>NC_080558.1:23496610-23842610 GCF_030253575.1 Rhododendron vialii | reverse complement strand
TGTCTCACACGTCACACGCACGCACGAAGTAGGAGGTTTCAATTGACGTTGATTCTTCTCTGACTCGATCTCAATAATTCCCTCTTAGCACCTAGCTAGGTCACACAATTTTGTGTTAGGATTTTTCGCTCCCATTCTCAAATCTTATGCCAGGATCCCACCCTCCAGGAACGGAGCCATGCATGCATGCCATTCATTGGGGTGGGGTAGCCCTGGCTCTCCTTGTTTTGAAATAATCTATTTGATGCATGCCCCAGGTAAAATATGCATCTTCCAGTGAAATTTCACAAAACTTATGCATTTATCTAGATGCCCCATTCATTTTGTAGTCATTGGTTTTTTTTTTTCAATTGATAAAAGAGATCAGTTACACCATATATGAAGTATAAAATACAAATTCAGGACACTACATCAATTGTGAAGAAATAAACCCATTACTTGGTAAAAATAAACAAAGAAAGGAAAAGCCTGTCCAAGGGAAAAACACTCACACGCAGGTGATTCACGAAATTCTAACCTCCTAATGAGATGCAAGAGTCCTAGCCAACTGAGATAACCCTAGTTGGTGTGCAGTCGTTGGTTCACACGCACATATCACAGCCATTGGATTGCTCTCAAGAGCCATTAGATCACAACCATTACAAGAAATGTCAAAGTCCATTTTCATGGCTAAATCTCCCATAACAGCTTCCCACTGGAGGAGAGAATTTTGGTTTGGAAAAAAATTGGCTTTGCCTCTCAAAATGGCTCCCGTTGGAGATGCTCTTATTGTATAAAATAACATATTGCTTCCCACTAAGTAAATTCCAATGGATTTGGAAGCTAGCAGGCAACTTAATCCACATGCACTATAACATCTTTACATGCTTATCTAGCTAACCTGCCGGCCCCATCACATGCATGTTCTCGATCACCTTTATAATTTTCTTCGTATAATTCTTTCCTTTTGGTTGTCAAATAAATTAAAATAAAATAAAATATGTTTGAATGGTTCTGGAGGGTAAGGTAAATGGTTGGTTAATGATATCACCTAACCCCATACCGGTCCAAAACCAAACTTCCAAAAGAGAATGACAACTAAGATTTATAGGTTTATACGTAATAAGTTAGCCATACCCTACCCTACCCATCCACCTTAAAAGTTGATTAATTCTATAATGTGAGTAAGTATAACAAATTGATTAACTCTGTTGGGTGATTAGTATGTTACCAATTAAATTTAGATACGAATGTTCGATCCTGAAAAAAGGAAATATAAAACATGTGAAAAGGGAATAGGTCCAAATTAATAAGGTTTAATTATTTGTATTCGGTTTGTTTTGGTTGAGGAAAATGGTGGGTATGTTTTTGTCATTCCGAATGAATTTTTGACAAGGTGGGTATCATAAAAAGGACTATACCTCATGAACTTCACATCCTTTTATTTCCTTTTCCCACCAAAAATTCGAACTCCAACCATAATTTATGCGATACATTGAGCCATTATAAGCATTTCATGACTGGGCTGCAATTTTTTTTGAATTACATAATTCTAGAGCGTTGGCATTATTTGTCACATTTAGAAAATAAAATACCAGATTGAGCAAACACGTACCACATGAAATATCTTTAGCTATGACATATAAGCAAATTGATTGTTTAGTTGGTGACTTGAGGACTAGCAGGTTAATTAAAATCAAGGTTTCAAAATTACTTTGCGAAATCCAAAGTTGTTGAATATGATATTCTATTAACGTTTTTGGTCCTTAATGTACTGGCCGAGCGCCATTTTGGCCCCTAATATACTCATTGTACACATTTAGTCGTTGATGTTTAGAATTTGTGTTTGGATGAGGCCAAAATTCACTGGGTAAGTGGTGATGATCTTTGTAAAGCAAAATGTCAGGGAGGTTTAGGCTTTCGCGATTTTAAGTGTTTCAATCTAGCCCTTTTGGCAAAACAAGGGTGGCGGCTCCTTCAAAATCCCAATGCTTTTTGGGTTCGACTCCTCAAGTCTCTGTACTTCCCCAACGGCAATTTCATGGAGGCATCGATAGGGTCGCGTCCTTCCTGGGCATGGGCTAGTATTCTTCAAGGGAGGGAACTTCTTATGAAAGGTGCTAGGTGGCAAATCCATAATGGAGCCTCAGTTGATTTCTGGGTTGATAAATGGATCCCCTCTCTGCCTTCCTTCTGTATTCAATCTCCGAAACCCCCGTGGATATCTAGTAATAAAGTAGCTGATTTCATTAACCCCACTACAGGGGAGTGGAGAACTGCAAAGCTCAAACAGGTGCTAACAGTGGCAGAGGTCCAAGCCGTCACAAATATTCCAATTTCTATTATGGGAGATGCTGACTCGATAGTGTGGGGTCTCCATCCTAGTGGCAAGTATACAGTCAAACGGGGTTACCAAAAGGCTTGGTCTGAATATATTAATTCCAAACCCGAGCATCCTTCCTCCTCTAATGTCCTTGAACCCTCTTTCTAGAATTTCTTATGGAATTTAAAAATTCCTCCCAAGTTGAAGCACTTTTGGTGACGTGCTTGTCGTAACAGACTGGCAACCAAGGAGAATCTTGTGCATCGAAAATGTGCCATCTCACCGATCTGTCAAAGATGTCGAAAGGAAGTTGAATCAGTCGAACATATCCTATTTTTCTGTAAACAGGCTAGGAAAGTCTTTTTTGCTAGCCCCCTTGTTGTGGGTTTTTTTCCAAACCAGATTGGTTCAACTCTGGGATGGTCTATGAGGATCAAAGAGGAAATCGACAAAGGAAACTTGGAGCCCGATTATTTTTCCAAAGTAGTTTTCCTGTGTTGGTATATTTGGAAGGCCAGAAACGAGCTTGCTTTCCATTCCTCAAATCAATCTCCACATGTTATTGCTGCTCGTGCTCTTGGGGCATGGGACTAGTTTGTCTCAGCTACAGAGACCTCATCAAGTAACTTATCTAGGCGCCCCCCCCCCCCCCCCCCCCCCCCCCACCTCCTCTCTCCACTGGATTCCCCCTACTGCTGGTTCTCTAAAAATAAATTGTGATGCTTCTTGGTCCAAGGATCTCAATAGAGGCTGGGGTGGTATTATTTTGAGAGATAGTCTTGGTACTTTAATTGATGGAAGGAGATTTAGAATCTCAGCTACTTCGGCTCTTCTTGCAGAGGCCTCTGTTATCAGAGAAGCATGCCTCTTCGCCAAGGCCTTGAATCTGTCCTCTGTTTGCATTGAGAATGATAATGCGCAACTTATTTCTTTGAGTGTTTCGGAGCTCGTTCCGCCATGGGAAGTTTTGGCAATTATCTCGGATATTCGCTTGCTGGCAAAGAATGAAGGATTCTCTTTGAGTTGGACTCCTCGGGAGGGAAATGAAGCTGCTCATTGGGTAGCCTCCTCTCAAGCTTCTAATTTAGGTCCAAATTGGATGGTTTATCCACCAGAATTTTTGTACTCAATCCTTTGTAAAGATCTTTCTTAGTCTTCAATGAAAGTTTGTTCAAAAAAAAAAAAAATAGGCCCTCGTCCCAGACACCGTTTGCTTTGTCCGTTAAATGCAGGGATTTTTTAGGTATATAACCATATATAACTCATCAAAGAACAATGTACTTTCAATTTTGATCCCTAATGTATAACACAAGTGCCATTTTGGTCCCTAATGTACCAATTGTCGACATTTTAGTCCTACACGTACGTTTGGTATTTGTGTTTATTAGGTCTCAATTGAGACGACGTTGGCTTTGTCTGTCAAATGCAGCAGCATTCTAGAGGATTTTAGGAAGTCCATTGCAAATCATTGGAGCACCTAAATGCACAATTTTCTCAATATAAACACCTTAATTTATAGTATTCCTTTCCAAAATCTACAAGATTTATTTTCTATTCTCTTCTCACACACCATCAATTTTCCCAAAGTCTTTGCCTGACCATATGACTCCAACATCTTAGACTCATCTTTGCCATCGCGGCCTTTGAGTGGTTGATTTTCTCTCTTCTCTATTTTTTTTCTCTCCCCTATGTTCATATATATGATTTTTTTCAAGCATAACCTATTTCAGGAAAAAAAAAAAAGAATAATATTCTCCAAATTATAAATTTAATGTTAAAAAAGTATAACTCTGCTAACACGAAATAAATTTTGGAGACAACGTTAGTGATACTCAGTAATGCACGAGGTTGATGGTGGGCGCGAAGAGAAGAACAAAAATTTTAGCTTATCTACTATTTTAATTTATGTAGTAATTATAAGTAGGTTTCAATTTGGTCCTTAAAGTTTTAACGGAGTCAATTTAGTCCTCAAATAATTACTCAAGCTTAAATTTAGTTCTCAAATTTTTATTTGAGCTGATTTAGTCTTTGAAGTATTCAAACATGTGTCAATTAAGTCCTTTGCAAAAATGCCAAAATTCAAACTTGAATCCCAAGGACAATTTTTTTTATTAAATAGTATAAAAAAACAACCTTACAATTCTTAGCAATCTAATATTAGGTCCCCCTTTTGGTATCAGAGTTTGGTTTCAACTTGATCACCAGATAAATTATATTTATGAAGAATCAGAATTACACAATTTAAAGAATAGCACTTCTCTACCAATTATAATTGAACAAAATAGAACTTTACTAACACTATTTTTTTTTATCAAAAAGATAAAAAATAATAATCAACTAAAAATAATAAGCAAAATAAGGCATATAATTGTTAGTAAGATAAAGTAGTAGCAATTTAAGTTTTGGGAGAAAGAAATTAATAACTCCTTGTCATTTCTTTCCTCCAAGCCGTTGAAGGAAAGACAGGAATTCCCCAATATTCTCAGAAAGAAAAAGGAAAAGTTACTCTATCCGAGAAATAAGGAGTAAACATAACCCAGTGTTCTCGAGATAAGGTGAAAAGAATCCTAGTCCTAGAAAAGGAGATAGTGGAAGTGGGTTTTAGTTGAGCTTCCACTTCCAGTAGTAATTAAACAAGGGAAAGGGTTTTGATCTGGAAAAGAAAGAGGGAACAGAATTTGAACTAGTATATATATCAACTTCTATACCATTAGCTACAGAGGGGGTTCATGAGGGCCACATGAGGATAAATTTTTGGATGCAGGTTGGGTACCACGTAATCCGGCTAACGTGGTTCTGAGCACTCACATTCGAGCCGTCTAAAAGTGTATTGAACAACTCAGATTAAAACACTCTTTTTCCTCTCATTCCATCACTCTCTCTTTTTTTTTTCTTTTCAAATCCGAGCTGTCCAAAATCGAAATGGATGATCCGAATGCACCGAGTGGTCATCACTTAGTCCCCGCTCGGCACTGAAAAATCTCTCCCAGATGAGGCTTTTAAAAACGGAGTTTTGCTTGCTCTTTCGCTAAAGTGATTCATTTACGAAGTGGATCCAACACCATCGTACCAAGCTAGTGATTCGTTCATTCTTTTCTTTTTTTTTTTATAACTGAATGTTCAGGTCAGTTTAGGTGCACCTCGACTAATTTCGGAGTCCTGAAGGTAATGATTGTATCTCTTATAACAAAGTTTCTTTTGCCTTGATTGTATCTCTTCATTGAGACGCATCTTGCGATTGCGTTCTAAGCATTGATTATACGCTTGTGTTTTTCTTTCTTGGTACGCGCGTAGGAATGGTCGAGGCGAACACCATACTTTACCTTGTAATAATTTTTTTTTAAAATCAGAAATTCATTTCATTAATAGCCAAACACGGCTAAAATAGCGAATCCATCCGAGTACAATGAAAGGGAAACGTACAACAGACCATCACATAAATAATAACAATGAAAATCGGTGACGAAGGGGCAACGACAAAGCCATCGTGACAACTAGAGACTAGACCTAAGCACGACTCAACACCTCAAAAGGATCGAGATACGACAGGCCAGCCATTTGTCACCTAGCCGCCCTGGCCTGAAACACGATCCCAAACAAAGATAAAAACACCGAACCGATGGAAATAGGAGCAAGCTACAAAACATGAAACAGAAGCACAGCCACCGTGGAAACTACCACTAATGCACGCCGGCCAAGGCCCCGTTTGAGAGAAGACCACCCGTTGCTGCCAACGACTGAGGCGTCGATTGGATCTCGAACCAAACCAGTGGAGAACAAACATCTCTGGCAAGCCCCCACTGACACGAGCAAGCTCCGGGCATGGAGGAGAAATCCACTACTGGGCTACGACCTCCGGTTGAACTGGCCCATGGCGCTTATGACTGTTAATGTCCCTTGCATAGATACTCCCCACGATTGAAAACAGGAACACCGGGCACTAGTGCCAAGCCCCGGCCCTTATCTGCCTACTTCGAAGCCAAGCCCCGCAAGTATTATTCACCCACCAACCACTACCCACTAGATCCGAGAAAATGTCGGACTAGTAACAAAATCGAACTAGCGTTGTTCCCGTTCAATGCACGAAATGAATTCGACATTTTTTTTCGTTGTCCCGTGCACCGGATGCTAACATTGTACATGTTCAATATATGGGACAATACTTTTTTTATCCCGTTCCGTGCATCGAACGGGCACATTGCTAACCTCTAGTGCACGTAACCACAGAAAATTGTTGAAGTTAGTCTTTGTATTGTTTTATGCATCACACAGGAACAACGCTAGTATCTAATATAGCTTTGTCTAACAAGAAATTTTTTTTTAATAAAAACAAAATTAAGAAAAAGTAAAAAAAATCAAATGTTGGCAATTTTTTTTCATTTTTACTAACCTTTTTTTTTAAATACTTAAGGCTCCGTTTGTTTCGATGTAAAATATTTTTTTCAAAAAACAAACTTTAAACTTTCATTTCCAGTGTTGGTTGGCACAGGAAAAATATTTTCTAAAACAATGACAGATTGTTGGTTTAAAAATATTTTAATCGAGTAAGCTCTCTCTCTCTCTCTCTCTCTCTCTCTCTCTCTCTCTCTCTCTCTCTCTCTCTCTCTCTCTCTCTCTCTCTCTCTCCCGTCCTCCTCCTCCTCCTCCTCCTCCTCTCTCTTATTTTGGATCTAATATGATTTGAGAGAAGAAGGGAATCGAGTACATGGTTTTGGGAAATGTCAAACCATTGGAGGTGAATTGCAAAAATGACTTATGGCCAAAATTAGAGGAAACAATTTCACCCATGTAGACACTCCAATTTGGATTTTCCAGATTAGTTTACTTTCGGTCTTTGATTCTCCGATGATGAAACGGATTAAGAACACCCTGGGAATGATAGTATGTTTGAGCTTTGGGTGTTTGCAAAACCCTTGAACCTAACATAGTCTAAGTCAATTCAAAAAGCCATAAAACCCTACTTGCATGCGTTGATTGAGATCCAGCATGCGTGGGTCAAAGTGTTAGGTGTTGGTCAAACGGTCCTGATTGACCGTTGACCAGCGCGTGATCATTTGGACTTGCGCGCGCGTACACGATCCGCGCGCGCTGGTTAAATTTGCTGCCAACCCTTTTACTTTCCATTTCTGGAAGGTTTCCATTAATGGAATAGTTTCCATTAATAGAGGATTTTCATTAATGGAATAATTTCCATTAATGGAATGCTTTCTATTAATGGAGGGTTTTTACCCTATAAATACTCCCATATGCTTTCATTTGAAGGGTTAGAAAAATCCATACACCTTGGGTTCCAAGTTTTCAAACGGTTACAAAAATAAACATTTTGGGTGACATACAAACTCTAATCCCAAAAACATAGATTGTTCTTCTCCCTCTAAACACTCAACAATCACCAAACACCTCATTCAACCTCAAGCCTCAAAGTTCAAACACCATTCAAACTCAAAAACCAAAAGATATAACACCTTTGTACTGCTTTTTGTTCTAATCCCTGAGGGGGCTGGCATGGTCATGGCTGGTAATCAATACCATACCCTGGTCCTAAAGCTAGCAAGGTTTCAAAAATCGTAGAGGCAAGAACCAGCGCGTGTTGGTCCCATGTTGGCGCGCGCCACTTCGTGGCAGCGTGTGCAGATCTGCGTGGGGAGTGGTGTCTTGTTATTTTATGTCCTTCTTTGTATATAGATCACTGTAAGCATGCTAAAAACCAGTTTACTGCTTTTTAATGTTAAAATTGCTAGCTTGCATTTTAATACTTAGTTTTGTTATGTTAGAATACCATCTGAGTTATATCTGGACATGTCCCAGAGCCCCAGTCATGTGAGAACAAGTACTGAAAAATAGCCTGGATGGGCGCGCGCAAGTTACCATCCCGCTCGCGCAGGTGGTCTTGCTCTAGTGATTTTCAGTATGTTGCTCTTTCATGGGTGACTCGACCTTAGGCCATTGTTTGTGTCCCCACACTATTTATGGAGTGTTTTGTTTATTTGTTGGGTTTTTCAGCCTTTAAATTGTGTAGTGTAAATACTATAAACTGCTTGGTTTGGACCTGGGTGTGCACTGGTCCTTCCAGTGCCCAAAAGATGGTAAAAACAGATACTATGAGTAGAACAAACATGCGCGTGCATGTCTGGGTGCACACACTCAGGTTTGAATCACATGCAGTGATCCGCGTGAACTGGATCAGTGCATGTAGATTCTTTCTTGTACATGTCAATTCAATACAGTGCATCGGATTTTGCTCTGTTAAACAGAACCTTGCCTTTATCCTATTTACTGCTTTCGCATTCATGTTATCGATCACATCTTCTTACAAATTGTTACAATTTTAATCCCCATTAAACTATTCCCCCGCCCTAAATGGCTAATGAATTGATTAATCAAATAGAATCGCAAACGTTTTTGCAAATGTCTAAATAGAGACCGATCTTCGGATTGAGCGAGAGGGGTGCCTTAAAACCTATCCCCTCTCGTAACCTGGCTCCCGAACCCAGATATGGTTATGACAGACTAGTGCTTTTACTTTTTCAAATAAAAAACAGCGTATAAGGCATTTCGAATTTGGTTCCTTGGGTGTCGAACCTTCAAACCCAAGTGGCGACTCTCTGAATTACGAGCGCTCGTCCCGCTTAGCCCTCCCTCGATCAGGCTTTAAAAAATAACGGAATCTTTTTAAGGGCACATTGCCCACAACCCAGTTGGTGAAAAATGTTTTACCCTTAAAATATTTTCCTCCTTTTTCTAGCCAAACAACAAAAATGGAAAAAATATTTTACCACCAAACAAACAGAGCCTAAGTGTCAAGCGTACCAAAAAAGTAAAAAAGATTGATAATTCATGGTTCATCCCCCTCCCCCGTTCTCTCTCTCTCTCTCTCTCTCTCTCTCTCTCTCTCATGGGCCACGTCCTCCCTCTCCCTCTCTTTCTCTCCCCACATTTTAACAAATTAAAGGAAAACAAAAAAATCTAGAAAATTAGGATTCAGATTTGGAGGCTTGAGAAGCACAAACACATTTGCATAGAGTATGTGTTGATTGATGTATTGATTGGTTCTATGGCAAAGATGGAGTAAAAGATTGTGAAACAATATATTCGAACTTAATTGTGTATATTATGTCACTTTAGTAGAACTTTTACTCCAACAAACACACAGTTCTACTTCTATCACAGTTTCAGACCTTTTTTTTTTTATAACTTAATGTCCGAGCCAACTAACACGGATCTCGACTAATCCTAGAGGCCCAATCCCACCGCCAAGCCCAATAAAAGCCAGAGGTAAGCTCCGTATGGGCTAGCCCCAATGAAGTTGATAGCACACGAGACCTTAGGAGGAATCAAATCCCTAAGTCTCAAGTCTAGGACACATGGGGGTTGATCACAATTTCAGACTTACACCAGAAACCCTACTGCATAATAATCTGGATAGAGATGAATGATGAAAAAGAATGTGTACATTCTCCAATAGACTAAAGAATAATAATATGGTAAAATACAGACTTCAGCCCCAAACACAAATCCCACTCTGAAGTTTTTTTCCTTTTTACATACCAATCTTATATGGTAAAAATACATATACGGATACCAATTATCCTTGAGGTTCAGACTTGTGAAACTCATCTGCGTTATTGTGGAGTTGATATAAGCAAACAAATGTGAAAGAATTTGAATGGAATAAATCAACGCATCGACATGATTGACTACCAGAGACACAAGCATATTTAACAAGTTAAAAACCGAAAGTTTCAATTGAAGTAAGAGAGGGACTCGACTTACGGTTAGAGAAAGTTAGTGAGAATTAAGATGCCTCAGCAGATAGGATCTCGAGTTCGGCCCACCAGAGGGGAGACAGTCTGGGAGTTGCTGCTTCAGGTGAGATATCAATCACTTCTCTGAGTCTTGAAGTGACTTGTTTCATCGTTGGTCTCTTCCTCGGGTCCTGATGAATACAATCGTGGATTAACTCCCATATAATGTCGAGCTCGTTATTTTTGACTGACTCCAATGCCGGGTCGATTAGGTAGGTGATGCTCCGCTTGTCCTTCAAATATTCAGCAGCCTGAGAAAATCATAATAGCTTGTTTTCGTGAAACTATCCAAGACACTATAGACAGAACAACCAACCGATTCATCTGACACAGACAAAGGCGAAGTGAGAAGTTTTCATGGATTCCATCATCACTGATATGTGCCAAAGTGTCAGGTTCGTCTATTTTTCATGTCAAGGACTCGGAAGCGAATGTTAATATTCCTTTGAATATAGATTCATTTGCTAGTGTAAATGCAGTTGATAAGGTGTCATAAAGCATTTCATGCAGTATAGTCCTATTTTCTGATGGAGGGAGTTAACATTTCTTTGGTAAACTCGAATACATATGCTTCAAAGGCGAATGTCCCACTAAATTTTCGGACTCTGGCACCCTTACTCAAGTGTCCATTGTCCAACACGGATACTTTATACAGTTACTAGACTCCGCGTAAGATAGATGACACTATTTGATTCAAAACTTACCCAGCTCACAAGAGGTCCTTGTTCTTCGGAGTAAGGTAATTTCCCAGAAATGATTTCAAGCAACAATACTCCAAAACTGTACACATTAGTTTCAGGATCAGAAGAGGGACGCAGCTCAGAATGTTCTGATTCAATTTCCCCTGAGATTTTGGATTTTAAAGCAAACTCCGCCCAGAAATCAATCTCCACAATCTGAGAAAGCAGAGCAAACTTGCAGTCAACAAATAGGTTGCGTGTATGAGAGTACAAAAAGGTTTGAGGAAGAAGTCACAGGAATACAATATGGGGCACAGAAAGAAGCATACTTTAGCAGCATTATCATCGGTCACAAAGATAGCACGTGAAACGAGATTGGAATGTGCAACTGGTGGATTCAGGTCATGCATGTACTGAAGACAGTATGCAGATCCCATAACTATCCTCATCCTGGCATTCCAGTCAAGATTTTCAACTTCTTTAACTGAAACGAAGACAGAAAAAAGATACTTGCATTCAGAAATGAAGCCACAATTTAACTGGTACAACCAACGTAATGACTGTTTGAGTCTTGGATTTATGGAGGGATTTTTTAAAGGGGAAAAAAGGGAGGAGGAAAAGATTGAAATGTTTTCGAGGGATGTGTTCATTGCGCCTTTCCCTGTTACAATACTTTCCCTCGACAAAACCCTCCACAAGTCCAAGATCCAAAACAACCTACGGCGTTTGGATCAAGGATTTGTGCAGTGTGATATAAGACGGGAAGTGAAAAAGGTAGACATGTGGTTTGCTTTTCATGTTGCCCTTCCTTGATTCAGAAATCCAAGATCCAAATACAGCCTAAAGATATAAGCGTCAAACAGTATTACCATGAAGATGCTCAAAGACACTTCCGTTTGGAACATACTCAAACACCATCATTCTAGTAAAAGGTTCATCCTCCTCACAGTATCCAATAAGATTAACAAAGTTCTTGTGGTTTACTCTTGAGAGTGTATCAATCTACAGTAACAAAGAAAATTCAAAACTTTCAAATATACAGAGGAGCCGATAGATCATTTAAAAACTACTGTCTGAAGCAGAAACAAGACTCAATGCATGATGGATTAGGGGCAGACCTTCTTCCTGTAAGCCAGTTCAGAGCGTTTTGTCCAGTCTTTGGTAGAAGATATTACAGTTGATGCAACAGCAATCTCAACTCCACTTGATAATATCCCCTTGTATACTATACAACCACCACGGTTATCGAGAATGTTGCTGAAATCCTCACAAGCATTTTCCAGCTCTTGTCGGTTTAGTTTGGGAACCCCTTTCATTTTTAGCAAAAAACATCAATTAGCCACCGAAGAAAATGGGAGCGGACCCCTCTCAAAACTAATGGTACTAAATCAATTTGGAGATTTCAAGAAATGATAATAGTAGCATAGTTTGAAAAGTTCCACAAAAAAGCTGCAACTTTCTGCAATTCCCATGTTCACTCCGACGGATTTGACTTCAATATTTGTGCACATAGTTTTTGGGGCCACAAACAAACCTTTACTTACTCGTTAAAGATTACTTACAGGCCTCGTTATGTGATACCTAACTTCATGGGATGAGTAATCCCACCAAATTACTAGTGAGGGGATCTGATCACCAGTAGGTCCAGTACCACATCCCCAGGATATTCTATACCCCCTATTTTGTGACATGGGTGGTCCAACAAATTTATAATTCCTCCACCAATAGTTTCTCATATAAATGACAAAAAATGAGGTCTCAATCCCATCCATGTCTATTTTGGCAAATCTAACAGGCATAAGGCCTCGGTCAAGCTAGGCTAATAACCAGCTAAACCAGCATTTGTTTCCGTATTCACTATGAGATTTCTGCATGGTTCGCTTGCATTTGTTCAGCTCTGTCTATAGCCATTCATACAATGCTTGGGGAACACAATGTGAAATTACCTGTAACAAATGCTTTCTGCAGCTGTCCGCTCAGTCCAGTCTTCCAAGGACCAACAGTTGACACTGCACGTTTCCGACACACCAATAACATGGCCACCGCAACAATAAGCAACACAGAAACGCTTGTAATCAAAACAATATACTTCCACGTATTCCAAGAAGTTCCACCGGATGAAGGCTTTTGATTAATCGGAAGATTATTGGGATTCGATGCATTATGATTATGTTGGGGTGAAGGATCAGTAGAAGAACGTCCAGGTTGATGAAATTGACCTTTCTTGGCATTTGGTATTGCAGGGAAAGATCCGCTACTTCGGTTAGTTGGAAGACCAATGATCTGTTCATGAAGGGGCCCACCTATAGCTGCTGGGGCAGCATTGAGATTACTGGATTGTTGAAGTAGCCTTCGCCTCACAATAGTAACTAGGTTTTCTACATTTTGGACCACATGTGTCTCACCCGCACCTACTGAATGCAAGAAACAATGTCAACTCTTTTGAGTACATAAATTGATGTCACTGAGCAGAAGACTGGTAAATTGCTTTTACCTACCTGGTAGATTGTTGCAGCAACTATATGCAGGAGTGTGTAAGGAATCCTTTTCAGGTTTGACCCTTTAAGAAAGATCATTTAGTTGTCATCACCATAGTATAAGGTGAATTCCATACAGTGTCATCACAATAGTATCAAGATCAACAAGAAGATTCGGATGGGCGAAAGAAAATGATGATTCCATACCGTGTCAAAAAGTTGCAATAACGTTGTAGGATCACTTTTATTCGGATTCTGAAGGAATCTGTCCTCTTTAGCTGTTTCAAACTGCTCTGCCAGATGCTGCAGAGAAACACATTCAAAGTCATGAAAAGGAAACAACGATGAAATTCTTAGCATGTTGATGTTGTCAACTATTATCAACCATATAACATGACATTGCTGGTGAATTCCTATGTAATTGTACAAGGAAATTTGGTATGTTCATAGAAAAAGCAAATATGTTCTCAGTGAAAAAATCAAATAGTGAAAAAAAGAAAAAGTAAAACTAAACTAGTGAAAGTAATTTAAAAATACCTAGTGATCATTTGTAAAAAATTCTTTAGAAAGGTATTGCTGGTCAATCTCCCCACAGTTGAACGTATAAACTTGGTATCGCATGATTGTATTATATCAACTAAAAAACACGACAACAGTCACTGAACCAAGCACAAAAATCATGACCCCACCCAAAAAAAAAAAAAAACACAATGCATTCATGCTGTTTTTTGTAGTTGGGTGGCTCAAACAGTGATGAGAAAAATATCAGAGTGGAGGAATGTAGAAACTTTGAAGCAGTAAATATATTCCCGGTGCTCCAATGATAATTCCAGTCCAAATGGGAATCTTAAAGTTCGTGCATGCAAAATACTGCTCACATGATTTGGTGATTGATGAAAACCATATAACATGCCCACGATATTAACATCAACAACATGATCTTCTTTTGATGTGCTCGTGGGTGTTCTTGTTTGAAATGATGGCAGCCATGCATTTCCCTGACCAGTTCATCAAGTGGGTTCAGTTTTGCGTGTCCAATGCTCGCTTTTCAGTGGCTTTAAATGGGAATCTTGAAGGTTATTTTAAGGGGGAAAGGAGTTTGAGACAAGGCTATCCGATGTCCCCTTATTTGTTTCTGATAGTTATGGAGGGCTTTTTCTATGTTCTGCAACATAAAGCTAGAGAGGGCCAGTTCACTTTCCATCCCAAATGTAAGGCTTTGCAAATTCATCACTTAGCTTTTGCTGATGACCTGTTTGTGCTCTGTGGGGCTGACCAGGTATCCTTTTCCACTGTTAAAGCAGCTTTAGATGACTTCCACTCTTACTCTGGCCTTAGACCCAATCTTCAAAAGAGTGCTATCTTTTTTTCTGGCGTTGATAGTGCTCTTAAAGTCCAGTTGGGTGATATATTTCCCATCCCTGAGGGTATTCTTCCTGTGCATTACTTGGGGGTCCATCTGATTTCTTCTAAACTTTCATACAATGATTGTGTTCAGCTTAAGGAAAAGATTCTTCAGAGAATTCAGAGTTGGTCAACCAAACTGCTATCATATGGTGGTAGGAATCAGTTAATTAGCTCAGTTTTGTGGAGCATGCAAGTATATTGGTGCTCCATCTTTATCCTTCCCCATAAGATGTTAAAGGACATTGAGAGTTTGCTCAGGGCTTTCTTATGGTCTGGGGCCACAAGCAGGGAGGTGCTAAAATTAAATGGGAATGGGTTTGTGCGCCAAAAGAAGAAGGGGGTTTGGGTTTCAAGCCTCTTAAAGGATGGAATAAGGCTACTAAGACAAAGCATTTGTGGGCTCTCAGCAAGAAATCTGATTCCTTGTGGGTTAAGTGGGTTCATTCATATGTCATCAAACGAAAATGTCTTTGGCACATGAGATTACCACAAGATTCATCCTGGACCATCAGAAAACTATTCAAGCTCAGGGATCAAGTTCAACCCCTTATCAGGTATGTGGTTGGATATGGAAGAAAAACTTTTCTTTGGTTGGACCACTGGCATACTGCAGGTCCTCTTTATAAGGTGTTTGGGGAGGCTATTGTAAGGAATGTTGGGAGTTCCCTCTTTGCAAAAGTTTCATCAATCATTCATAATGAGGATTGGGATTGGCCTAGGCAACGTAATAGGGCTATAATACAGATCATGGGGAGTACTCCCCATACCTTGAGGCCTAACATCTCAATTGAGGATTCTGTAGTTTGGGTTCCTGCTTCTAATGGTATATATTCTGTCAAATCTGCTTGGGAGGCTCTGAGAACTCCCAATCCACAGGTGCCTTGGGCTTCAATTGTTTGGTTCAAACAAAACATATGCAGATGGGCTTTCATTATGTGGCTAGTATGTTGGGGCAGGCTTTCAACTAAGGATAGACTCCTATCCTGGAGATTGGTAGTGGATCCTATGTGTGTACTGTGTGGTAGTGAGGCTGAGTCTCATGGGCACTTATTCTTCACTCGTTCATTCTCATCCCAAATTTGGTCCAGAGTCCTTGAAAAATTTGGAGTTCGTCGGTGTCCAGTAAAGTGGGATCAGGAGATAGCCTGGGCAATCCATTATCTGAAGAAAAAGGGTTTTCCTTCAGTGCTGTACAAACTAGCCATGGCTGGTTCTGTGTATCATATATGGAAGGCTAGGAATGAGTGCATTTTTGGCAACAAACACCCTAATCTTAAAGGCACTATGGAGCAGCTTGTTCATGATGTTCAAGATAGAGTCTGTTCTTGGCAAAAAGTGGGCAGCAATAGTGTTCATCGAGACCTTTGTAAAGCCTGGAATATTTCTGGAATTTTTTTGCTTTGAGCTGTTTGTATAGCCCAGTTTTTTGTTTGTTTGTGTAGTTTGGGTCTGTTTTTTGTGATGTAGTCAGGTGTATGCCCCTTTGTTTCCTTGTGTATCTTGTTTCCTTTTGGTAATAATTTTTACCAAAAAAAAAACAAGGAAGAAGTTCAAATGGACAAGAAATCACTTACCAATAACCAAATTTTCTATTTATGCAGCCAATCCGAGTGTTCATAGTGGATGATAGTCTTTCATCAAACTCCAATTTAGAGAGAAGATTGAGCTTCCTCAGCTCTAGAGGAATTTCCCCTTCAAAGCTATTGTTACAAATCAACCTGGAGTATCATATATAGTTTAGTCTCGGCACATAAAATTTCCAGCCTATAGCATAAAAGTCCAACATACATGAACAATGGAAGAGGACCTATCAATAAACAAATAGACAGACAATGAACTCACAAACGTTTCAGCGACTGCAGTCTTCCGAATTCTGCTGGAATAGTTCCACTCAAACTGTTATTTCTCAAGTCCAATACCTCCAGCTTTGTGAGCCCTCCAATCTCTTTCGGAATGGCACCGGAAAAATGGTTGTTGTAAAGTACACTGTTAACACAGGCATATGACACCGAATCAACAAAACACATAAGATCCACAATGTGAACATGCATAATTAAAAGCAGTGCATGTAGACCCCGATCTTATGCATCACCCCAGGAATGCATATCAAGCGACATAGGGAATGCATAAACGTCGCTCGCTACAGATTTCAAATGAGACAATACAGACACAAAACTTGATTCTGTTATTCTATGTTATATCCGAGCAACCTAACAAAAAAGAAAAAATTTATAAGGTGCTCATGCCACTGCAGTAAGAATATATAGGATTGGCGGCATTAGAGTAGTTAGTTATGCTTAAGGAATAGGATTTGAAATGGTTTAACATGTACAACCGAAAAGGGATCACGAACTCCATAAACATATTCCTAGGTATGAGATCAAATTTTGCTAAATATGCACAAATCTTTGAGGAAAATGAAACCTACTGCAACATGATAAGTGGTATGTGCCAAAAAGAGAGATCTGGTGTGGAAAAAGCCAATACACAAAAGTGGGGGATAGCATTCAATCTCCACATCAACTTTGTTTTCATGAAGAAGATTAGGCCACCTTGATGAAAGCTAAAACCAAATATGCACGAGCCCATGCAATACTCTCGAGAAGTTAATACTGACCCATACAAGAAGATCACGATAGAAACAAAGAAATTTGAAAAATAGTTTACAAAATCCTTTCAGGGCAGAGAAGTTTCATAAGATGACTTTAGTTATGCCAATGGCGTACCTTGTTCACTAATATGAAAACTAGTATGAGAAGCAATTATTTCACATCAACTCGGAGATACTCTATTAGTCTTATGATCCAACAAGATGGAATAACAAAGTGATGATCAAGAGGACTACGGTAATGGAGTGAATAATATGTTAGTTAAGGACTTTAGGTCGACAACACTATTTATGTATGCAGAATCGGAGTAGTTGACGATGAAGATAACAAAGTTGACAACAGAATATAGAAAGGTCATGCATGGGAGAAGGAAGCATGGGTCAAGTGGCCCCACTTGACCCCACTGACATTGGAATTTCTCCATTCATCAATGGAACATTTTGCTCTGTTTTAGAAATTTGACCCTACAACAGTGAGAAATTGCTCCAAGCATGAAACAATCGCACTAAGATCACAGAATTGCCTCTTTTAACACTATGGTTTTGCTAACCACCACCTAAAAAAGATTGAAAATACACAAATTCCACAGATAATCAACTCACATTCATAGATTTTCACGCACTTCCAAAGACATTGTGTGTTTTTTCACTTTAACTACTGCCCTAAAGACAATAGCTAGCATCTTTCCATTCCAAATACATAATAATTATTTTATTAGCAAAAACAAAAGGACCTGATATTGTTCTAGGTACTGCTCCACTTATTGAAAATTCTGACTCCACCCCTGAGATCGTGCACGTTTAAACTCTCAAGGACCTATATTGAGGTCCCTAGGATCATGTATGCCTAAACCAAAGTCTAATTAGCAGTCAATTGTATATCTTTATCCACGCCATATCCCGAATTACCAAAACTAATAGTATCATCACAATTCTTATTGTTTTCCTTTTTAAATATTGCAAGTTGAATGAGGGTTTTATTTTACCATAATAAATTTATCCATATATTCTTCCTCGTATTTTTGGAATATTAGACGTTCAGCATAAGCTCTTGATATTATACATTGACCCTTGTCACGTGTACATCCATGTTCAAATAGAGACTCAGCGTCCCTGACTTAAAAATAAATAAATTTATTGGACACGCCAAGTGGCATCTCCCATACATGTCCCTGGTGTGTTGTATTCCTGGAGTGTCGGACATGGATGAGGGATGCAGTTAGGAGTGTCGATACTACATAATTGGTAGTTATTATAACTTTTGTTTAACTCCCATATTTGGTCTTCAACTGGGGTAGGCCAAATTATGACTTTGTCTGCATGAATATTATTACGGGTCAAGTTAAACATCACAATCTATACAGCTGGTACTTTACCATTAGCTTATTAGGGCATATGTCACTGAGTTTTATGGTGATTTTTGGGTAAGCAAGCTTACATGTATCTTACGTAAGATAGCTTCCCAAGGTCTGTAGGCAGTTCCCCTTCCAAAGAAAGTCCGTTAAGATCCCTACAAATCAGATTGGATAAATACATTAGAACTTAAGAGTGATTCACTAGAATGACACTAACTCCCAAAAATAAAACCTCATTGGGATATCTCGACTAAGACACGCTACAGTTTCTACTAACTACATAAGACTCTGGCCACAATCGAAGAAAGAACACATTTAATTACATTAAAAAACCCCAAAACATATAAATGTATGGAATTTGGAAAATTGCAACGAATTGTAAGAGGGACTTACAGCTTTTCCACTTTACCATTGACACAATAAACCCCTGACCACAGGCATGGGTCATTATCAATACGGTTCCAGTTTGCAAAAGCACCATATGGGTCATAATCAACTCTTGCACGGAACTCCAACAATGCCAATCCTGCACTTCCGTTCCAATTACAATCAGCAAAAATGAACACAGCTCAATCATTAAGTTTGAGGTAACAATGCAAAAATTCTCCATAAATTACCTTCAGAATTGAGTGACCAACACCCTCGAGTTCCAAAAATAAGAATCAATATCGCTAAACACGATAAATGGACTCCATTAGTGTTCCATCTAAACCCCATTGCTTGGCAAACAACATACGGCACTAGAGGCGGCGGCCAAGGATTACAGATATCGGAGCAGTTGTCGGTTTCAAATATATCTTCTACAAACATGTATATCCAAATTTAAACTAGGAAGCCAATTACATTTACAAACAAGAAAAAAATTCAGCCACCCTCATAAACCCAATGACCATACCGGGGTCCCTCATCTCCTGAATTTTTAAAAAATTTAGGTTATAATAAAAACTCTGTTTTCGCTCATAATCTCATATACCCAGATCAAGAAATCGTCTCTTGTGGTCGAACAAAGCTGAAATTCAACAAAAGAAAGGACAAAAAGAATTCAACAAGTTAACAAACCGGGCCAAACAAGGGTATTTCACAAGTAAAATTACAAAAGAATAGGACAACAAAGTGAATGGGAGAATACCCACATTGTAAGCAATCTAAGGAAAGCAAAAAGTGAGAGAGAGAGAGAGAGAGAGAGAGAGAGAGAGTTTACCAGAAGAAAGGGGGCAAAAGGGCAGTCAATGGAACAATAAATTGCTCAGCTGTTGTTGTAGACGGTTGGTGGTGGGGTGATTTCATAAATTGGAAAATTCTGTAAACGAAAGGAAGGATTGATGAAAATGCAAGCGAAGCAAAGGTCGGGGGTCGGTGACGATGATGACGGGCGGGAAAATAACATGGATAATGAGAAAAAAATGGAAAAAAAAAAAAAAAATCTCTCTTATTCTTGATTGCCCTTTTCAGGATGATCTCAGAGGAGGAACAAAAGCCTCTGTTCATTGATTTTCTCTCTCTAAAATGAGAAATTTTTCAGTGCCGGGTGGACACGGCCATGGGATGCCGTGCAGCAATCTTAGCCGTTCAATGAAGTTTTGGACGGCTTAAATTTGTTCGGCTATCGAAAGGTATTTTAGTCATTTCACACTTTAAAATTAGCCAAACAAATCTGGACCATCCAAAATTTCATTGAACGGCCAAGATGGTACATGGCACCACGTAGCTCATGCCCACCCAACAGTGGAAATTTTTTCAAAATGAAATTGTTCGAGTCTCTCTCATACCCCTCCTCCTGCACCAGGGCCACCACCCGACCCGACAAGCTGTGTTTCTACGTACATGTATTTGTTCTCCGTAATTTTTTTTCCCCCTTTTTGGCGATCTCAATTTTCGTTTTGGTTGGTGGACTTTTTGGTGTTTTGGTTTTGGCGGTTTGCCTTATCCGGTAATGGTAGACGGGGGCGCGGATTGGGTGTGGGTCCATATTCTAAGAGCATTTTTATCAGATTTTTTAAATTTTAAATCAAATTAACTATTAAAAGGTTACGTTATTACTATAGGTAGTCACTTTTAAAATGCATACTGTATCAGATTTTCTATTCTAACTTATGACCTCTTAATATATTATTTTCTTCTTCTTCCAATATAATATTAAAACGCTATTTTTTTATTTCTTCTCAAAAGTAATAGCTTCTATATTTTTGCAATGGCTATATTTTTAAAGTATTCATATCAGCCTCAACAAATTTAAGTAAAATTATAACTTAAAAAGTCACATTTATTATTTTGCCGAGTCATATTTTACTCCATTCAGTCCAAATTATTGGTCTCATATGAACAAATGTTTAATTTTGGATAAAAAAATCAAGTACTTTCATACATAATTTTTCAAGTTTCTTGACACCGAATTAAAAAACTAACTAAGATATCAAATTGGGGGTGAAATAATTTTAAAAATTATGCACGGAAGTACTTTATTTTTTAATCCAAAAATTGCAGTATTTTTTTATAGAACCAACAATTTGAGACGGAGGGAGTACGGTTCTAAACATCAAACCCATTATATTTTGAGATTTTTAAAATTCAATAATCCAGTACTTTTGTTTTTAGTGCTTGAGAAGGAAGTTGTGCCAGAGCCATGTGAGACGAACACATTAAAAAACAATAAATTATTGGTTAAGCCTATGAACAGTTGCTCTTTATAAGAGCCGAGGAACTGTAGCATTTTTGTTTTAACCGAGCAACAATAGAGGCTGATACACTACATTTTTTTCCCGTCTACTCGTTATTATAGTTTTACAGAAGAAGAAACGAGCCTAATGCAAATGCTCTAAGTGATCTTTCTAATGCTCTCCAAATTGGAAACTTATTATGGATTCCACTTCTCTACAATTGGATTGTGTGGAAGATTCCTTGCAATCTTATCTTGTTTCTCCATATCGTTAATTAATAGTTTAGATTTTAAATAAATTATTTGTGAAAATATAATATCTTTTTTGCAAAAGTTTTTCAACATTCAAAGCACATAAGGCGAAAAAGAGCTTTTGCATCTATGGGCTCCCCCGCGCGGCGCGCCCAAAGAGTCGCCACCCGAATTTTTGAAATGGATGATCTGAGAAACCGAGAGTTTGTTTTGAAAAGAAAGGCTTTTGGCCTAGCGAAACCGTTGAGATTTTGGGTTCAGGAAACACGTTACGAATGAGGAAGGTTTTGTTGGAAAAAGCACCCCGCTCGCTCGGCAAAACCGGTCTCTACTAAACATTTTTTTTTTAAAGGGTGAAAATTTTGTACATCTTTTGAAAAATGTAACTCTTTAATAAACAAGTAAGGGGGGAAGGGACATAGGAAGATATATCACGTTAATGTGCACGTGGTGTTGTCTGTGAGAAAATGATAAGAGTATGATGCTATGAAATAAAATGACTAATCAGTGAACTGTTCAAATCAGGACCATTACGGTACGGTTTACCATAATGTCGCGCACGGCCTTATGGTATACCGTTCGGTTTATTTGCTCTGCCATCAAACTGTCATCAGTACCCATAACAGCGCCCGGTGTATTATACATCCCGTGCGGCGTTCCTTAAAGATATTAGAATATTCACAACTACCTACCCATCTTGGGAACAACACAATTTCTTCAAGCCATAGAGATAAAATAATTTTCGGTGCATTCAATCACTCGAGGTGATCAAGAAAATCTCGCTTTAGAAACGAAACATGGCTTGTAGATATGGCCTTGTTCTGAAAGTACTGATGACAATATCTTAGCAACACAAACAAACTTGATGAAGAATAGCCATGATCTAGACAACTTAAACAAATAAATAGTAAATAAAAGACCGCGCGTCTGAGTATACTTTGCCGTGCAATGCATAAGAATGCCGCACGGTATGGTATACCCAGTACAGTGGCCGCTTTAGTTTTTGAAAATAGTTTTTAAGTCAGTCTTTAACCCAAAAGGGGTTAAGTCTGACTATGGAAAAAGTCCCCTCAGGGCCAGGACAGGGCCTAGCCCAAGGAAATTTGGTTTTTACCTTTGATCTTCAGCTTGAATGAGGATGGATGATAATGGATAAGTGTTTGACGAGATTGGGTGAGAAAGGATGAGTATGGGTGTGAGTAATTGTTGGGTTTTTTGGGTAGGTAAGGCCTCAAAGTGTGTGAGAGACTAACTTCAATGGTGAGGAGAAAAATGGAGCATTTTGAGAAGAAAAATGCTTAGAGAATGTCCTTTTAGGACAACACTTCTCAAGGCTTGAAAATAAAAAGGGGATGTAAAGGCAAGAAGATAGAAAGAGATTTGGGAACTAAAGGCCCCTTTCTCCTGAGTGGAGGGGTGTAGTTATAGGCAAGAGCCAAGGATTTTGAATTCAAATGGGGGATGTGCTTTCTAGGCAGGCTAGAAGTGCTTTTTTAGCTAAGCCATTTTGTAGCTGTGGCTCAAATGGGCGTGGCCGACAACTTTCTGAGCCAGTCGGAACTTTTTCCTAAAATACCGTGCGGTTAAACCTCTTGACCTCGTGCGGCGTAATAGGATTTATTACGCTGTGCGATGTAGAAGTGTTCTGTGCCGTATTCTAGGTCCAGTCTAGGGCTTTTCTGGGTTTTTGGGCGTCTGGTTTGTCTGGGCTTTTGGGTTAAGAAAGTCCTTTATTCAAACTTTCAAAGGTATTATTTCCTTTATTTCATCATCGGGGCATTCAAAGAACCTCTGAGGTCCGGATGTGGGTGTCTACAATAGTCCTTCTTTAACGGAACTCGAAAACCATTGGTTGGTGCGAGTGACACTTAAAGAATAGTCATCCCAATCCGTTGCTCTAAAGCCTTTGAACAGAGACAAAAATGCATGAAAATCGAAATGCAAGCAGATGACGATGGTGGTCGCGCTCGTGGAGCTGCCTACGTACCCTGTTTGTAGGGATCAGACCAACGTAGTTCAATTGGGACAATGAAAGTAAAGAAACGAGTCCCGGAGTACAATTATCAAAATCATGTACTAAGCTTTAGAAGATTGAGTGCCTATAGTGCCAAGTGTCGAAAAATTCATGAGATGAGCGAGACAAGTCCTCGAGGGACTAAAATTCGAGACGAGCCCTCGGTGGACTAGAATTCGAGGCGAGCCCTCGGGGGACTAAAATTTAAGGCGAGCCCTCGGAGGACTAAAAGCCCTTGGGGGACTAAAATTCGAGGCTAGCCCTCAAGGGACTAAAATTTGATACGAGCCCTCGGAAGGCGAATTGCGACAAGTCCCGGAGGACAAAAATTTGACGAGTCCCGGGGGATGAAAGTTCGACGAGTCCCAGAAGATGAAAAGAATCGACAAGTCCCGGAGGACACAATCTTGACGAGTCCCGGAGGACAAAATCAACCCTTTGACCGAGGCACCACATTCTAACAGATTTTACTGCAAAACGGCTGAAATATTTGATTCCCAAGGAGGATATTGGTGGCTGGATTTATCAATTTCCAAGAAAAAGATTTTAATTTTGTGGCGCCATAATGCCGTGCGGTTTAGCATGGCACTGCGCGGTGTTTCAATTTCCCATCCAACTCTTCGATTCCCAAGAATAGTCGGCTGGTTTAAGGGTGCCCATTAATACAGGCGTGCTCTTTCGACGGCCAACGCCCCTTTAATAGGAGGGTGGTGCCTCTTTCCATACACCACCAACAAAATTCTCTCAAGTCTCTTCTACACTTTTAAGAACAGCTTATACACAAGATTTACGAGCACAGGAATGGCGGACAATAGCCTCATCGCGCGTGTGATCTCCCTTGAGGCCGAAATGGCCTTTTACCAAGAGGAGATCGAACAACTTAACGCGCAAATCTCGAGGCTCATCTCCACCATCCGTACCCTCTACCGTGCGGTCTCCAACCTTCAAGACTTGGCCTTGAACATGCAGGATGACAAGCATGATCCTGAGTACGCACCAGAGCGCGAGTCCGATGATACCGTGGAGGATTCCGAAGGGAATCTGAATGGTTCCGACGACTGTTTGGATGGAGCAAACGATGCTTTCGATGAGGGGAGTGACTGAGGACGAGGAAGGAAAAGAAGAAGAAGAAAAACGGTTGTAGGATTTTCCCTTTTTTTTGTTTTGTTTCTTTTTTCTTTTTCTTTTTTTTTTTGCTTTGTAATGAAATACCTGGGGTTACTCCGGTTTAATGAAATGAAAGTCCCTTTTTCCTCCATGTTTATTTGCTTTCTTTTTATTGAACAAAATTAAAACGAATCCAAACATCACAGCCTCAAATGCTACGATACTAATCTCAGAATTTGAACTGTTGAAATAGAAAAAATGCCGCGCGGGACCTCCAAACGGCGCACGGCATACCAAATCCAATTTGATTCCGGAAAAATGCGCTATTAAATAGGCACGGGGCCCAAAATTGAATTTTAAGAATCCAAATAATCTTTGAACAAGGCTCAGGGCCTAAGAATTTTGCATGTTAGTTTGATATGCTGTGCGTGCGTCCCGAAATGCCGTGCGCTGCTATGGGTTTCGAACCCGGTCCAAATTCAATTCCAGACGAGCCTGTTCGAGGTGTATATATGGGTGAGGCATACAGAGTACGCCCCACCATTCAAATTCTGGTCTCTCTGCTCTCTCTCGCGCCTTTTCTCTCTCATCTCTCTCTGTCTCTTTCTCGATCATCTCTCTTTCTAACTCTCTCTCTCTCATCTCTCTCTCTGACTCTCTCTCGATCATCTATCTCTCTCTCTTACATTGCGATCATGGACAATAATGAGGCATTCGGTGGTGATCAACCACCGAAGGTCGAGGTTACACCATCTCCGGCCCCTCCGAAGAGTGACACGGTGATCGGAGATGCTCTGGAGACCACGAGGGTCTCGGCTCCAGTACCTATGGCTGAGGGGGCCATGGCCTCGGCCACTGCGGAGGGCAGCAGCGGTGGTGATGATGGTGGGTTGGTTGGCGATGACCGGGTTACTAAGGGTTCGGGTGCAATGGCACCGAGGGGCAAGAACAAGGCTACGGGCTGATCGAAAATTGCGGTAGTTTTAGAGGAGAGGGCCACAGAGGCCCAAAGTGGTGGTGGCTCGAAGAGGGCAGCGGAGGAAACGGAGGCCTCTCCCGCGAGACAGCCTCGGGCTGACTTGGGAAAGGAACCTGTTGTCGAGGAAGAGCCGGTGAAGGAGCGGGAGACACCGGCCATGTTTGTAGGCGGTGGTGAGGGTGCGGGGTCGTCGCGGCCTATTGGAATGAGCAACTACTTAGAGGCAGCGTCCCTTGAGGACTTGGTAGAGACACTACGTGGGGTACCTGGGTTAGCAGAGGCTTTACTTGAGTCTCGTGAGGGGGAGCTTCAAGCTGAGTTTGAGACTGGAGCGGCCGAGGGGCCACAGGTTGAGGAGGAGGCTGAAGGTGAGGAGGTTCCATGGAGGACCATGGTGGACGAGGTGACAACGGCTCTTGGGAGACGAGGGGCTTACGTTGAGGCGACTTATGTCCCTTTTTGACACGTCGTGGTCCCTTCACTTTTGGATGCTTATCGACCTTAGAGGACTGCTGACGATGAGTTTTTGGTCTTGCGAGACCCCCAGCGACACCTGTCCTTGTGACGAGCCGAGATATATTTCAATACTTGCATTTTAATACAATGTATCATGCTTTTCAATTTCCTGCTTCAAATATTATGTCCATTTATTGAATCTTGTCTTTTATTGCAATAGGGGATAAAAATCTCGTGCTACAGCGGTGCGGCCGATGTGCCAAAGTTTCGGGATAGGCTCCCAAAGGCGATGAAGGAGATAACGAGGGAGACAAGTTTTGGAGAGTTCGTCAGTGTTCTGACGAGGGAGAGCAATGATCACCAGGTGGTGAGGGCTCTTGCCGAAAGGTGGTGGGACACAACAAATTCATTCTATTTCACCTTTGGTGAGATGACGGTGACGCCTTTGGACTTCTCGGCGATCACTGGTTTGAGGGTCGGAGGTGACCCTATTCCTTACGATGCTGTGGCAGGGAGAGACCCGGGTTTGCAAAGGCTTCTTCTGGGGTATGTACTTAGGGCGGAGAAAGTGGATGCTTAGTACGCTCAGCTTTTGGACTTTTAGACGGAGCCTCTGATGGGCAGGGTCCAAGAGGAGCAGATGGCGAGGTGCTTCCTACTGTACATGCTCGGTGCGTCCTTGTTTCCTAACAGGCGCAACCGAGTACAACTTTCCGTCTTGCCGATGTTGAGGAATATTGGGGAGATCGCCCGCCTTGATTGGGGTGGCGCAGCACTAGGGGCGTGCTATGCCTTCATGGGGTCTCTTTCCCGAGGAGCGGGGAAAAGCCTTGGCGGCTACTGGAGGGTCTGGGAGGTATAACTCAAAACCTTGCTTTTTCCTTTACTGCTAGTTAGCTTTCCATTTGCCTTTCGTATATCTCGTGCTAACTCTTTATGCTCCATACTTTGTAGCTCTGGACGTACGAGGTACTGGATATGTATCCTCCCATGACCATGTTGTATCACACAAAATTCGAGTCTACAAAAAAAGACGGAAAGATGCTAAATAAGTTAATTTTATTAATTTGAGAAATTTAGGTTACAATCTCTGATGTATTTTCAAAGAAAATTAATCCTCTGATTCTTCTCTTCGGTTGTTGAAACGAGGGCTTGACAGCTTGATCTCGATTTGAACTGCGATATCTTCTGTGGTCTTTGCAAAGATGACGGCAACTTTGTCGGGCTTTGACTTGAGGGCTTTGAAGCTTCTTCTCAAGTTGAATTGCTTGATCTTCTCCAATTCGGTTTAAAAAGATGGCAGATTTGTGGATATTGACTTGAGGGCTTTGGAGCTTCTTTTCAAATCGGTCATTGAGATCTTCTTCAATTTGGTTGAAGGAGATGCAGATTGCAGATGTTGACTCAAATTGGTATTTCAGATCTTCTTCAATTTGGTAGAAGGAGACTGATGATTTGTGGATTTGGCTTGAACGTTCTTTAGGGCTTGGATGCTTTGAACTGAAGAGCGTCTGGCTTGATGTAGACTTGAAAGATTCTGAAGGGCCTTCGCAGATTTGATCTTCAGAACTCCAGAAGCTTGCGTGTGATGGATGAATGCGAATTCTGAAGGGCTTGGAGGCTTTGATCTTCAGAGTTCTGGAGTTTGGATTTGATGATAGAGATTTGACTTGAGCATTCTTCAGGGCTTTGAAGCTTTGATCTGAAGAACCTTCTTGTTTGATATGGACTTGACTTGAATGTTCTTCGGAGCTTTGAAGCTTTGATTTGAAGAACCTTCTTGTCGGATGCAGACTTTAAGACTTCTGAAGGGCTTGAGGGCTTTGATCTTCAGAGGTCTGGAGCTTGTGTGCTTCAATGTGCTGATGGAAAATTATGAGAGCTCTAGAGCTTGTGTGCTTCAATGTGTTGATGGAAAAATATGAGAGGAGAGCACCTCTATTTATAGAGATGTAGGATGGAGAGTCATGACCAATTTCTGCTTCCTTCATATTTATCTCTCTTTAATTATTTCTTTATTTAGTGTAAAAATAATAATTAAAATTCAATAATTATCCTTCTTTCTTTTATTTTAAGAAAGACAATTATTTGTGAAGAGAAACGCAATTATTATTTTACCAAGTGGCTTAATTTGATTGGCCAAGCTTAATAAAAATAATAACTGCGTCACTTTGATACGTGGCACCATTTGATTGGCTTATACGCATCATCTTGACTTTTGACCTAAAGACACATGGCAACATTTGATTGGCCATTTATCGTGCCCTATTTACTAGGTCTCACAACATGTGGCAACTTGTGATTAGCAGTAAATTTTACATGTTTGCACATGTGCCCTGATGATGTGATACTTCCTCAGGCCCTTCGTTGGTCAAAGGAGTATCGGGGAGTGAAAAAGGGAAAAGGAGACTTGAATGCATATCGGTTGTACTTGGACGAGTTGCGTCCTGACCAGATATCCATGTTTCTTCGATTTCACAATTAACGCTCCTTGCGCACTTCAATCGAATAATATCCTGATGTATGCTTCTGATTACAGGTGCAATGGCACATCTGGGACCACTTCGAGACTCTGTACATAACTCGGAGCAGGGAGGTGATGAGGGGGAGAGTGCTGTTAGAGTCCCTTTACGGCTGGCAGTGGTATCTGGGTGATCGAGTATCACGTCAGTCATTGGGATTGGACACCTTCCGAGTCCCTAGGCCACTCCCCCCTCTTGTGCAGAGAACAGGCTAGTACACTCTGAGGGAGATCGAGCAGTTCACACGACCAGATCCTGAGTTGAAGCTGCTCTTCTAGGCAGGTGCTGACTACGCAGAGTACCAGCTCGGTACTTGATGCAGAGATTCAGGATATGTGCCACTTGGGAGACGACGCAGCAGGCGCGGGGTGGTAGAGGAGGAAGAGGAGATGGGGGAAGAGGAGTTGGAGGCCATGGTGATAGCGCGGGCTAGAGCGGAGCCAGGTTGCCTACACTTTCTTGGACAGTGGACGTGGCGACCGCTCAGGGAGTCGCTGGCCTAGTTGAGGTTCCACGTCCTACAGTCGAGCCTCTGGAGTTCTTTGCTCAGGTATGACATGCTTTTATTCCCTTCGTATTATTGCTATTGTCACTACACATCCTAATTAACCTTTTCATTGCACAGGTGACTCTAGAGTATGCTAGGGAGATGGCAGCGGCCATGATGGACTCGAAGCAGCTTGTGCGATAATATGCCATGGGCCATTCTCCACCGATACTGTAACGACCCTGATTTTCGGTAAATAAAAATTTCGTTAAATATTTGAATTTTATTTGAATTACTTGGTATTACTTTTAAATTCCTTTTTAATTTCTAATAAACCGTCATAATTAGATTTAAGCCCTTTAAATTGTATTTCTTGGCTAGAAATCCTACATGGCAAGTATAGTTAGATTATAACCAATTAGTTGGAGAAACCTAACTACCAATTCACCTAGTTACAATTTCCTAATCCTAAATGGACCTTTTTGACCATCTTTAAGCCTTGTGTACCCCTCCAAACCCTAATTGAACCATTAGGTCATTAGAGGTAATCATTATACTCCCATGACTAGTCTTTTCAAGGCCATACCTAGCCATTACTTTACTTCCAAAAGAAGTAAGCCTAATCTTGTCACCCTTACTTACCATTATTAGACCTTTGACCATTGGACAATAATTGCTAGGGAAAATATTATCCCTTGGATTATAACAACTAAGCTTGCCATTATGTATATGTATAGTCGGCAAGACAAGTCATAAAGGAATCTAGGACCAAAAGAAGCCATTAGTTTGCTTCTAAAAGAAGTAAACCTAGTCACATCAACCTTTCTTACCATCATTTTCCTTTAACCAATGGTTAATAAATGTTACGGAGAATTTTACCCCATGGATAATGGAGACTAGGCTTACCAATGTATACTTGACAAGACAAGTCAAAACCAAATCCCATCATATTGCTTCCAAAAGAAGTAAACTTATTGTGTGTAATTGTGTTTTGATACACTTACACAAGCTAAACCTTTTAGCCACCTTCACACTCAACCTAAGTACAATATGACAACCCATTTCTAGACTTTATTTTGTTCTTTCTTGCAAGCAACATCTCCTATAACAAGACAAGACCATACCTATCATAATTGCCTTTTTAACTATTGGACAATAACATACCTATCAGCGAATGTTACACTATTGTAGGCTAGTGGAGGGGGCCTTTTCTGCCGGCTCTTGGGAGGAAAGGCCATCGAAGAGACAGCGACACTCTGGTGGGACCGAGGAGGAGCCCATTGCCGTCTCGGATGAGACTGAGGAGCCTACGGACATTGACCTGGAAGAGACTTCTGGGAGTACTGTGCCTAGGGCTACTCGCACTTAGGAGGTTGCTAGTTCTGAGGCAAAGGAGGAGGTTTCTGAAGAGGACGAGGATGGCGATGAGTATGAGGATTGAGTTTCCTCTTTTTGCTTTTTGCCTTTTTGGTGGAGCATGCGTGCTTCCTTTTGTAGGGTGCCTATTTACCCTTGGTAGATATGGTTTTGAGCATCGGGCTTGCGAGCGTCATTTTGCCATGTACTTCGACTCATGGATGCCCCTGGGTTTATATATCTATGCACAGAAACTATTCTCTCAATATCTTTGTCATTCAATTTCCTTTATTGCTGCTGTACACAGAAAGTTGAGCAACTAAGACACTTACAAGAATGTGCAACTAGCCATTGATCACGAAACCGAGCCCAATATAGGGCCTTCAATGGGGAATATATATTGACAAGGGAATAGAAATCAAGGAAGTAGTCGAATAAACTTTGAAGAATTGACGTTATATCCCAGAACCCACGAAACTCGATATGTGACTCAAAAATTTAACCTTATACTTAGAACACACAAAAACTAGAAAGGTGTTGACTATGAAAGGTAACGACTTTAATTTTTGACTTGGGACTCGAACCGGAATTTGGACTACGTCACTTTTGGCCATTGTTGAAACGGCTCGAAACGTGATTTGATATCTTGACGCGGCTTAAAAATGGGATTTTATTGACTTTTTGTACTACGACCTCGAATTTCGAGAGTTGACCCGAGGTGAATCATCCCTGAAGTCCCAAATACTTGTTGGAATGTGTTCTGGTGGTTGGTGATCCGCTAGATGCCTCAAATCCATTCCATACTCCTGTTGTCAAAAACTGCAGAAATGCAGACATAATATGCCATGCGCTTCTTCAAAACGTCGTGCGTCATGTCGTGAGGTCTTGTGGGGTATCAATGCTACACCATGTTGATTTCCCTGATTTGATATGCCGTGTGCTTTTCCATTATGCCGCTCGTGGTTATTTTCCTGACAGTCTGCGTTTTGCTATTTCCCAAGACAAATTACACGATGGTTGAAGTTTGACCTGTGCAATTGCATTTTTGTGCCAATGCATGTCTGCATTGTGCTTCCATGCTATGACCAAGCCTTTTCCTATGCAAGACTCATGGAAAATTTGTACTTTTCGAAGCCCGAGACTCTTTGAAAGTTGAAGTTGTCTCCTCTATTCTTCCTATAAATTTAGGTTTTCAACTTCAAATTCTTCCCATCCCACTCAATTCTTCCCATCCCTCCATTGAAGCCAACCATGGGCATTGATTGGCTCAACTTCCGGGCCCATGGCCTCTACTCCATGAGGTACCTTCGCAACATCCATCTCCGCCCTTAACTTTTGAGGGCGGCCACGAGTTTCTGGGATCCGGAGGTCCACATGTTCCGTTTTGGCGAGCAAGAGCTTTATCCCACCGTCAAAGAGTTCCGTGCATACCTCGGCAGTTTCGGCTCGGGGGAAGTTATCATCCCTCCTGTACATGAGAGCATCTTCAAGGTTTTGGCCGCGGTCCTTGGATTGAGTGGTGGTGCTGCCTGCTACTTAGTTAGCGACAGTCGTCTTAACACAATGCTACTTATTGAGATGTTCTCTCCTCCTAGTGATCTTGCAGACATGACTTATCAAACTCGGCATATGTCTGCTTTTTGCATGTGCTTGCTTGTAGTTTACATCTTGGTGCCCTCTGTCAGCCATGCTAGCTGGGCACTGGTCAGCATTGCTGTTCAAATCGAGGCTTAGAAGGATGTGATCCCGATGGTATTGGCTGAGACATTGATGGGTTTGGACAAGGTTCGCTCTGGAGAGATCGAGACTTTCGGGGGTAGTCCTCCCCTCCTACAGGTTGGCTTCTCACTCAGCTCTCCTTTTTCGAATTTTTCTCACGTTCTCATTTTACCTTAGCGCTCGGTTTGGCTTTCTACAGTTTTTTACTTATTTTTCTCTCTTTTGTAGATTTGGCTTTGTGACAAAATGAATGTGCTAACCATCCCTCCTGGCAATTGAGCGTATGAGGCTAGGCTACTATCTCTACGATGCTTTGAGTTTGTGGACAAACGAGTTTCTAAGTGGGTCAACTTCTTCAAGCGTTTACGGGCTGAGACTATCTCTTGGAGGTGTTCGTGGCTAAACCTCCCACCTATGACAGTGCACTTCATGGGCCCCCAGTGGGTCGTCCTTGCTGGTTTGGAGGCTTTCACCTTCTATATTCCCTACCGGATTCAGCGTCAACTCGGCCTTAGATAGAAGGTCCCTGCAGAGGTTGTGATAGATGTTGTTCTACCTTTCTTTCGCCATTCCGTTCTTTGCAATTATCAACAATTCTGGAGGACTCGCAAGGTGACCGATACGCATCCTTACCCATCTGTGATAGCACGCGGGAGTTACTGAAAATGGCTCAGGAGGGATATCGCCGCGAGGGCTGAGGCTCAAGGAAACTGACTTGATCCTACCACCCTGACCATAGAATAAATTGTGGACCTGCTTTTATCATGTTGCACTTTTGTTTTTGAATGTCATGTTCAGCCCTATGTATTAAAAGCAGTCATTATAGTACAAATGAGTCGTGGAGGGTTTCCCTTCTTTGATTTAGCGCTTCGAATTCAACCTGGTTTTTTATTTTGATTGATTGTGACCAGGCCTTAGAGTGAGGCTGCCTACATATCTTTGTTGCAAAGGAATCAGGTCATAACGTAGTTTAGGGTAGGGTTCACTCTGGTTTTGATACTCTCCTTTTGCGCTCTAAATTTTGCCTAGTGCCGCCCTATCGGGTTTTCAGCCTAGCGAGCTTATTTATTGCATGCCTTAATTTTTGCCCAGGATGCCCTTAGGGTTTTCATCCTAGCAAGCTTTTGCTCTTATTTTTGCCTGGGACTGCCCACCCTTGTAGTTTTCAGCCCAACAAGCTTCTCTCAGGAATAGTAGAGCTTGAGTTGATCCAGGTTGACCAAAGTTGAAAACTTGTTTCCATCCAAGTCAATGAGCTGCATAGCTCCTCCGGATAGGATTGTCTTGATGATGTATTGCGCGGACCACTTTGGTCGGAACTTTCCACGTGGATCGTAAACTGGTGCCCGGATTTCCTTTAAAACCATATCGCCTTCTGTCAAATCCCTAGGCTTTACTTTCTTATTGAACGCTCGTGCGATCCTTCTCTGATATCCTTGAATATGTTAGAGGGCCCTCAACCGGCGTTCATCGAACAACATGAGTTCTTCAAATCAATTACTTAACCATTCTGCTTCCTGGACTTCACACTCGACCATAGTTCGAAGAGATGGAACTTCTAACTCAATGGGAAGTACAGCTTCCATTCCGTAGACTAAGGAGTAAGGGGTTGCCCCTGTTGGTGTGTGTACGGACGTGCGATACCCCCACACAACTAGAGGCAACTGCTCATGTCAATCTCTTACAGATTGAATGGTCTTTTCCAAAATGACTTTGATTATTTTGTTAGCTGCTTCTACAGCTCAGTTGGTCTGTGGCCGGTAGATTGTTGACTTATGCACTTGGATCTGGAACTCATCCAAGACTTCCCTGGCTCGTCCCTTGAAATGAACCCCATTGTTAGACACGAATGCCTGAGGGATTCCATACCGGTAGATGACATTTTGCTTGATAAAGTGTGCAACTTGAACTGCAGTTAGGGTGGCATAAGAAGTGGCTTCTACCCATTTCGTGAAGTAATCAATGGCCACCAAAATGAATTTATGACCATTAGATGCCGCTGGCATGATCCTTCCGATGACGTCGATTCCCCATACTGAGAAAGGCCATGGTGAAGTCATTTGATGCGGGTCAAATGGTGGGACATGCGTGAGGTTGGCATGGATCTAGCATCTGTGACATCGCCATTCGTATTTCACACATTTTGTCTCCATGGTGGACTAGAAATATCCCTGCCTAAGGATCTTCTTGGCAAGCATCATGTCGTTCATGTGAGAGTCACACACACCTTCGTGAATTTCTTCCATTACCCTTTATGTCTCTGCACCATGGATGCATAACTTGTGCATGCCGCAGTGCGACCTCCGATATAGATTTCCTCCATAAATGATGTATTGAGCTGCCATCCTTTGGAGAGCGATTTTGTCTTTCTTATTTGCTTCAATGGGGTATTCTCCTCTTTCCATGAACCTCCAAATGTCATAATACCAAGGGTGACCATCATCAGGCTCATCAACGACCATGACATGCTGGTATACTGGTGTATCCCTTTTCTCGATCATAATTGGCCTTAGCTTCACACCGATAGGAATCTCAACCATGGATGCCAGAGTTGCCAAGGCATCCGCAAATTGATTCTTGAGCCTCAGTACATGAGTAAACGTTACCTTGTTGAAATGAGGAATGAGATCCTCCAAATCTTGATGGTACGGCTTTAACTTCTCTTCTTTGACTTTCCAATCACCATTGGCCTTCGACACTACTAGGTTGGAATCTCCACCACTTCCAATTTCTCTATACCAATTTTGACTGCTGCTTCCATACCTATAATGCAAGCCTCGTACTTTGCTTGATTGTTTGTGACCTCAAAATTTAGCTTGAATGCGAGCGAAATGTGGGACCCATAGGGTGCTATTAGCAACACGCCAATTTCAAACTCTTTTTGATTAGCGGCCCAGTCAAAGTACAACTTCCAAACATCTTCAGCTAGAGTCATTATGTCTTCGTCAAGAAACTTAAACTCGGCATCTTCACCTCCTTCAGCTAGGCAGCCAGCTAAGAATTCAGTGACAACTCTTCCTTTTACGGACTTCATAGTGACATATTTTAATTCAAATTCCGATAACATTAGTAGCCATCGTGCCATCCTTCCCGTAAGAGTCGGTTTCTCGAATAGGTACTTGAGGGGATCCATTCAAGAAATTAGCCTTACTGGATAGGCTAGTATATAATGTCTCAATTTCTTGCAAGCCCAGATAAGAGTCCAACATGTTTTTTTTCTAACGGAGTATAACACTACTCACATCCGATCATTTTTTTCTTAGATAGTAAACATCCCTTTCAACCCCATCGTCTCCTTTCTGTGCCAACATACACCCCATAGAAGATGGAATGACTGACAGGTGTAGGATCAAAGGTTTTCCCGGTACGGGGGGTGTTAATACCGGTGGATTTTGCAGATAAGTTCGAATTGCCTCAAAAGCTATCTGGCACTTGTTGTCCCATTTGAATGGCACACCTTTCTTAAGGAGGCAGAAGATTGGTTCGCAGATTGAGGTTAATTTGGCAATGAACCGACTGATAAACTGCACCTTGCCGAGGAAACTTCTTACGCCCTTTTCGGACCGCGGTGGCTCCATTTCTAGAATAGACTTGATTTTTGATGGTTCAACCTCAATTCCTTGAGTGGTAATCATAAATCCGAGCATTTTTCCAGCAGTAATCCCGAATGTGCATTTGGCCGGGTTAAGGTGCATCCTGTACTTTTTGATTATCTCAAAGAACTTCCTGAGTGCAGGTAAATGTCCTTCTCGCTCCTTCGCCTTGACAATCATGTCATCAATGTAAACCTCTACTTCCTTGTGGATCATGTCATGCAACAAGGTCGTAGCGACTCGCTGATAAGTAGATCCTGCATTCTTTAGCTCGAAAGGCATCACCCGGTAGCAATAAGTTCCTCATTCAGTGATAAACGTTGTTTTTACCCAATCCTCTAGGGCCATGAGGATTTGGTTGTATCCCAAAAAACCATCCATGAAAGAAAGCAAAGCATGCCTAGCGGTGTTGTCAACCAGTACATCAATGAGTGGTAGCGGGAAGTCATCCTTTGGGCTTGCTTTGTTTAGGTCCCTGAAATCAACACAGACCCTAATTCTACCATCCTTTTTAGGGACGGGAACGATGTTGGCGACCCATTGAGGGTATTCAGTTACTATTAGAAATCCTATATTGATCTGCTTAGTGACTTCTTCTTTTATCTTAAGCACCCAATTAGGTCTCATACGCCTCAATTTTTGCTTTATAGGTTTTGCATCTGGGTGAAGGGGGATCCTGTGTTCCACGATTTCTGGATCGATTCCGGGCATATCAGCATGCAACCATGCAAAAACATCCTCGAATTCTTTTAGCAAACTTATGAGAACTTGACGCTCTTCTACGGACAGCGCGGAACAGATCTGAATCATCCGGGGATTCCCTTCGTCTCTCAAATTTATTAAAACAACTTCTTCCTTTATAGGCTGAGCATGTCTCTCGTCTTCCCTTTCGACTAGGGATCAGATTTCTTTAGGGATGTCCTTATCGAAATCGATCTCTTTATCATCAGGGTCAACACAATTTATTTCAAAATCAGGGAAGAAAGCAGAATCAGGTTCATTTATTTCATCATCAGCAAAGGCCTCGGGGGCACCATACATACACGGGTAGACTAAATTCAAAGTACAGACCATGAAGAATTGGGCTAAGAGGAACCAACTCAGACTCGACAGACTTAGAAGACTTAGAGGACTCGGATGACTCGAACTCAGAATCAGACCCATGACATGTTACACTCGGTAAGAAAGTCCAATTCTTGTAATCTCCAGCGGTGTCCATAATGAGCGAAGTTGGGTCTTCGAAGACCTCCTGTCCCAATACTAGCATTCTGTAGGGGGATGAAAACAATTGGTACTTCGAATCAATTGGATCGCAACGGCTTATTCGTGCCTCTTCACCGGAACCCTAACTCGTCGTCTGAACCCTAATCTGCAAAATAGACAGGGGGTGAGTGCACCTCTGCCTCTCGTGGCAAAGGCCCTCCGATGCCTTTGTTAGTATCACGTACTAGCAATTAAACCCTAATTATCAGTAGGAAAGCAATAATAATGCAACGTATTGCGTACCTTTCACCTCTAGGTTTTCCTCATATTTATAGATTTATGGATGCTTGCTGTCCAAGCATCCTTGTTGCCATAGGATTCCTAACTCGTATAGGAAACCCAGGATATCAAGGAGTCTCGTTTCCTTTATCAGTTTATGGAAAAGAGTCTTTTTAGGATTCTTTTCCTTTAAGAGCCGAACATCCCATACTCGTTGGGTATCTTTCTCAGATCCTATATTCTTGGGATCTTTATCCCTTTATGGGACATGACTACTCTGGAATCTTCTAGAGTATTCCCTTTGCTCCTGCTCTTGATTGGAGCTCCTTCTTTGTTCGACTGTCTCACAGCCGAACAGACTACCTGGACCAGGGACTTCACATGTAACTTTGTCCAAACGTAATCAAAATGCCTCCTATCTGCCGAACAGATAGTTTACACCATTGACTTGTCATGTCATTGGCCTTTATTCAGCCGAACAGATTACATGGACCAAGGACTTCACATGTCATTGTTCCATATCGCTGTTCTTTATACTGCCCGGCGATAAGTCCAGTCGTATTTACCACGTGTTTCCCAAACATCACGTGTTCGGTAACTAAATGTATCTGCTCGGGAATACCTCCCTACAATTGCTCCCCAGCTTCATGTATTTACCACTGTTCGGGGGCAATATATGATGCTTAGAAACAGAATTTTATCTAGACCAAACCCTTTTGATCCCGTGCAGTCATAATTTCAATATCTCTTTGATGCCTTTTGGCGCCTTTGTCATTATACCATCTCGAGGTAATGACTCTACATGGCACGTTTCGTATGCCTAGCATTAATTTTCGAACTGACGTTCTAAGAAACAGCGTCAGAACGGTTTCTTCTTTCCGTTATTTTTACCTATAACGGCATGAGACGAGACGTTTCGTCTCCGTCTCTTAACCTTAAACCGCTAAAAGGGCTCTTTTTGGATTTTTACCAAAAACTTAAACGCGCTCTTTCTCTCTCTAGAAACCAGGCGAAAGCATCCCGCTATCCGCCATCGCCGCCACCTGCAAATCCAATTGCACTCCAGGGAATCGTCACATTATTCTTGTAAGATTCTCGTTCTCACTCCATTTCGTCTACTTAGGCTTCCCTCTAAGATCTCACTCTCAGATTCGTGGGTCGTTTTTCTAGGGTTTCAGTTGCACCTTTTTTCGGTCTTTCTTCTTTCCTGAGTATACCCATGGCTGACGATGCTGAGAATCCCTTGAGACCCAGCAAATTTAGGAAATTATGTGAATCCCCTACTGCCATGGCGGCATTTAGGAGGGAATATAACGTTCCAGAGAACGTTGGTCTCGAACTCGCCCCCCTGGGCGCAGATAGAGACGGAGGTTCCTGGGATCGAATGTGTATCCCCATTGTTGCTATCGTCGAAGGTGGAGTTCGATTTCCCCTTCACCCATTACTTCGCCAGATCCTAAACTGGTATCGTCTTACCCCTATGCAAGTATCAACAAACGTCTTTAGGTTGATAATGGGTGTAATAGCTTTGAATAGGATTCTGGGGACCCAGTTAGGAATTTGGGATATTCAGTGGTGGTACAGCATTGTACTAAACCCTGAATACAACACCTATTACTTCAAAGTTAGAAGGGCCGACAAGCGTCTCGTGCTAAACCTGCCAGACTCTGCTCGGGATCATGAAATCGATTTCCTTTACGTCACTGGAGCCTTTGAGCCACTAGGAGAGGATGGTCAGGTGGTGGGTCTCCACTGCCCCCATATATGGGGATACCCACGTATGCTCCTTATTTTTCATCTTTGCTATTTGTTTGTTTGCTGCTTTCTCGTAGCTTTCCATTGTGTCTAATGTTTGATTCAATAACTCTGATTGTGCAGCTGAAAACGTCAACAAACGTCCAAGACGAGAGCCTAGTTACGTCCGAACAGAGGACATCAACAAAATCCTTAAATATAAAGGCGAACCTGGTACCCGAACAGCTGGTCGGGGTCGAGACGCTGATATACTGCTTGGATACGACCCTTCATACAGAGGGGTCATTGACAGAAGACTTGCCCACCCCAGCACAAGTGCCGCGTCTACATCCACTGCTCCCCATCCACACAGTTCAAGGCTTCAAGCTGGTGTAACTCTTGCCGGTCAGTCAGACGATATTGTTATCCCTGACGGTATTCCTCAAACACGTGTGGTACTTAGGAGATCAAGTCGCAGGCAAATCATTGCCGAACAACAACCCGTTCCTCACCAAATTACCAGTCAGTCGTCCTCATCCGGTTATTCTCGATCACCCCCAACCTCAGGTACGATGACGCACCAACCTATTAACCTCAGTTCTTTACTCACTGTCTCCTCTCGGGGACGTGGTGCTACCAATAGGGTAGCATCAACTGGCGCCCCTCCTCCACGATCTCGTCGTAATAGGGGGGATCTGCACGGTCATCATCTTCTCCTCGGGATGTTGATACCGCTACAGAGGCCATTGACCTTCATCGGGACAAACGCCCAAGGGTGGATAATCAAGATGGTTCTGCCACACAAGCAGATACCGAAACTCAACTTCCTGTATCACCAACTGCTCAAGTGCTGCCCCAAACATGGACTCCTTCATTCCTTAGGGGTGACCGTCCTGTTCACGTTGGGGACAGTGCTGGTTCATCAGAAACAGCACTTGCCCTAGCTCAAGGGTTGCTGCTCCCTGTGGATATGCAGAAGGAATCCGGATCTACACCTGACCGGCTAGTATCCACTGGTCTCGTCAGTGGAATTAAGGTAATGTGACTCAATCTTTTCATATAAGTCTTAATGTATATTTCATATACCACATATCAAATACTGCTACACTTGTCACTTACCACTCGGTGTTGTTGCTAGTTCATTCAAAAAATGGTAACCCTGGGGCAAAAGTACCAAGAAGCTGAGGCCGAACAAATCAGATTGCTAAATGACAACACTCGACTTCTTCGGACAGTTGCTCGTCTTGAAAGAGAAAGAGACAAAGCCAAGGCGGATTTTAATGGTGCTAAGGGCAAGCTGCAAATTGCCGAAGAGAGCCTAAACCAGGCCTTGTCTGAGATTGACAGCACCAAGAAAGCATCATATGAAGACGGCTACCAGAAGGGCTATGACGCCACAACTGCTAGTTACGTGGAACAGATGCCAGCTATACAGGACCAGGTTTGGATTGCCTGCTGGGAAACCTGTCTAACAAAACTAGGAGTTGCTGAGGATTCACCCTTCTGGGTTGACAACGAGCTGCCTAGCACCCGTATTCAGAACATCGAAGACATTCCAGAGCCAGAAGGACATCCAGAGGAAGACTTTGAACGGCAAATTGAAGAATTTGCCAATGCTGAGGAAGATATCCCCACGGATGTGGACCCCACTGAAGCTTCTGCTCGGGATGTACCTATTGAGCCTATTAACCCGGAAGAGAATGTAGTCGAGGGTGGTGCTGACACTGAGATCAACACTGATACTTCAGAGGTCCAGAACGTGGATTGATTTGGTAAGTACATGAACGGTTTTAGTTGCTGGTCCTGCGTGACCATAAGCATATGTTGGCCCTGTGAGGCACCAGTACAGTTCAATATTTTGTTAACGCAGGTATTCGGCCCTTCGTGGCATAACTTTAATGTTTTGCTCGGCTTCCCTGTTTATTACATCTGTTCGGATGCAATTTTAGTCTAAGTATTTCGTACTGTTAACCATCATTTGTTTGCATAAGTATTTCGTACTTACACATGATTTCCTGTTCTGAAGCTTAAGTTTCACGTACTTAAAAAACATTTGTTTCCCAGTATCTCGTACTGTTTGTTTAGTACATACAAGTGTATTCATACTTGTATTCGTTATGCTTCACGTACTCACACAAAAACCTCTAAGTATCACGTACTTGGAACTACTCGTTTAAGTTTTCTCGTACTTTTAGTTACCGAACAAGTATTTCATACTTGTTAAGTATCACGTACTCACACAAAAACGCCTAAGTATCACGTACTTAGAACATCACACAAGTGTTTGTGTTTAAGTTTCACGTACTGAAAGGTTTGAAAATCTTACAAGTGTTTCATACTTGTAAAACCTTACAAGCTTACAAGTGTTTCATACTTGTACTTCAGTTTCACGTACTGAACTGTATAACTGTATACCCTGCTCCCCAATACGAATGAGGGAAACTAAACTCGCAGTTCGTATTAAAAACAAATACCGCAACAGTTATACTAAGAAGCGATTGTATTCATAATCTGCAAAACTCAAGAGGGTATTATTCGTACCCTTTGCAAAAAATAGTCAAAACTAGAACAAGGGAATTAGATTCGTAATTCCCACACAATCACGTAATGCAAATCTAAAACAGATTTTAATACTTCTAAACAAAGAACTTTCGTAGATTATGAACATTCCAAGGCCTTGGAATTGGATCACCATCCAAATCTGCCAATCGATAGGCTCCTATGCCTACAATCTCAGTTACTCTATATGGGCCCTCCCAGTTGGCCCCCAGCTTGCCTTCGTTGGCCACCTTGGTGTTGCCGAGCACTTTCCGTAGCACGAGGTCCCCAACACCAAATTCTCGAGGATGAACATGTTTGTTGTAGCTTTTCATCAGCTGTTCTTGGTAAGAAGCAAGATGAACCAAGGCTTTTTCTCTCCTCTCCTCGGCGAGGTCAAGCTCGATTTCAAGAGCCCTATCATTGCCTCCACTTTCAACCAAAACTGTCCTGTTGGTCGGCAGGCCTACCTCCAGAGGTATGACAGCATCTGTTCCATAAGCCAATGAATAGGGGGTCTCTCCCGTAGACCTCCTAGGCGTTGTTCGATGAGCCCACAAGACTAATGACAACTCGTCTGGCCATTTTCCTTTAGCTTTGTCAAGTCTTTTCTTTATCCCATCTAGGATAGTTTTATTAGATGCCTCTGCTTGCCCATTACTCTGAGGGTAGGCTGGGGTGGAATAAAAATTTCTTATTCCATATTGGGCACAAAAAGCCTTGAATTTCTTCTGAAATTGGGATCCATTGTCTGTAATCAATGAATAAGGGACCCCGAAACGAGTGATGATGCTTTTCCACACGAACCTTTCTATCATAGGCTCAGTGATTTTGGCCAGTGGTTCTGCCTCAATCCACTTTGTAAAATAGTCAGTTGCAACAAGCAGGAATTTTCGATTCCCAGTTGCTTTATGCAATGGACCCACGATATCCATCCCCCATTGAGCAAAAGGCCAGGGACTTGTCAAAGGCACCAGATCTTCGGCGGGTGTTCGAATCATTGGTGAGAATTTTTGACACTTCTCACAAATCTTTACATACACTTTTGCATCTTCTTGCATGTGTGGCCACCAATAGCCTTGAGTAATTGCTCGGTGGGCAATGGATCTCCCTCCAGCATGGCTCCCACAGGTTCCCTCGTGGATCTCATGAAGGAACTTCTGTACCATCTCAGGATGTACACATAGCAAATAGGGACCCGTGAAGGATTTCCTATATAACTTTCCCTCTGGGGACAGCCAAAACCTAGCAGATTTGACCCTTATCTTGTGGGCCTCCTTTTTGTCGGAAGGGAGTATCTCGTCTCGTAAGTACTCCATGATCGGGTCCATCCAACTTGGTCCTTGGTTCACGTCCAAGACCAAATCTATACTCCTCCCAATGCTCGGCTCATTTAGATATTCTACTACCACCCTTCTTTTGAACTCTGTTGGTACAGCTGCAGCCAACCAAGCTAAGGAATCCGCATGAGCATTCTGTCCCGAACTTATTTGCTCAATATATACCCTCTCGAAGGTATCAAGCAAGTCCTTGGCTGCCTGCACGTAGGCCACCATCTTTTCATTTCGAGTCTCGTACTCGCCGGACAGCTGATTCACAACAAGCTGGGAATCACAATACACCCTGACCCGTTTTGCCTTAAGGGTCTTTGCACTTCTCAATCCTGCCAAGAGTGCTTCATATTCAGCCACATTATTCGATGCACTGAATCCAAGCCGAACAGAGAGTTCAATCAGAACTCCTTGAGGAGGAAAGAGGACAACTCCAATTCCAGAACCAGTATTACACGCTGATCCATCAACGAATAACTTCCATTCTTTGGGATCCTGTTCGGCTATGGGTTGATCCTTCAAGGATGATGTCTTAGCTGCCTGTTCCTTTCTCGTAGGAGGCAAGGGAGCAACAGTGGGAGAAAACTCTGCCACAAAATCAGCCAACACCTGGCCTTTAATTGCTATGCGTGGCTGATACTCGAGATCATACTGACTTAACTCCACGGACCACGTCGAGATCCTTCCCGAAAAATCTGCCTTTCGAAGCAGTGACTTTAATGGATACTCAGTATAAACCACAACCTTATGGCTTTGGAAGTAGTGTGGCAATTTCCTGGTTGCTGTCCTAAGTGCTAGGACAAGTTTTTCTAAAGGCAGATATCTCGTCTTTGCGTCCAACAATGTCTTGCTAACATAATAAATGGGGATTTGCTCAATCCCCAAATCCCTCAATAAGACTGCACTTACTGCGTGCTCGGAAACAGCTAAGTACAGAATTAAAGACTCACCTGGCTGTGGAGTTGATAACAGTGGGGGTTCGGCCAGGTATTTCTTCAGATCCTGGAAAGCTTGCTCACATCCTGCTCCCCATTCAAATCCCTCCCTCTTTTTCAATAGCTGAAAAAAGGGTCTGCATTTGTCGCTTGACCTGCTGATGAATCTGTTTAGTGCTGCTGCCATCCCGGTCAACCTTTGGACTTCCTTGGTAGTTTTGGGACTCTGTAATCTCTGCAAAGCGTCAATCTGATCGGGATTTGCCTCTATCCCTCTCAAAGTTACCAAATGGCCCAGGAATTTTCCTGAACCAACTCCAAACGCACACTTCGAGGCGTTGAGTTTCAGTTTATACTTCCTCAGGATTTCGAACACTTCCTTCAGATCAGAAATATGCCCTCCCCTTTCTCGACTCTTTACCACCATATCATCTATGTAAACTTCCAAAGTCTTCCCGATGAGCTTTTTGAACATAATGGTTGCAAGTCTTTGGTATGTAGCCCCAGCATTCCTTAGTCCAAAGGGCATAACACTGTAACAGTATAACCCTCGTGGTGTGATGAACGAAGTCTTCTCTTGATCAGGTTCAAACATAGCAATCTGATGATATCCTCGATATGCATCAAGAAAACTCATTCGCTCGTAACCAGAGGTTGCATCAACCAATTGGTCAATCCTAGGCAAAGGAAAACTGTCCTTAGGACATGCTTTGTTCAGGTCTGTGAAGTCCACACAGACACGCCACTTCCCATTCTTCTTCTTTACCACAACAGTGTTGGATAACCACTCTGGGTAATAGACTTCACGTATTGCCTTGGCCTCCAACAAACGATCGACCTCTTCAATCACAGCATCTACATGCTGTACGGCTGCCCTTCGTTTCTTCTAAATGATCGGCTTATGCAGAGGATCAATGTTTAAATGGTGACAGATCACTTCTGCATCCACCCCGGGCATTTCCTCTGGCACCCATGCAAAAACATCAATATATTCTTTTAGAAATCTTACCGACTCAGCCTTTTCGTTTGCTGGTAATGATTTCCCAATCAAAAAATATCTTTCAGGATCAATCTCGTTGATCTGAATCTTCTCCGGGCCCTCAACCACTTTTTTAGCCGGGCTTCTCCCAACATCCTCGATGGTTGGTTGATCTGGTACTTCTAATGTGTGAACATGGTGGACCTTCGGGGCTGTTTTGATGATGGAAATCAAGCATTGTTGTGCCACCTTCTGGTTTCCTTTAAGGACTTCAATCCCATTTGATCCTGGAAATTTCACCATCTGGTGATATGTCGAGGAGACTGCCCTCATTTTGTGCAACCATGTCCTCCCTATAATCGCGTTATAGGAAGATGGGACATCGACTACCAAAAAGTCTGTTCTTAACACCACAGATCCAGCCCGAACAGGTAAAGTTACCTTTCCTAGGGGCCAGACTGCTCCTGCACCGAACCCAATTAGAGGTGTTGTTGATTGTTCTAAGTCTGATTGGGCCAGGCCCAGCTTCTTGAATGCATCATAGTACAATACCTCTGTACAACTCCCCGAGTCCACTAGAATTCTTTCGATGTCGTATTCCCCAACTCGTAGGGTTACGACCAATGCATCATTGTGGGGTATTTGGACCTCTGCCAAATCATCATCACTGAATGCCATGCTCTCGTTGCATACATTAGTCTCTCGCCCTCTCTTGTTTCCCAACCGCATCACGTTCTAATCATGCTTAACTTGCCTTTGAAATAGCCTAACCTCACTTATCGTGTAAGGTGTGGCCAATCCATGTATCATATGGATAACGCCTTTAGGGATTTGCTCGTAACCCAGCTCCATAGCCTTCCCTTTCTCTTTAGGGTCCTCCTGGATAAACTCCTTGAGATAGCCCCGAGAGACCAAATCATCAAGGTGCCTCTTGTATACTTCACAATCCTCGGTCATATGGCCCCAATCTTTGTGATAACTGCAGTGCTGATTCGTAGCACGTTTTGCATCTTTGTCTCCACCTAGACTTGGGGGCCATTTAAATCATGGTTGATTCTTTATTCGATAAAGAATCCTGTATATTGGTTCCTTCCAAACCGTAGTGATAGAGAAGAAGGACTTGGGGTCAGGAGCTTGCTTGTCCTTATATGGCTCTTTCTTAGCCTGCCCGTACTCCCTTCTGTCTTTGTAAGACTTGGGTTCAGGCTTATCCACCTTTTTGGCAGGTGCCTTTTGCTGTTCGGCAACCGTCCTGCCATCCTCACGGAGTATGTCATCTTCCATTCTGGCGTGTTGCTCTATCCGTTCCATCAATTTAGCCAAAGTGGCTACTGGATGTTTATTTAATGAACGGCGTAGCTCTCCCCGAACAGGCAGACCAGTTTTGAACGTGGCAATTGCATACTCTTCACTACAACTTTCAATTTCGTTGAAAGTTTCCCAATACTTCTTTGCATAATCTCTAATTTGCTCGTTCTCTTCCTGTTTCATGGTGGAAAGACTCTCGAAAGTCTTTGGGGCCTTTCTGCTCGTTAAAAACCGAGCAGTGAATTCCTCTGCCAACTGCCTCCATCCTCGTATGGATCGTGGGGCCAACTTATGAAACCAGGACAAAGCCACCTTGCCAAGACTAGAGGGAAACATCTTGCACAAGATGGAATCATCCCCTTCATGCATAAACATGGCCTGTTGATAATGTTGTATGTGAGCTACGGGATCCGTATTTGTCTCGTAAAGTACGAATGCACCGTGCTTCACTCTGCTCGGCAGCCTTGCTTCTTGTAGCCTCTTTGTAAAGGGGGAGGCTGCAATATTATTCAGGGCCTTTCGTGCTGCTTCTCGTGCAGTCACTGTCCCATCCTCTTGCTCTTTTGACTTGTGGGCCGAAGCCTTGACCCAATCAGCATCAGGTCTCTCGTACCTGTCTCGATGATGCTTTCTTGTGTCCTCTTCCTCGGGGGTTGAATTTCGATCTCTACTCCTCCTTTTCCGTGAAGAAGTCCTTCTTTCTGGTGTTCGGCTTCTTTTTCTTCCCATTTTTCGTGGAGAAGCCTCATGACGCCCTATAACAGGACTCCTGTTCCTGCTTCTGCCCCTTCTCCCTCGTGGAGGAGCTTTTCCGTATTGTACCACAGCATACCTACTGCCTCTAGAATTTCTTTGAGACAGTCCAGAGTCCTCCGGATGCTCCCTAATTCTTTCCAATTCTCTGATCTCATGCTCTCGTTTTTTAATCAGACGAGCATACTCCTCGACTTCTTGCCTCTTCCTATCAAGAACGTCGTCGCTATGGTGCACACTCCTGGAGTGCGCGATCGATTCATCCCTTTGATGGGATTTACTCCTTCTCGTGGATCTCGAAGCCGTCTCTCCATCTCCTCTATTTTTGGAGTTATGATGCACGGTAAGGGGGCGGTCTTTACTCGTGTTCCTCCTGTGCCCGCCCTGGGGCTTTCTCGGGGCCCCAGGTGGGGATTTGTCCCTTCCCTCATCCAACACATCTTTTGGTTCATGCGGTGTTGCTGGAGTTACTTCCACCATGGTCGTATTTCAAAAGGGAATTCTTTCGTTTCCCACAGACGGCGCCAATTGTAGGGGGATGAAAACAATTGGTACTTCGAATCAACTGGATCGCAACGGCTTATTCGTGCCTCTTCACCGGAACCCTAACTCGTCGTCTGAACCCTAATCTGCAAAATAGACAGGGGGTGAGTGCACCTCTGCCTCTCGTGGCAAAGGCCCTCCGATGCCTTTGTTAGTATCACGTACTAGCAATTAAACCCTAATTATCAGTAGGAAAGCAATAATAATGCAACGTATTGCGTACCTTTCACCTCTAGGTTTTCCTCATATTTATAGATTTATGGATGCTTGCTGTCCAAGCATCCTTGTTGCCATAGGATTCCTAACTCGTATAGGAAACCCAGGATATCAAGGAGTCTCGTTTCCTTTATCAGTTTATGGAAAAGAGTCTTTTTAGGATTCTTTTCCTTTAAGAGCCGAACATCCCATACTCGTTGGGTATCTTTCTCAGATCCTATATTCTTGGGATCTTTATCCCTTTATGGGACATGACTACTCTGGAATCTTCTAGAGTATTCCCTTTGCTCCTGCTCTTGATTGGAGCTCCTTCTTTGTTCGACTGTCTCATAGCCGAACAGACTACCTGGACCAGGGACTTCACATGTAACTTTGTCCAAACGTAATCAAAATGCCTCCTATCTGCCGAACAGATAGTTTACACCATTGACTTGTCATGTCATTGGCCTTTATTCAGCCGAACAGATTACATGGACCAAGGACTTCACATGTCATTGTTCCATATCGCTGTTCTTTATACTGCCCGGCGATAAGTCCAGTCGTATTTACCACGTGTTTCCCAAACATCACGTGTTCGGTAACTAAATGTATCTGCTCGGGAATACCTCCCTACACATTCCATGACTGTACCCATTGGTTCGTCCTCTTTGAACAGGATCACTATACTTCCCATGTTGAAGACCTCAAATCCAATCGGTTGGCACCTTCGGTTCTTCTACAGCCCCGAATTCTTCCTCGCTCTCTGGCCAGACATCATTGGCAAATATCTCAAACCCTGGCAGCAAGTATTGGTTTTGTTATCCCAAAATGGTTCTGACTGCCCCTGGTAGACTTGCTTTGCTTTCTCTTTAACAAAGTAGTCTTCTAATCTGTCTCTTGAAGGTAGGTAGCCGAGACCGGTTGTGCGCATCAGAGCTCTGTGGGCTTCAAACTTTGTAGGTCCTTGTAAGTTCTTTCCTAGTCCCAGTCCTGGCATGTAGGACATCTTCTTCATTATCTTTATGGCGACATTACTAATGACAAAGTCATTATCAATCCTGACCTAGAAGACAAAATTGAAAGTATCCAAAGAGAAACCTCCCAGAGCAATGTCTTCCTCCCCATGCTGAATTTCCAAGAGTGGGGCATTGTCTTCGGTAGGCGCATGAATTCCAGAGTCTCCATGAATGGTAAGCATACATGTCTCAAGTCCCAAACGAATTTTCTGATGAAGAGTGGAGGGCACAGCCATGATATCTGGTCGATGTAGCCAAGGCCTACCTAACAATGAGTTAAAGGAAGCAGGGATGTTTACTAAATGAAATTCCATCTCAGATTGATAGGATCCGAAGGTCATAGGAAGCATAAAGGTCCCGACTACATCTCGACGGGTGTTGTCATATGTTTGGACTTTGACTTCTGATGGAGAGAAGTCCTTATTTTTGTACCCCAAGCAGTAAGCAACACGGAGCGGACAAACATTGATTGCTTACCCATTGTCAATTAAGATTACCGGGACCCATTTATCACGGCATTTCAAGGTGACATGGAGTTGTCTGTTATGATCTGTTCTTTCAGCGGGCGGGTCTTGATCGGTGAAGGTTATGGCATGCTTAATGAGTATGGTTTTGATGAGTGCCACAAGCTCATCGGGGGTTATAGTGGAAGGAACTTTTAGACGGGAAAGGGATTGAATGAGTCCTTCATGATGGCGAGTGGAGTGAACAAGTACATCCCAAATAGACATTTTAGCCTGAGTCTACTCGAGTTGTTGCTTGATCATTCCTTCGGGGTTTTTCTCAGGATGGGAGGGCTCATTGGCTAGTGGCAAAAGGTGTAGTGAAAAGGTTTGAGGGCTCTTTAGCTGGTGGAGCTGCAGGGTTAGAGGATTCTCCGGTTTGGAGGTTGGGAGGTTGATAGATACGGCCACTCCTAGTTAGATGGTCAATCTGGCAGTTATTTGATTCCTCACTCCGTAAGTCTATGGGGGCCTTGCGCTTGGTTCCAATGGTGGTATCCTAGAGGTTGGATGCTAGATCGGCGATAACCAGATCTTCCCAAAGATCCTCTGGCTTCCATTGCTCAGCTTCCATTACTGCCTTGTTCACAGTCCATTCCTCATTTCCTACTTTTATGTTGACAACTTTGGAGCTGGCCCATGGACTTGCTTTGGCCCCCGGTTCGTCTTCCCATAAATTCATCATGGCGACATCAACGTCCTCCGGGAAGGTGATCGATGGTTCTGATTCAACTTCTTCCATAATGTAATCCATGGGGTTAAACTCACTACTGGCTACCTCTTCTTCAGGATTTGGGACTCCTGGATTTAGATGCCATGGGGTATGGACGACATTGCCATCAAAATCATTGTAATGGTAGAAGTTCGGGCAAAGTGGAGCAAGTTCTGGCCAACTGAAGGCTGTCATTTCGGCTTGGTATTCTTCAGCAAACATTGCTGGTAAAGAGAACATATCCAGTGGGTCATTTCTAGCTAAAAGCTGATACTCATCTGGGGTTGGGTCCATTTCCATTCAGGAGCTTCTTGAGGGATTTGATAGTTCTCGTTCTGGCCTTTGAACATCATGTATAGAGAAAATCCATTGAGAGGGTCAGCATGAACATTCTGCCAATCAACTTCCCATCCAGGCTAGAATGGTGGTTCAGCATCCCTCTGAAAGTTGGCTACTTCAAATTCTTCCCAATTAGAAACGAGGTCTCTCCACGTATTTTCCTATTCCCACAGAAAACAAAGAGCAATTTCCTCAGAAATTTCCACAATCGGTTTAGGTTCAGTATCAGGGGTGATGAAGACGGTTGGGTTAAAATCTTGGGTAGTTTGGTATGGGGTTAGGGCGATTTGGTTAATACGAAAATGGGTGTTATGTTGTGGTAAAGGGTTTTAGATGGTATTTGGTTTATCTGGAGGAGGGGTGTCAATAACCTTATTGTTGATGAGATTTTGGATCTCATGACGAAGGCGAATGCAGTTGTCGGTAGTATGGCCAGGTATCTGGTGGAATTCATAGTAAACGCTTTGGTTTAGGTTTGGTGGAATGGTTTGTGGTGGTTGGAGAGGTTTCAACACCCCGATTTCTGTGAGTTTCTTAAGTAATGTAGATCTGGGGGGCGCTGAATTGGATGAAGGCTTGGTTTTGAGATTTTGGTTTTTCAGAGATTTGGTTAACTTCTGCGGGTTTGGCGGATGAGGTTCCGGCCTGATTGGTATTCCCGAAAAGAACGTTGCTGTTACCAGAGTATGCTCTTTTGGACTTTGATCCTGTTTCCTTTTTCTCCAAGGTACCATCTCGTAAAGCTTCCTCGACAACCAACCCAGAGTCATAGAAAGTTTCAAAATTTGGGGCGGCTTGGGAAAGAACCATGCATGGGGCAAATGAGCTTGGCAAGTTCTTTGTTATGATTCGTATCTGTTCCTTAAGATCCGGTTCGTTTTGCATTTGAGCGGCCTTGGCTCTCCAACGCTTTACAAAATCGGTGAAGCTTTCTTTCTCACCTATCTTAGTACTTTCTAGTTCCCTTGTGGTCATTTTCAAATCAACATTGAAGTCATATTGGGCTACAAAGGCTGTCCCAATATCTTCCCAAGCCCTTTTCTTGGATAGTTCGAGAGTAAGGAACTATTGCAAGGCAGGACCAGACATAGACTCATGGAATAGTTGCGCCATAGCTTCCTTTTCGATTCCTCGCATGGTGAGAGAGCCAACATATCCCTAAAGGTGTGCCTTTGGATCACCAGTGCCGTCAAAATTCACAAAGTCCATGCCTTCGAATTTTTTGCGGTAGTTTGGCGTTCGGGAATAAGCACAGCTTGTTCATGTCGACCTCTCTTTTCCTAAGTCGCCTGGTTTCTTGGACAGACTCTTTTAGCTTGTTGATTTTGGCAATAAGAGTAGCCAGCTTAGGATCTGTAGCTAGCGCTTATTCTTTGGGCTGCTCAGACTGTGGAGGAGGCTTGGTTTGAAGCTTATCACGAATCTCTTGCATAGTTTCTACTACCATGATCAGGTCATTCTTCATGGATGCAACGGAAGCCTTGAGTTGTGCGTCGACACTAGCAATGGACTGCTTGAGTTGGGCATCCAAAGTGGCCATATTTTGCCTGAGCTCCTCTACCCCATTTCCTTGATCAGCCATTGGTAAGGGATTTTCAGGCGGGATTTCTGTTAATTGTTCTCGTGATGTTTCTGCTTATGGTTGTCCTTCTTGTACTACTTGAACCTCAAATAACTGGGTGCCTTCTAGGGTGCCTATGCAAACCAGTCTTTGGCGCGGACGAAACCAATTGGGTACAGTTTCTTCTCGGAGGCGACCAATGTTTCAAAGCTGGCAATAAAGCAAAAAGGATCAACTCACAACTAATCTCGAATGCTCGCCCTGCCTTCTGCGTGCCTTCTAGAGACTAAACCTAAGACCTATTGTGATCTAGACCTCAATTAAGGGGTTTGTACAAAAGATTTTCGATAATCCGAGTAGGTGCTGTCAGGCAAGTTAAAAATCGAATGCTTCGGAACCAGAGCCAATCTCCTTTTCTTGACCATCCGAAGCAAAGCAATACGACTATCGGAATCCAGATACGAACACACTTAAGGTTAGTCCTAGATCAAAGGAGCCGTTCGGGCACGACAAACACCAGAGGTATCTCGAACTCCATGGATTTAAAGTCTCCTTGACTGATCGGGAGGAGACGAAGAATCCTAAGGGAACCCTATCCTTTAACCTGTAGGATGTAATGATGCATGAATGATATGTTCATACAGAAAAGAGGTGCACGTGAACAAGATATATCACATAAGTCCTAACCGCGGGTTCCTATCTTAATTGGGAAGGTTCTATGATTATGTACAAGTGCAAAAGTCGGTTTTGGTCTTAGCAGGTGTAAAGACCCGTAAATTTATAAAATCTATTGAAATGTTTTATAAGAAATAAAAGGAGGAAATTGATTTGAGTTATTGAGAATTGGGGCTAATGTGATGAAATGTTGCATTTGAGGGGTAAATGTGTGAGGTGTGCATATAAGTGTGTAGGGTGAGAGGCAGGGAATTCATTTTCCCTTCTCTCCCTCTCTCGGTCTCTCCCTCTCTCACTCACTCCCACTCAAACTCCACCCAAATCACCCAAAACCCCCACAAAACAACCTCAAATCCTTCACCCATTTGCGTATTTCAGTCCGTATATCGCCGGTTTGAGCTCGGTGGAGGTGTAATCCTTCCGTTTTCAAAGTTTGGAATTAGGGCTTGGAAAATCATTCAAATTCGTTCTTCAATCTTGAGGTAGGGAGTTCTAACTTTCAATATATGTTTATGATTTGTTTCTTGGTGCTTGATTTTTGCCCTTGATCGTTGTTGTCATTGTTGAGGTGAAAGTAGTCCAATAACCCGTGAATGTCTGCTAAAAATCTGCTCGAAAGCCATCGTTATCGATAACATTTTCCTTGTTATCGATAACATTGTGTCCCAAAGGCCCAGGAACTGATGGTTATCGCTAACAATTCCTACCGTGATCGATACCCTTGCGTCTGGAACGACCATAACCGTGAAGTTATCGATACCCTTTTATTTGTTATCGATAACGTTGAGTTTTGTATTAATCTCGACCGTGAGTTATCGATACCTTCTTTCATTTGTTATCGATAACACCTCCTGATTGTATTGTTTGGCCACCTTTGTTTCCCATTCCATTATTTGGGTTTCCAATCAAGCCTAGCCTATCTTAAACACTATTCTAATGATCTCAAACTTTATCACTCTTGCCTTGTGACATCATTGAACATATCCACAATCTTTAATGCTCGGTTATGCATGACTTTCCGAAATTTACTTTATATACATATCAAAGTTGCGTTTTAAATGGTATTGTCATGACGGTTAAAAGATTTGGTACATTACGAACACGACGAGAATATTTCAGGACATCCCGAAAGGGTAAAGAGCCTGGCAGAGGACATCGGGGTCCTTTAATTGGCCCGGTATGAGTTATAAGCTCATAATTGATATTTCAGGACATCCCGAAAGGGTAAAGAGCCTGGCAGAGGACATTGGGGTCCTTTAATTGGCCCAGTTAGAGCTTCGGCTCATGACACATGTACGAGACACGTCTTGACATATGGTGTTTTTCAAAGTTTGTTCGGTAAGACTCACGATTGGTTTTGAAATGGAGTGTTGGATTCAAATTGCTATTATTGTCCATCCGTTTGATCTTGCTGCTATTGTTCATCTCGTGACTATTCCTACATTTCATATGCATACGTTGTTAGATTAGAGCTTTCTACTGGGCTAGTGTAGCTCAAACCCCTCCATCATTTTCAGGTACTAACACGGGGCAGTAGCAACATATTGGGAGTGCTTGGATGTGGATACAGTTTTGAAAGCTAACATTGAAGAGTTACTTAGCCATCTTTGTAAACCTATTTTTGGAAGATGTATTTGTAACTCCATTTGATACTTTTGTATATTTTGGGGGCCGTTGAGCCGATGATGTACTTTCTGTAAACATTTGGACAAAGAAAAGTAATTTATGGGAATGGAAACGTCAAACCCTTTTTGGGGCATGGTACGGTTAATCGTGAGGTTTTATTGTGGAAAACCCCTCTATATTTATGTTAAAAATCGAGGGTGTGACAACTTGGTATTAGAGCTTAAGTTTAGAACACCTAGAGACCGTGGGGAGACGTCTCGTCTCATGCGTTCAAAATGTCGCGCCTTCTAACATAACTTGTGCATGCTTATGTGACTAACATCCATGTGACTACTTGACATTGCATTTCTATCATCGTAGAGTTGTTAACCCGCGTTGGGAAGGTGGGGCTTGACCTCATGGTAATAGTGTTATGATTAATAGTCTTCCTTTCTTATATCATGTAGTAAGATGCCTCCAAAGACGCGTGGTAGACGAAGTGGGGTTGGAAATCGGGGTGGCTGAGGCCGTGGTCGTGGCTGTGGGGCGCCACCTGAGGATGAGGTTAGTCAGCTTGGGGAGAATCCTAGTGGGAATCCGGGGGCTGGGGTCGGTCGAGGTGCAGGAGTACCTCCAAATCAAACTCAGTTTCCTAGGGACCTCGTCGCAGCACTTACAGCTGCAAATCTTCTGAACCAAGCTCCTAGGGAGAATGTCGAGGATCGCGCTATGGTAGCAATGAGGGAGTTTAGCCGTAGGAACCCTCCGGTGTTCGATGGGACTAGTAGCGACCCGCTGGTAGCCGACCACTGGCTAGCTCAAATTCGCAAGCTTTTTAGAGCTCTTAACATCACTGAAGATAATATCAGAGTGGGTATCGTGGCCGTTCAACTTATTGGTGAGGCCGGTGAATGGTGGGAATCCGTTTTAGAGAGTAGGAAAGATGCAAGAAGGGCGGTGAGAACCGAGGCTCAAGTGAATGAACCGGATGTCGAGACCTTGACATGGGCTGAGTTTGAGACGCTCTTTGAGGATCAATACTTTCCAGAAACTTCACGTGAGAATTTGAGAGATCAATTTGAGAAACTTGAGCAAGGTAATATGATCGTTTCGGAGTATGTACAGAAATTTCAATCCTTGTCTCGTTTAGCTCCAGAGTTGGTGGTGACAGAGGAGAGGAAGTGTCGACGGTTTGTGAAGGGGTTGCATAACACCGTGAGAAGAATGGTGACGGTTCAATGTAAGATGAAGTTTTTTGAAGTGGTGGAGTGCGCGAGAAGTATTGAAATACCAAAGGAAGCTCAACGAAATGCAAGGGCGTGAGAACCAAGGCAACCAGTGGGAAGTTTGAGTTCTTCTTCCGGTAGTTTTGGTAGCCAAGGACGAAAAAGGCAGAGGGAACCGTCTCAACAACCACACAATCAATCCAATTTTAGGGTGCCTTCTTCTTTGAGAACTCGGGGTGCCTTGTTTAGACCCCCCGATTGTGTGTTACAGGTGTAACCAACCCGGGCACGTCCGTACTCAGTGTCCTCAGCTTTCTAAGGCGTGCTATAATTGCGGTAAGACGGATCATCTTGCTTGGAATTGCCCTCAAGGGGCGGGAGCACGTAGTGAGTCAGGCTCGATACAATAGTCGAGGGCAGGGCGTGGTGTTGACCATCAGTCTTTCAGGGGTACTCAGAGGCAGCAGCAGCCTCATTTCTGCCAAACATTGTCAGTTCAGAATTCTGGGGTTGACCGTGGAGCGAGTTCGTCCGCACCTTCTCAAGGTTCCGGTCATGGAGGAGGTTTTGTGCAGGGTCAGGGTACCCAGGGGCGTGTTTTCAACATCAACGCTAATGCTTCACCTTTAGTTTCTCAGGCTCCAGAAACATCGGTTGTAAGGGGTACTTTTCTTCTATTCGATTCTTTCGCTAGAGTACTATTTGATTCTGGAGCATCACATTCTTTTATTGCCACATCATTTGTATATGCATTGGAGTTGGACACCGAGAATCTTGATTCGCCGTTTTTTGTCGAGACGCCATTAGGGGGAAAGTCATCTCTAAGCCGTATCTGTAAGGGTTGCAAACTCGTTATTTGTGACCATCACTTCGTTTTTGATTTCATTGTGCTGGATATGTCGGGATTTGACCTCATTCTGGGGATGGATTGGCTGTCTACATTCCACGCTACGATCGATTGTTTTAAGCGTCGTGTTCGCATATGTCCACCTGAGGGTGTTTGTTTCGAATTCCATGGGGAACGTCGGGAACCATTAGTACCGTACCTGTGTGGGCCTCGGGAAAGAGAGTCGATTTATGCTTTGTTAGCGAGCTTGACGTTAGATGAGGATATGTCTATGCGTGGGGAGTTACCCTTGGTAGTTCGCGAGTTTCCCGATGTATTTCCGGAAGAGTTACCCGGTTTGCCTCCCGAGAGAGAAATCGAGTTCACGGTAGACTTGCTTCCAGGCACCGCTCCTATATCAATTCCTCCTTATCGTTTTGCGCCTGCTGAACTTAGAGAGTTGAAAGTTCAGCTGTAGGAGTTAGAAAATTTGGGGTTTATCCGTCCTAGTACATCACCGTGGGGAGCACCAGCTTTGTTTGCCCAAAAGAAGGATGGTTCATTTCGTTTGTGCATTGATTATCGTAAGCTCAACCGCGTAACCGTTAAGAATAAGTATCCCATGCCAAGAATCAATGATTTGTTTGATCAACTCCGAGGTGCCACTTGCTTTTCCAAAATCGACCTGAGGTCCGGTTATCACCAATTGAGGGTTCGTAGGGAGGATATTCCTAAAACCACCTTTCGTACTCGCTATGGCCATTACGAATTCGTTGTGATGCCATTCGGTTTGACGAATGCTCCAGCTACTTTTATGGATCTAATGAACCGTATCTTCCGTGCGTACCTCGATCACTTTGTGGTTGTATTCGTCGACGACATTCTTGTTTATTCATCCACGGAAGAGGAGCACCAAATTCATCTTACCATCGTTCTTAAACTCCTGAGAGAGCACCGTTTATACGCCAAGCTTATTAAGTGCAAGTTTTGGTTACCTGAAGTTAAATTTCTGGGTAATGTGGTTTCGAAGGGGGGTGTATCCGTCGATTCGGGGAAGATAGAATCCATTATGAACTGGCAGTGACCGAAGAACGTGTTTGAAATCCGAAGCTTTTTGGGGTTGGCCGGATACTACCGCCATTTTGTTCTCGACTTTTCTCGTTTAGCGGCACTGATGACTAGACTAACGCGTAAGGGAACCCGTTTTGTTTGGAGTGACTCGTGTGAGACGGCTTTTGAGGAGTTGAAAAAGCGATTGACTACCGCACCGGTTTTGATCGTGCCGGAACATGGAATTGGTTACTCTGTGTATTGCGATGCGTCTAAAGAAGGATTGGGGTGCGTATTGATGCAAGCGGGGCGAGTGGTAGCGTATGGTTCGAGGCAATTAAAGACTCACGAGCGAAACTATCCGACTCATGACTTGGAACTTGCGGCCGTCGTTTTTGCTTTGAAGAGTTGGCGTCATTACCTCTATGGTGAGAAATTTGAAGTCTTTTCCGATCATAAGAGCCTAAAGTACCTGTTTTCCCAAAAAGAGCTTAACTTGCGTCAACGTCGTTGGATGGAACACTTAGAAGATTACGATTTTGAATTGCATTATCATCCAGGTAAGGCGAACGTCGTGGCCAATGCGTTGAGTAGAAAACCGATACGCTTAGCGAGCCTAGCCATACGTGAGTGGAAGATGGTGAACGACTTAGGCCATTATGCTTCATACTTCGAGGAACTTCAAGAAGGGATTACATTGTGCAATCTCACTGTTCAGTCGACCTTATCGGCACGAGCAGTGGAGGCTCAACAACACGATGAAGAAGCAGAAGAACTTCGTACAAAATTTCTTAGCGGGAATGCTCGAGATGGGTTAATGATTCATGCCGACCAAAGTTTACGTTATCAAGGGAAGTTATTCGTACCCGTTTCGTGTTGGGAAGAAATCCTACGAGAATTTCATCATTCACCGTTAGCTGTCCATCCGGGAGGAACTAAAATGTATCACGACTTACGTAGGCAATTTTGGTGGCCTGGGATGAAGAGGGATGTTGTGAACTTTGTGTCCAAATGCCTTACGTGTCAACAAGTGAAAGCCGAACATCAACGACCTGCGGGGGAACTACAACCGTTACCGGTGGCCGAGTGGAAATGGGAAAATGTGACTATGGATTTTGTTACGGGTTTGCCGAGATCGCCAAAGGGGCATGATGCCATTTGGGTTATCGTGGACCGTTTTACCAAAACCGCCCACTTTCTACCTATCCATGTTACCGATTCCGTGGAGACGCTTAGTCATTTGTATATTCGAGAGATCATCGACTCCATGGGATTCCCGTATCCATTGTGTCCGATTGAGATCCGAGATTTACCGCACATTTTTGGCAAAGTTTGCAGGCCGCTTTGGGCACGAACCTCTTGTTTAGTACCGCCTATCATCCGCAAACCGATGGTCAATCCGAGCGAACGATTCAGATTTTGGAAGATATGCTTCGGGCTTGCGTTATGGATTTTCGGGGCAATTGGGAAGACCACCTACCGTTAGTTGAATTCGCGTATAACAATACTTATCAATCGAGTATCGAGATGGCCCCATATGAAGCCTTGTATGGGAGACCGTGTTGATCACCAGTGTGTTGGACCGAATTAGGAAAGGCTACGTTAGTGGGGCCGGACATGATAGAAGACACTACCGAGAGTATGAGATCGATTCGCCAACAACTTTTAGAGGCTCAAAAGAGAACGACTGAACAAGTCAAGGTGATTCGCCAAAGGTTGGTAACTGCTCAAAGTCGACAAAAGAGCTATGCCGACCGTCGTCGTCGTCCATTATCATTCGAAGTGGGAGATCACGTGTTCCTTAAAGTATCGCCACGTCGAGGCTTGTCACGTTTTGGGAAGAAGGGAAAGCTTTCACCGCGTTATATCGGTCCATTCGACATTATCGAGAAGATTGGAGAAGTTGCATATCGTTTGGCATTGCCGCCAAGATTATCGAATGTGCATGATGTGTTTCACGTCTCTATGTTGAGGAGGTACGAACCGGATCCGTCACATGTGTTAGAATGGTCCGAGCTCGAATTGGAAGCCGACGCATCAGATGGGGAAGAACCGATACGCATCCTGGATACGCGTGACCAAGTGTTGAGGGGTAAAACGATACCACTAGTGCGAGTGTTGTGGAAGAGTCAAGATAGTGAGGAGTCCACGTGGGAACGAGAAGACGAGGTTAGGGAGAGGTATTCGCATCTATTTCCGGAATGAATCGATGTGAGTGTTTAATACCGACGTCGCATATTATCTGACTTATTGCAAATCTATGTGATGTATGGTTTAGTTGAGCATAGTTGTTTAAATTTCGAGGACGAAATTTCTTTAAGGAGGGTAGGGTTTAAAGACCCGTAAATTTATAAAATCTATTGAAATGTTTTATAAGAAATAAAAGGAGGAAATTGATTTGAGTTATTGAGAATTGGGGCTAATGTGATGAAATGTTGCATTTGAGGGGTAAATGTGTGAGGTGTGCATATAAGTGTGTAGGGTGATAGGCAGGGAATTCATTTTCCCTTCTCTCCATCTCTCGGTCTCTCCCTCTCTCACTCACTCCCACTCAAACTCCACCCAAATCACCCAAAACCCCCACAAAACAACCTCAAATCCTTCACCCATTCGCGTATTTCAGTCCGTATATTGCCGGTTTGAGCTCGGTGGAGGTGTAATCCTTCCATTTTCAATGTTTGGAATTAGGGCTTGGAAAATCATTCAAATTCGTTCTTCAATCTTGAGGTAGGGAGTTCTAACTTTCAATATATGTTTATGATTTGTTTCTTGGTGCTTGATTTTTGCCCTTGATCATTGTTGTCGTTGTTGAGGTGAAAGTAGTCGAATAACCCGTGAATGTCTGCTAAAAATTTGCTCGAAAGCCATCGTTATCGATAATATTTTCCTTGTTATCGATAACATTGTGTCCCAAAGGCCCAGGAACTGATGGTTATCGCTAACAATTCCTACCGTGATCGATACCCTTGCGTCTAGAACGACCATAACCCTGAAGTTATCGACACCCTTTTGATTTGTTATCGATAACGTTGAGTTTTGTATTAATCTCGACCGTGAGTTATCGATACCTTCTTTCATTTGTTATCGATAACACCTCCTGATTGTATTGTTTGGCCACCTTTGTTTCCCATTCCATTATTTGGGTTTCCAATCAAGCCTAGCCTATCTTAAACACTATTCTAATGATCTCAAACTTTATCACTCTTGCCTTGTGACATCATTGAACATATCCACAATCTTTAATGCTCGGTTATGCATGACTTTCCGAAATTTACTATATATATATATATCAAAGTTGCTTTTGAAATGGTATTGTCATGACGGTTAAAAGATTTGGTACATTACGAACACGACGAGAATATTTCAGGACATCCCGAAAGGGTAAAAAGCCTAGCAAAGGACATCGGGGTCCTTTAATTGGCCCGGTATGAGTTATAAGCTCATAATTGATATTTCAGGACATCCCGAAAGGGTAAAGAGCCTAGCAGAGGACATTGGGGTCCTTTAATTGGCCCAGTTAGAGCTTCGGCTCATGACACATGTACGAGACACATCTTGACATATGCTGTTTTTCAAAGTTTGTTCGGTAAGACTCACGATTGGTTTTGAAATGGAGTGTTGGATTCAAATTGCTATTATTGTCCATCCGTTTGATCTTGCTGCTATTGTTCATCTCGTGACTATTCCTACATTTCATATGCATACGTTGTTAGATTAGAGCTTTCTACTGGGCTAGTGTAGCTCAAACCCTCTATCATTTTCAGGTACTAACACAGGGCAGTAGCAACATATTGGGAGTGCTTGGATGTGGATACGGTTTTGAAAGCTAACATTGAAGAGTTACTTAGCCATCTTTGTAAATTCTATTTTTGGAAGATGTATTTGTAACTCCATTTGATACTTTCGTATATTTTGGGGGCCGTTGAGCCGATGATGTACTTTCTGTAAACATTTGGACCAAGAAATGTAATTTATGGGAATGGAAACGTCAAACCCTTTTTGGGGCATGGTACGGTTAATTGTGAGGTTTTATTGTGGAAAACCCCTTTATATTTATGTTGAAAATCGAGGGTTTGACAGCAGGGTTCCATGGACTAGAGGCAAGATGTACCTCCCATTGTCAAGTGTATTGCAAGACAATGGTTGGGCATACGATGGCTCATCCCAGTCGAGGGTTGCTTGGCATCCCGGGAGAGCTTGTCGCCGATGAACCGGGCAAGATTGCCAGAACACACTAGTGAGGCTTGTGCGGTGCAGAGTGTGTAGGATCAAAGAGTTCTATTTTTCAAAAGATATTAAAAATCCCCTTTGAAAATATGTCTTTCAAGCTTGGCTCTCGAAATTATTTAGTTCTTTGAAAAGAAAGTAAGTTCCAAAGTCTCGAATAATATAACTTCCCCAGACGAGTTGCCACTGTGGGCTCCCTCACCCGGCGTGCCCCAAAAGTCGCCACCCGAATTTTTGAGATAGATGATCCGAGAAACCGTGAGTTTGTTTTGAAAAGAAAGGCTTTTGGCCTAGCGAAAATGTTGAGATTTTGGGTTTGGGAGCCACATTATGAATGAGGAAGGTTTTGTTGAAAAAAGCACCCCCTCGCCCAGCAAAACCGGTCTCTACTAAACATTTTTTTTAAAGGGTGAAAATTTCATACATCTTTTGGAAAATGGAACTCTTTAATAAACAAGTAAGGGGGGAAGGGACATGGGAAGATATATCACGTTAACGTGCACGTGGTGTTGTTTGTGAGAAAATGATAAGAGTATGATGCTATGAAATAAAACAACTAATCAGCGAACTGTTCAAATCAGGACCATTATTGCACGGTTTATCATAATGCCGCGCACGACCTTATGGTATACCGTGCGGTTTATTTTGCAACAACCCTAATTTTTATCTACAAAAAAATTATAAGTTTAATAAAATTCCTATTAATCGATTGTCTTTTTATTTATTTTCTTGAGTAATGATATTATTAACATAAACCTGGAGGCCTTAAAATTATTTATACATACGCATACATGGGGAGAAAGCTGAGAATGGGTTTTCTATCCAAAGAACCCATCATATCACCTCATTATTTCAACCCTATGTCATCCCAATGAGTCTAGTAGAGAGAGAGAGAGAGAGAGAGAGAGAGAGAGAGAGAGAGAGAGAGAGAGAGAGAGAGAATTTCGAATGAAAGGGAGAGAATACAGTGTCCTCTTACACACCCACTTCCTCTTACAGTTCACATGTTTCAGGCTATGTGATCATTAGGGCTGTCCATCGGGCGGGTTTTTCCGGGTTCGGGTCGGGTCGGGCCCTACCCGACATTTGTCGGGTTGGAGAAATACCCACCCGCAACCTACCGAACTTCTGGTCGGGTTCGGACGGGTTTGTGGTCGGGTGGGTTCGGTCGGGTCATCGGGTTGGGCCTTTTTGTGGGCCTATTTTTTTTTGGGCCGTATTCATTTTTCTGGGCTATTTTTTTCCATTTCCTTAATTATTTTGGGTCGTTAACCTCCTAAATTTGCAAGTTTCATAGCAGGCCACAAGGCCCAATGCCCTTATTAACCTTTGGGCTTCCACCAAGCCATATAAATTTACACATTCATCAACAACAAAAATTTACCAAGCCAAGCATCATTCATCAGCAAAAAAAATTTACACATTTCCAAACTTCCAGTCCAGTCCAGCCTTCCGGCTTCCACCAAGCTATATCAAAAAAAATTCATTAAGAAACCAAACACAACCAGTCAACCACATTTCCAGCAAGTGATTTCCAAATTTCCAGTCTGCCTACTTTCCAGTCCACTACTAGTCTATGAGGTCTATCTACTACTACATTTCCAGCAAGTGATTTCCAACAAGATTAAGAAACCAAACACAACCACATGTCAAAAAAAAAACAAACCAAACACGGCACAGTGGGCACACAGCCACGCATGACATACCAGTGACCAGCCTCCTTAGTCACTTCTCTCCCCTGTTTTTTCAGCAGCTATACAACCAGTCAGAACATTTCTAGTCAACTACTGTCTACTAGGCAAGCAATTACAAGTCCAAAGTGATTAAAACAACAAGTCCATAATAATTTAAAACAACCAAACACACAAGTTCATAATAAAATAAACTAGTCCTGTAGTTCAATGTCCTCCAAAGTGCTCCCCAATCCCATGTAAACTGACTAAACCTGTTACATAGAAAGAAAAATCATACAACCAAATTGAAAACTTCAAAGATTACAAAATAACATAATGTTAAATGTTTTACCAAGGTCCAATGTCCAAAGGCCCATCACTCAATCCCTAAGAATTTGCGTTGCATCATCAATTGATTCAGTTTGTAAGAGTTCTGAAAAAAAACACACTTAATTCAATACAATACTAAGAAAAACTAAATAGTAAGTAGACTAGATCAATGGAATTAAATTATCTCGTTCAAGATCTTCAACTTTATCCATGGACTGTCGAAGAGAGATTGGAACCGTACTTAAAAGCCAATTTTGGGTGTATACAAGAGTCTTGACCATTGACGGTGAGAGTGAACTTCGAAATGGATCAAGTACGCGACCACCCGTACTAAAGGCTGATTCGGAAGCTACGGTAGACATGGGCATAGCTAATACATCACGCGCCATTTTTGACAAGATTGGATACTTGTTGGAATTGTTCTTCCACCATACCAAGATATCAAAATCTGGACTGTCCCTACGTTCGCACAAATCCCCCAAGTACTTGTCTACTTCCGAGGAACAAACACTAGAATACTCCTCCTCCAAGTAAGTGTCAAATTCGCTTGCTAAATTCAAGTGACGATCACAATCCTCATTCTTCTCCATTACTCTCGGCATTGAACTTGCACTAGGCACATTTTGTCTAACTTCACCCTCTTTTTCATAAAAATCATACAACTTGTTCAAAACATCCTTCACTTGTTTCTCCATTTTCTCACCCACCGCCTTTCCTTTGGATCTTGTATAGCAAAACTTCACCAACCTTAACTTATACCGGGGATCAAGTGCCACCGCCACATAAAGTAACAGATTGAATTTCTCTATATTCCCCCAATACGTCTCAAATTTTCTTTTCATTTCAATTGCCATCTTAGACATAAAAGAATCTCTGCTGAGGATTGATTCATCTATACGGGTTTCAACCTCAAACAACTCATGAAAGAACACATTCGATGTGACAAAAAGAGAAGCTGAAATTTTTTTGGTTGCATCAAAAAAAAGTTTCAAGAATTTAACAAACAACCCACACTTCTTCCAATCAAGCTTGTTTGGGACAGTTGCTTGTCTTGGAGTTGGGACCCTATGGCTATGGCTCCCACCTTAGTCACCCTCACCCTCCAATGACAAATCCTCATCGCCTTCTTTTAAGCCACAGAATTTTATGAAACTACTGTCTTCCTCCCCCATTCTTTGGAATGCCTTCTCAAACTTGATGGCTACTTCTAACATCAAGTAAGAGGAATTCCACCGAGTACACACATCAAGACACACAGTTTGTTTCGATTTAATTTTCTCCTTCTCCACACACTTCTTGAAAGTTTCCATTCTATGTGGAGAAGATCTCACATACCTCACAACATCACGAACACGCAAAATAGATTCACTCATATCTTTCAGCCCCTCAACAACAATAAGATTCAAAATGTGTGCACAACATCGCATATGTATATATTCATGCCCCAAAATAGTCCTTTTCCAATCCATTGTTTTCCTTTTCAAGTACTCAATAGCTGTGGCGTTCGAACTTGCATTATTTACCGTCAGTGTAAAAATACCATCAACATTCCACTCAAGCAATAATGACTCAATTTTCTTGCCTATTGTAACTCCCTTATGATCTTCAATTTGACAAAAAATTAAGATTCTCTTTTGCAACTTCCAATCATCATCAATGAAGTGTGCAATGAGACACATATAGTTAAGGTTTTGAATTGATGTCCATGTATCAGTTGTGAGGCAAATCCTACGGCCCTTTAATAATTTTTTCAGTTTTCCCCTCTCGTAGTCTTTAATTGCAACCACCTCTCTAGTAATCGTTTGGCGAGAAGGGACCGGTGTGAACTTCGGTTGCATGACCTTACAATACTTTCTGAATCCAATCCCCTCAACGAACCTAAATGTAGTTCATCAATAATCACCATTTCTGCAAGAGCTCTCTTACACTCTTTAAAGGAAAATAAACTTGTCACAACGTTACCCCCCCCCCCCCCCCCCCCCCCCCCCCCCCCCTCGTTGACTTTGAATGAAAGGTTTGGTTGTCCATGTTGGTCTCTAAGAGGATATAACGGGCAAACGGGGATGTGAGCTTTCAAATTACTAACGCCATGTTTTTTACTATCAGCCGCATATCTTTTCTTGCAATAGTTACACTCACCCCATGTATCATCGCCCTCTACTATTTTTTCAAAGTGATCCCAGGCAGGAGATCGATATCGATCTTTTTTTGGGTTGGGGCCTTTAGGAGTTTGTGGTGGAAGCTTTCTTTTCTTGGTTTTTTTTCCCTCACTTGATTTACTTTATCTACCGTATCATCTTCAACATTGACAACATCGGCAAGGGTAGTCACAGCAGGATTAGGATTACCTTGAAGTTCAAGTTCTTCAATATCAACAACATCATCCTCAAGTTCCCCACCAGGATGGAAATCAAAAACTGGCTCCAGTTCCATCACCTACAACAAACAAGAGTGATGATCAGATGGTTTTCAATTAGTTAAATTAAAAGAATCATAATACTTTTTAACATAAAAGTAAAAAGTAAATTAAAAGGAACTAAGCTACAGGTACTATAAGTAATATAGCACTAATTGCCAAAGCTAGTAGCAACTAGCAATACCTACACAAATGCAAATCTATACTAGTTTGCAGATTATATGAGGAACCAAATTTAGTGGTATCAATAAACAAAAACCGAAGTGCTACCCATTTGACATTTATAAAACTAAATCTTTTGGAACCCAAAGACTGAGCTAATTGTTTTCAGGTTTAGATACACCTGAAATGAATAGTCTAACATCTAATATGATGCACTAATATGGACAATTACTATGGCAAATTGTGAACTCAATAGGCATTATAAAATGCAATACAATAAATCAACCATATACAAACGTGAGCACACGATATTCCCCTCAAAACATCAACACATCACAGATTCACAGTCGTCCCTCCACAAGAACACACACACACACACACACACACAGACGAGTTCTCTCTGATTAGAGATGAACTCCATCAAAATCTAGCAACAAATTACAAAACTAACAGTTAAAAAATGAACTCCATCAACCACCAGTCCACCACCGCCGCCGCCGCCACTCACTTCCACAGAGAGAGAGAGAGAGAGAGAGAGAGAGAGAGAGAGAGAGAGAGAGAGAAGTACCAGATTTAGGTGTTGATCGGCTGCGATCGGCTACGAACGAGAACGAGAGAGTGGTCCACAGAGAATCTGGAGATCTAGAAATTCAAAACTAAAAGTTAAAAAATTAAATCATAATGAAATCATCCAAACTATGGAGAATCAGAGATCGGAGACTGACTGGTGAGCAAGAGAGAGAGAGAGAAACGTACCACGGTACCAGAGTGGCACTGTGGCAGAGTTAGCCGTTGACCGTTGTCGATCGACTCGATCGGCTGTGTCGCTACGAGATCGAGAGGAGAGTGGATGTGGAGACTATAGAGCAGGAGAGGTCCGAGCGGAGAGGACTGGCTGGAGATTTGGTCGCCGGTTAGAGAGACTGAGAGAGTGGGGTGGGGGTCGTCAGTGGTGGGGCTGGGTGTGGGTGGGTTGGGGTGGAAATCGGCGGAGAGCGAGAGGAGAGGAGACTGAGAACTGAGAAGTGAGAACCCTAATGAAGAGATGGATTTTTTTTCTTTTATAGTAGGTGTGAAATTCGGTCTGGTTGGATGACCCGAAACTTAATATATGCAACCAGAAACCCGACCGACAAACTGTCGGGTCTATCTGAGCCAACTCGATCCCGACCGACTGTCTCAGTTTAAACCGTCTAAGGCTGAATTTTCGGGTTGGGTCGGGTGGTCGGTCGGGTGGGTTTTTTGGACAGCCCTAGTGATCATGCATGCAATTTAAAAAAAAAAAAAAAAAAACTCAGAAACTTAAGTGTGTGTGTGCTGGCCAAGTGAGAGATGGAGAAAATGAGTAAGATTTCCTTACTCAGCAATCAAGTGCTTGTCCACTTGAGTTGACAAGAGAGAGAGAGAGAGAGAGAGAGAGAGAGAGAGAAAGAATACCCGAGCTAGAGTGGGAGAGATGGAAGAGATATGGGATATCAGGGAAATCTCATCCTAATAGACCTACTTCATCCTAATATTTAGCCCTGCAAGCTAGAGAGAGAGAGAGAGAGAGAGAGAGGAAATGGCCGAGAGGGAGAGAGAGTGGGATAAGATCCTACCAGATTTTTTTCCCCTCCACATGCACATCATATCATTTTTTTTTAAAACTATTAGAAATAGCCTTGCCAGGCTCCTGCAACATCATTTCACCTAGTTAATCTACTAAGGAGAGCCTAGCCAGTCTAGCAATTTAAGTCTGAGAGAGTGAGGGTGTGTGTGTGCCGTGGAGAGGGAGGAGAGAGAGATGAGAGACCTATAAATACCCCATTTCCCTTTACAGCACCACCAACTCCTTCCTACTTTTCCTCTTTTGGCAAACCTGTGAGGAATAGAAAGAAAGAGAGTGAGAGCCGAGCCTCACTTTTCTTTTCAGTTAGTGTACTTTTGTTTTGACTTTCATTCCTTAAGGAGAAAAGCTAGGAGTCCGGTCAAACCAAGGCCTAAAGGAGACGTACCGTTCGCAACCCGATCCAACGCTAACGTAATCAACCCACTACCGCCAAAAAGTAAGGTAGAAACCTCCTATCTACTTACCTAAGTATATCACCGATACAATTTTTCGCTAAAGTAACAAGAATAGGCTTGTACAATTATTGCGTGTAAAATATATATATATATATATATATATATATATATATATATATATATATATATATATATATATATATATATATATATAAGTACACTACCTGGGTATTAGCATGAAATATCTATGTTTTCATAAGGAACTATTCTTAGATTTGGTGTAAAGTAATTGTCGACTTGAAAGATATAAATTGGCAAAATGAGAAATTATAAAAAAATGCTCCTGGAGATCTAGTGGAAATGTTTTAAAAAAAAAAGAAGTATGATATAGGATGTGGGTACTGGAATTGGCTAATAAATATCCCTGCATGATAAAGTTGAAATGTTAAAAGTAAATAGTTCCAAAAGTTGGTCTTGAATACTTCTATATTACGTAATGTCAGGAAATGCTTTTGATTGCTTTTATTATTTGTATCATCAGAAAATGCATGTAGTAGAGTAGGGATATTGCGTGATGTTTAACAAGCTTTGAATGAATAATATGTTTGCAAGAAAATGATGCATGTGTACGAGACACAAGAATCGAGAAAATAAAATTCGAAACGAAAAGAGCAAAACAGAAATTTTGTCATGTATAAACCTGGGAGACCGGAACGGCGGAACCAAAGTTTGGGTGTGCGTGAGTAAACCTGGGAGACCGGAACGGCGGAACCAGTGTTTGGGAATGTGTAAGTAAACCTGGGAGACCGGAACGGCGGAACTAGAGTTTGTAAATGCATGGTTGACTGTCATTCTAAAAGAGGGAGTAAACGGAACCAGTGCTAAAGGATAAGAGTTGAAAATAAGAGAAATTGACATTTTGACACGAGATACGATACACCATACGAATTTGACACTTGACACTTTTACTCGTACCATATTGTTAATATTTGTTTTTATTTAAGTTCTGTTTGATGCCTTGTAAACTGATGTTATTTTTGCTAAAAGTATGGGACATAAGGGTAAGAGTTAGCTACTGAGCTTAAAAGCTCACGGTGTTACTTTTGTGACCCTGACATTTTATGCCAGACTTAGAAGGCGAACAGGAGGCGTACTATAATCTGGAGCAGTATGGAGCTGAGTAGAATATCGCTGAGGAAGCCAACCACCTTGGAGAATAAAAATTTTTTCGTAGAACCTCTCCCTATTACTAAAGAAATGTAATCTTGATTTGAGAATAATTTGGGATGTAATGACTTATTAATCTACTTTTAGTTATTAAATGTTTTAGTTGAACAAAATAGTAATAAATAATGTTCCCAAAATTTGGGGCGTTACAACTTGGTATCAGAGCTTTTGGTTAAATACTTCGGCCATGGGTAGAATGGGTAGACCATAAGATAGTTTGACCATTGTATAAACATGAATTGATTTTAAGTTTACCGTCCCAAATTGGGTAGAATTTTGACACAACAATCTCCGGATTGAAGCAAGGTGTGGAAATTGGCATTACCACCGAGCTGAAAATTCCCGAACAATTAGATGATGACTTAAATCAAGGATCGAATATAGAACCTAGAATTCCAAAGTTTCCCTTTAGAGTTAATAAAACTCAGTTTTAAAACGTTACTAATTGAGGTATCTTTCCTTGTAGATGGAGAAGGACCCAACATTGATAGCCGAGATCCAAAACTTTAAAGACATCCACCATACCATACTCAACCATTTGATAAACGACCCCTACTTTGCCCATCAATTTCCCTTGCTGGACGAATACGATCGAACCTATGGAGTTTGGCCACCAATGGACGCATTGATACCTGAAGAGGAGGAGCATGCAGAAGAAGAACCTGAGGAAGAAGATCCCGAGGAAGAGGAACCCGAGGAAGAAGACCCAGAAGAATGGGAGAATGAGGAGGAGCCTGAGGTACAGGTGAACGCTTGGCTGAACGACCATGGGATGGCCGAACAAGTACAAGTCGAAATTGAAGCAATACCGGAAGAAGGGCTCTGAGAGCGATGTGGAGGAGTTATGGGATCACCTACGTGACCATAGAAAAATTTAGCACCATGAAAAGTTGTTACTCAGAACTGATTCCATTATGAGAAGAAAAGGAAATGAAGACCTAGCAGTAGTTAGGCATATTTAAATAAAACTTGTGCTAAGAAGAATTGGTAAGACCTAGGAACTTATGTAGTAGTATTGCGACTAGTATATTGTTGTCTTATGTGGAATTTATTAATAATTTTTTTCTGCTACGATACTGGAATTTTTACCTATTACTCTTTCAGCACGTTTCCCTACATTCTTAAGTCTAATATATAATTTTTACTTGTAGATATGGTTGCACCTAGCTCCGCCGCTGCCTTGAGTTTCTATCGGTCTATACCAGTCCGAGCCAACTCTCTGACTCCACCACCACCAGTGTATGACCGAGACACTGAGTCTTACCTCTATGACGTTCCAGTGACCGAGGAGACACCACCTGCACCACCCTGTAAGCACATAGACGTGGGGTACCTGTTTGACACACCACTGACCGATCTTCCCTACTTTCTGATTGAGATCCTGGAAGAACTCCCCCTCCAGATTGAAGCTGAAATACAAGAACAACTTCGGCGTCAAGAAGAATACGAATTGGAGCAAGCTAAAAAAGCTCACATGGAGGCACTTAGGATTCACTTTGAACTCCGTAGGAAGTAGGTAGAAGGGAAATGTTTGAATAAGGAACAAAATTATCCTTTGTTAACTCTCCGTAGTGAATCGAGGACAATAGATCCATGTAATAGGATGTAGTTGTTTATTATCCTTAATCAGCATCATGTACTTTGCTATTATTAATAAAAGTTTCAGTTCGGGTTACATACCGTCTCAAATAGTATATTGGTATAAAGGATTAATATGTATATATATACATAGATATATAAGATACCATGGTGAATCTCCAAAAATCTGTAAAATTGTAGATGGTGCTTACATGCAATGGGGTAGCTAACGAAAACAATGACCGCAATGGAGAATCATCCAACGGCCATCCTAACCCAGCCAACGGAAACGTGGATTTCGCTCAACTTTTGCAAGCCTTCACTGCGGCTATCAACAACGCCAACCGCCCACCGCCCCATGCTCACGTACCTGGACCAATGACTCGGGCACAAGCTCTGAACGAGTTCTATAAATGATGACCGCCGGCTTTCCACGGAGAACCTGAACCAACTTTAGCCGAAGCTTGGCTTAAGGAAGTTAAAGTGATTTTCAGCACCTTGGATATCGCTCGTGATGGGGATCGAGTGGCTTTAGCCACATATCAGCTGAAGGGCGAGGCTCGTTATTGGTGGGAGTTGATGGAGACGACTCACAATGTCGCAACAATGACATTTGCTGAGTTTGAACGCATCTTTCTAGATAAGTACTTCCCTGCACCAATCAAGCAAGCGAAGGCGCAAGAATTTCATAGTCTGCAGCAAGGTTCAATGATGGTGACACAGTATGCCGCCAAGTTCGAGGAATTATCATGATATGCTCTAACTACTAATCCAACTGAGGATGACAAAGCAAGGAAGTTTGAATGGGGACTGGGTTCCTCTCGCAAGGCAGTGGTTCGCCATGAGTATCCCACTTACTCACAAGTGGTGAAATGCGCGAAAAGAGAAGACATGGATTTCAAGGCCAAGTGGAAGAAGACAGGAGCAAGTGCTGGAGGACCAATTCGAAGCAACCAAACCTTCAACACCAACAACAATCAGGGACCTTATCCAAGGAAGTCACTCAACCTGCAGCAAGGAGGTCAATCTTGGAACAACACTAGGGTAGTGCAAAACCAACCACCAAGGCCATCGCAGGGATTTATCCGCGATATTTCTATAGTTCAATGCTACAATTGCCAAGCAATGGGACATTATAGCCGTGATTGCCCAAAACCACAGCGGGAGAGGCCTCGAGTGAATGGAAGTCAACCACCTCAACAATTCTGACGGACTGGTTTTACTAATCAGAATCAAGGTGGACCTCAACAACAGAACAACAAACAGATCCAACCTCAGCAACACAATTGGAAAGGGAAGCAGCCGATGGGAAGTCAATAGAATACTAGAGGGCGTGTCTTTGCTCTACAGAGTGAGCAGGAAGAGCAGGATCCCTCTGTGATCCAAGGTACGCTACTATTATTCAGTACCTGCATACAAGCTTTATTTGATTTTGGAGCATCGCATTCGTTTGTATTTGCTGCCTGCGTATCTGCACTAGGATTAGAAACAGAACCCTTAAAATCAAGCATGATGGTAACATCACCTTTGGGTGCGAAGTTAGCTGTTAATCTAATTTGTAAAGGGTGTGAGATAGTGGTAGCTGATTTACGTCTGACCTGTGACTTACGAGTGATCGATATGGCTGACTTCGATATAATTTTGGGAATAGAATGGCTATCATTCCACCGAGCTATCATAGACTGCCATCAGAAAATGGTGACGGCTTTTGCTTTTGACGGAACCTGTTTCAAATTTAAGGGGGATCGATAGACTCCAAATTTAACGACAAGACGAACAAGGAGGCAGTACCAACTTTTTGGATGGCTAGCTAGCCTCGAGTTAGAAGAAACTGATCGAATGGAGCTGGGACTACCGCACATTGTCTGCGAGTATGCAGACGTATTTCCTGACGAACTACTTGGGTTACCACCACAGCGGGAGATAGACTTCACGATTGAACTCCAACCTGGAATTGCACCAATCTCCATAGCCCCGTATAGAATGGCACCAGCTGAACTGAAGGAACTCAAGACTCAACTGCAAGATCTGCAAAAGAAGGGTTATATCCGGCTAAGCACATCGCCATGGGGAGCACCAGCCTTATTTGAGAAGAAGAAGGAAGGGACACTACGCCTTTGCATAGACTATAGACAGTTGAATCGGGTTACAATCAAGAATTGCTACCCTCTGCCTAGAATCGATGACCTGTTCGATCAATTGAGAGGAGCTACTTGTTTCTCAAAGATCGACTTGCGATCGGGGTACCACCAATTGAGAATCCGGGATGAGGACATCACCAAGACTACATTCAGAACTAGATATGGACACTATGAATTTGTAGTTATGCCGTTTGGACTCACCAATGCACCGGTAGTATTCATGTGTCTCATGAACAAAATTTTTCAACCCTACCTGGAAAGATTTGTGGTAGTGTTCATTGATGAAATACTAATATACTCAACCGCGAAGGAGGAGCACGAAGAACACCTCAGGATCGTACTACAAGTGCTTAGAGACAACCAACTCTATGCAAAGGCTAGTAAGTGCGAGTTCTGGTTAGAGGTGGTTAAATTTCGAGGACATGTGGTGTCTAAGGACGGAATTGCAGTGGATGATAGCAAGGTGGAAGCCGTACTGGATTGGAAGCTGCCTACGACAGTGTTTGAAATCAGAAGCTTTTTGGGATTGGCTGGCTATTATCGACGATTTATTCAGGACTTCTCAATTCTTGCCAAACCAATGACAAGATTGACGCAAAAAGGAGTCAAGTTTGAATGGAGTGAAACCTGTGAGAAGATGTGTCACGCCCCGCCCCGCAAACGGCACCCAGAATGGGCCCGAGTCAGCCCGGCCACGTGGCATTCCACACAAAAGACCACACCACACTCTACAACCAATCAGAATACAACTTAGCGGAAGACTTCTCACTTAAAATACAACCAAGTCAACGCCAAAATCTCAACTCACAAGTTATAATAAATATCCCTCTCTCCAATTAATTACAAAACATTTAGGTTAACTTCTAGACAAATCAGCTACACAACAATCTAACCAAAGACATCACCCGAGACTAGTCTCAGCACTCTCCAAAGCGTTGACCAGTAGTGGACCCACTCTAAGCCACCTGCTACCTGGCAATCCAAAAAGGAAAGCCAGAGTTTGTGAGATATAGAAATGCTCGGTAAAATATCACAATACCCAAAAGAATATCAATAAGAATACTCACTACCAACATAACTGAAATACCCATATGAATACAATAGTCATAACCACCACATTCTCCAAACATAGCAATATTATCCAATAAACAACCACATAACAATAACGGCATGAATGTAAATCACATGAAACTCAACATAAGTACTCAATCGTATAACCACATGTGTAAACACCAACATACAGTGGCACGTCTGCCACATCCCATGTACCCAAGGTATTGTGTCCCGCACACCACACTCCCATTCACCGTTAATTAGAGGGCATAGCCCACGATATGGTGTGACTCACTCCACAATCCTTTAACGAGTACAATCAACACCCAACAAACACATATCATTAACTAAATCCCAATTAGCATGATATACAATCACCACCATGTAATACTTTATTGAACATAACCATATCAAACACACTCACCTTTCATTCGACTGGAGTATGCCAAACTTACGGTTTCGGCACCTCCTAAAAGACCGGCTTGTTACCTAGCCACAAGTTAACCCATATTAGCATATGAACATCTAGGAATGTTAAACCAAATGCTAGACTAACAAATCATAACATGCCTTCTACACTAGCTAATGGGGCAAACATTACACAAAGTCACCAAAATCTCTAGAGGAGTCTGGGAGTACCCACATACCCGGGAGACCTCACACACCTCTTCCATACTCCAAGGTACTCCAACACACCCAAAAATATCAAATATAAAGACCCACAAGTGTAAAATCTCAACCAAACAGACCAACGCAACAAAACTCCCAAAACAGGAATGACAACCACAACCAGCCTGTCTTATTTTGGCCATATCTAATTAAACAACATGAATTCCAGGGCGACACTTAAACCATTGAAAAGTAGACTTCTTCTTTGAATCCATAGGTCATACATCAAAAACAGAGTTCGGGTAACCTAACTACGGCCTTACGATTATAGCTTCAACATAACAGTAAAAACTGGTGCAAAGGCAGAATTTAGGTCAACTTTAGATGCAAATCTGTTATCGCTCGGACATACCCATGATGCATGGGATGTATCGTTGGAAAGCTCTATGTGTCTAGTTTCTTACAAAACAAACAGTGTGTCATTTCGAGTCCCGAGCTAGGAGTTATGGCCATTATACCAAAGTCCGTCGGTGCTGTCAGATTCTACGCGGGAATAAGTAAAATTGATTGAAAAATCATAACTCTTTCATCTTAAACCCAAAAATATTGAAACCAACACCAAAAGTTGCACCACTACAAGCCCTACACTCAGTTAAAATCCCAGGTTCAGAAACGAGAGGAGGTTAACCAAGAATCAAAAGAAAAACCGATTCGCAACCATTTTCGCCCCAGTCAACCAACCCTGCTTTAGAAATTCACCAAAAATTGTATACTTAACCAAATTACTTGATTCCAACGCCAATCTCTTCTTAACTTAAATATGCAGCTCCTGTAAAAGACCCAAAGCCACCCAAAATGTTCATCATGCCCAGAAAGTTAAAAGAAGACAGCCACGCACAGAATCGCACATCCAGCAAACAGCCAGTATTCAAAAATTCATAACTAATTGTGTGATTATCGGTTTTGCATGATCTTGGTACCGAAATCTTCGTATTGAAACGTACTTTTACATTTATGAAGACACCAAAAATTGATTCCTAGCAGAAGGGCCCCCAAAAGACAGATTACCAAAACCCACGAATTTGACCCAAAACATGAACTTTGTCAATTTCCTTCCAAAACTCAATCCATAGAGAATCTAACCACACAAATATAAAATTAAACATGGATTACACTTCTAGAGTACAAGAACTTGTCACCGAGTTGGATCGTCAAAAACGGACCTCTCCTTCCTCCCTCCCTCCCCCTTAGCCGAGGCCTCCTCCTTCCTCTCTCTCTCTCTCTCTCTCTCTCTCTCTCTCTCTCTTGTTATCTCAGTAGAATTGGGGAGAATGAGGAAATATCCTCCTGATGGCTATTTAGTCACTTAGGAAGAATCCCATGTGGTCACCTCTCCTCTCAACTTATACTCCAAACCAATAACAATCACCATGCAAATTACACCAAGGTCCTCATAGAATCTAACAAATACGAATTAAGCCCCGAACCTCAAAATTAAATCGAAACCCTAAATATCCTGGGACGGGTGTTACAAGATGTTTCAGGAGTTGAAGAAAAGACTAACCAGTACACCCATACTCATCATTCCAGAGCGGGATGTAGGTTACACAGTTTACTATGACGCCTCTAAAGATGGGTTGGGTTGCGTTTTGATGCAAAATGGGGAAGGTTGTTGCCTATGGATCACATCAATTGAGACCGCATGAAAAGAATTACCCTACGCACAACCTAGAGTTGGCAGCAGTAGTCTTTGCTCTCAAGTCGTGGCGTTATTATCTGTACGACGAGCAATTTGAAGTTTTCACAGATCACAAGAGTCTCAAATATCTGTTCACACAGAAGGAGCTGAATATGAGACAGAGGAGGTGGATGGAGTATCTTGAGGATTACAAATTCACTATGTCCTACCACCCAGGCAAAGCTAACATTGTAGTCGATGCTCTGAGTCGAAAAAGTCAAGAGCAGAAAGCTAAAGTAGCCATGAAAGAGTGAGAGATGGTAGAGACACTCAACGAGTTCAACCTGCAAGCGTCATCAGTCAATGGACAAGCACACTTGTGCTCTCTTATTGTTGTGCCTGCACTTCACCGAGAAATTTTACTTGCTCAAGGATTTGAATAGGGCTGTGAATTTATACAATCGCAGATTATGGTCGGAAAAGCACTTATTGGATGGACGATTCACACCAACAACTGCCTCAGATTGTTCGATCTTTGTACCAAACATCGGCACCCTCCAAGAAGCCGTACTACGAGAATTTCATCACTCGAACTTCACTGTTCATCCTGGGGGTACTAAGATGTACCATGATCTGCAAAGGACGTACTTGTGGGAGGGAATGAAGAAAGATGTAGCTAGCTTTGTGTCAACTTGTCTGGTCTGTCAACAAGTCAAAGCTGAACACCGGAAGCCCGGAGGGTATCTTCAACCTTTACCGATACCGACGTGGAAGTGGGAGCATATTTCCATGGATTTTGTGACCGGTTTACCCAAGACGCCTAAGTCTAACACTGCTATCTGGGTAATAGTTGACTCTCTCACTAAATCGGCGCACTTTTTACCAGTAAAGATGATGGAGAACATGGAAGCTTTAAGTTTGCTCTACATCCAAGGAATTGTACGCTTACACGGAGTACCGGTATCTATCGTATCTGACTGTGATCCAAGATTCATATCCAAATTCTAGAAGGGATTGCAGAAAGCTTTGGGAACTGACATTCAGCTCAGTACTGCATTTCACCCACAGTCGGATGGACAGACAGAAAGGACAATTCAGATTTTGGAGGACATGCTGAGGGCTTGTGCACTTGATTTCTCCAGAAACTGGGAATTGTCAGAAATACGACTGAAAAGATTAAGGTGATTCGACAGAAACTACTTACAGTCGAGAGTTGTCAGAAAAGTTACTCGGACAAAGGAGCAGACCCTTATCTTTCAAGGTTGGCGATCATGTGTTCCTAAAAATCAGACCGCGTCGAGGAGTTATTCGGTTTGGGAAAAAGGGGAAATTGTCTCCATGATATATTGGGCCATTCGATATTTTGGCAAAGATTGGGAATGTGGCTTACTGTTTAGCACTGCCACCACAACCGGATCGAGTTCACAATGTGTTTCACATGTCGATGCTTCGTAAGTACATTGCCCTTCCCACTCATGTCATCAACTGGGAGGATATCACCCTAAACGAGGATACTACTTTTGAGGAGCAATCAATAGAGATTCAAGATCATAGCAAAAAGAATATTCGAGGCAAAACGATCAAGTTGGTGCGAGTTTTATGGAGACATCAAGGAATTGAGGAATCTACCTGGGAACGAGAAGACGCTATCCGGGAAAACTACCCGCATCTTTTTACATCTTAGTATGTACCTAATTTCAAGGACGAAATTGGTTAAAAGGGGGTAGGTTGTAACGACCCTAATTTTTATCTATAAAAAAATTATAAGTTTAATAAAATTCCTATTACTTGACTGTCTTTTTATTTATTTTCTTGAGTAATGATATTATTAACATAAACCTGGAGGCCTTAAAATTATTTATACATACGCATATATGGGGAGAAAGCTGAGAATGGATTTTCTATCTAAAGAACCCATTATATCACCTCATTATTTCAACCCTATGTCATCCCAATGAGTCTAGTAGAGAGAGAGAGAGAGAGAGAGAGAGAGAGAGAGAGAGTTTCGGATGAAAGGGAGAGAATACAGTGTCCTCTTACACACCCACTTCCTCTTACAGTTCATAGGTTTCAGGCTATGTGATCATGCATGCAATTTAAAAAAAAAAAAAAAACCTCAGAAACAAAAGTGTGTGTGTGGTGGCCAAGTGAGAGGTGGAGTAAATGAGTAAGATTTCCTTACTCAGCAATCAAGTGCTTGTCCACTTGAGTTGACGAGAGAGAGAGAGGAAATGGCCGAGAGGGAGAGAGAGTCGGATAAGATCCTACCAGATTTTTTTCCCCCTCCACATGCACATCATATCATTTTTTTTAAACCTATTAAAAATGGCCTTGCCAGGCTCCTGCAACATCATTTCACCTAGTTAATCTACTAAGGAGAGCCTAGCCAGTCTAGCAATTTAAGTCTGAGAGAGTGAGGGTGTGTGTGTGCCGTGGAGAGGGAGGAGAGAGAGATGAGAGACCTATAAATACCCCATTTCCCTTTACAGCACCACCAACTCCTTCCTACTTTTCCTTTTTTGGCAAACCTGTGAGGAATAGAAAGAAAGAGAGTGAGAGCCGTGCCTCACTTTTCTTTTCAGTTAGTGTACTTTTGTTTTGACTTTCATTCCTTAAGGAGAAAAGCTAGGAGTCCGGTCAAACCAAGGCCTAAAGGAGACGTATCGTTCGCGACCCGATCCAACGCTAATGTAATCAACCCACTACCGCCAAGAAGTAAGGTAGAAACCTCCTATCTTCTTACCTAAGTATATCACCGATACAATTTTTCACTAAAGTAACAAGAATAGGCTTGTCCAATTATTGCGTGTAAAATATCTATATATATATATCTATATATATATATCTATATATATATAAAATAAAAGTACACTACCTGGGTATTAGCATGAAATATCTATGTTTTCATAAGGAACTGTTCTTAGATTTGGTGTAAAGTAATTGTCGACTTGAAAGATAAAAATTGGCAAAATGAGAAATTATAAAAAAATGCTCCTAGAGATCTAGTGGAAACATTTTTTTTAAGAAAGCATGATATAGGACGTGGGTACTGGAATTGGCTAATAAATATCCCTGCATGATAAAGTTGAAATGTTAAGAGTAAATAGTTCCCAAAGTTGGTCTTGAATACTTCTATATTACGTAATGTCAGGAAATGCTTTTGATTGCTTTTATTTTTTGTATCATTAGAAAATGCATGTAGTAGAGTATTGCGTGATGTTTAACAAGCTTTGAAAGAATAATATTTTCGCAAGAAAATGATGCATGTTTACGAGACACAAGAATCGAGAAAACGAAATTCGAAAATGAAAAGTGCAAAAGAGAAATTTTGTCATGTATAAACCTGGGAGATCGGAACGGTGGAACCAAAGTTTGGGTGTGCGTGAGTAAACCTGGGAGACCAGAACGGTGGAACCAATGTTTGGGAATGTGTAAGTAAACCTGGGAGATCGAAACGGCGGAACCAGAGTTTGTAAATGCATGGTTGACTATCATTCTGAAAGAGGGAGTAAACGGAACTAGTGCTAAAGGATAAGAGTTGAAAACAAGAGAAATTGAGGTTTTAACACGAGATGCGATACACTATACGAATTTGACACTTGACACTTTTACTCGTACCATATTGTTAATATTTGTTTTTATTTAAGTTATGTTTGATGCCTTGTAAACTAGATGTTATTTTTGCTAAAAGTATGGGACATAGGGGTAAGAGGTAGCTACTAAGCTTAAAAGCTCACGGTGTTACTTTTGTGACCCTGGCATTTTATGCCAGACTTAGAAGGCGAATAGGAGGCATACTATAATCTGGAGCAGTACGGAGCTGAGCAGAATATCGCTGAGGAAACCAACCACCTTGGAGAATAGAAAATTTTCCGTAGAACCTCTCCCTATTACTAAAGAAATGTAATCTTGATTTGAGAATAATTTGGGATGTAATGACTTATTAATCCACTTTTAGTTATTAAATGTTTTAGTTGAATAAAATAGTAATAAATAATGTTCCCAAAATTTGGGGTGTTACATATTTGCTATGCCATCAGACTGTCATTAGTACCCAGAACAGCGCCCGGTGTATTATACATCCCGTGCGTCGTTCCTTAAAGATATCAGAAGATCCACAACTACCTACCCATCTTGGGAACAACACCATTTCTTCAAGCCGTGGAGATAAAATAATTTTCGGTGCATTCAATCACTCGAGGTGATCAAGAAAACCTCACTTTAGAAACGAAACATGGCTTGTAGATATGGTTTTGTTCTAAAAGTACTGATGACAGTATCTTAGCAACACAAACAAACCTGATGTAGAATAGCCATGATCCAGACAGCTTAAACAAATAAACAGTAAATAAAAGACCGCGTGTCTGAGTATACTATGTCGTGCGATGCATAAGAACACCGCACGTCATGGTATACCCAGTACAGTGGCCCCTTAGTTTTTGAAAATAGTTTTTAAGTCAGTCTTTAACCCAAAAGGGGTTAAGTCTGACTATGGAAAAAGTCCCCTCAGGGCTAGGACAAAGCCTAGCTCAAGGAAACTTGGTTTTTACCTTTGATCTTGAGCTTGAATGAGGATGGGTGATAATGGATAAGTGTTTGACGAGATTGGGTGAGAAAGGATGAGTATGGGTGTGAGTAGTTGTTGGATTTTTTGGGTAGGTAAGGCCTTAAAGTGAGTAAGAGACTAACTTTAATGGTGAGGAGAAAAATTGAGCATTTTCAGAAGGAAAATGCCTAGAGAATGTCCTTTTAGAACAACACTTCTCAAAGCTTGGAAATGAAAAGGGGATGTAAAGGCAAGAAGAGAGAGAAATATTGGGGAACCAAAGGCCCCTTTCTCTTGATTGGAGGGGTATATTTATAGGCAAGAGCCAATGATTTTGAAATCAAATGGGGGAGGTGCTTTTTAGGCGGGCTAGAAGTTCTTTTTCAGTTAAGCTATTTTGTGGTTGTGGCTCAAACGGGTGTGGCCGACAACTTTCTGAGCCAGTCGGAACTTTTTCCTAAAATACTGTGCAGTTAACCTCATGACCTCGTGCGGCATAATAGGTTTTATTACGCCGTGTGGTGTAGAAGTGTTCCGTACGGTATTCTAGGTCCAGTCTAGGGCTTTTTGGGCTTATCTGGGTTTTTTTTTTGGGCTTATCTGGGTTTTTTGGGTTTTTGGGCTTTTGGTTTGTCTGGGCTTTTGGGTTAAGGAAGTCTTCTATTCAAAATTATTAGTGTTTACTATTGAGCACTGTTTGTATTAGTAACTACTGTTGATGTAATAAATAGGTTAGTACGATTAGGTGTTGGTATTTTCTAAAGTAGTCTGTAAAGTTGTGCCAGTACAAAAGTCTAAAGGTGTAATAGTAGTCTGTCATTATGTCTGTATGTCATGCATGACGAATTGGGATGTCTCCTTACGCCTATAAAAGGAGAAGCATCCCCTCTGTAAATTAAAGTAAGTTGAAAACTAATGAAAGCCAGTGTCTTCCTAATATATCCTGTGTCTTGTATTCGATCCTAACCTACTTTGTGTTTGTACCCACTTGGTGTCTGTAAATTTGGTATCAGAGCCATGTCTTTCATTCTAGCTTAAACCCTCTTCTGGGAACTTCTTTTCCAAAACTACTTCAAATCTTTTCTAAAAGAAAAACTTGAAGTGTATGCTCTGTGGTTGCCTTTTAAGGATCCTCCACATCAGAAACTTTATCAACTATTTTGGTTAAAAGAATTTTGTATCAGTGGGTTAAAGTACCTTGATACTTTTGGCTATTGAGCGGTGTGTCTCGGTTTATCTACCCTGGTATACAAAATTTTATTAATCAAAAATTGGTTGAAATCTTTTACGTTGAGAAAGAAAAGGTTTGCTGTATTAAGGGAAAAAAAGAACCCAGAATTCTACTCTTAAAATGAATCATCTGTTTACCACCCACTCCTCTGCTATGTCATCCTTAGTCCTTTCTTGTTCCTCTACCAGTAGAAATTCCTCATCTTCTTCTTCTAATCTTGAATATTTGTATGAGTTTGAGTACCTTCCTGATGATAGTAAAGTCCCTCTTACTGATCTCCCGTTCCTAAATCCCTATAATGCTTTTGTCAGACCACAAACTTCTGTAAAAAAGACCGTCACCCAACTTTTCTCCACAAAACGCCCTACCTCCGTAAAAGAGTATGTTCAAGCCTCTAAATTTGACCAATGCTTCATAGCAGCAATAGAAGCTGAACAACTTTTACCTTTGGAAATCCCGGTTGATTTGCCTCGTCTTTGGCAACAATAAAGATTTACCCATCTTCATTTTGGTGCAATCCGACTTGCTGTTACTTTCCATGGTAGAAAAGGTTTGCCTGTTACTTCCAGACTTGCTCTGGTCGATACCAGGTTTTTACAGTATCAGCACGCATGTATCGCTACAGTCCAAACCACCCTAAATGCTGGAACTGTGATTTTTACCTTCTACCCCAATTTCAACATGCCATTAGCAGATCCTCATCTGCTATCTGCCTTGAAGGTCCAGGTTCAAATTGGTGGTACCTCCCAAATCTCCTCCACATATGCAGCCACCCTTCACTACCAAATGGCTTATCGTCTTCAAAACCATGCCTTTGACATGTCCCTACCATCCTCCACAGATGAAGCCCTTTTCCTCACTATAAACGCACCTCACCAAGCTTCTTGTGTCCATGTACCTCGACAAATTTCCCGTCCTGAGCTTCTCAAGCTTCTCCCAGAATCTTGGGTTACAGCTTATGAGAAAAATCAAAATAAGCCCATACTTGTCAAAACATCCAACCCAACTTTCATCACCAAACCTGATGGTACTGTGGAAATCACTTTTCCAAAAGAAACTTCTGCCTCATCTTCAACCCATCCTGTTATTTTTCCCTCAAGAATTAACATGTTTGTGGATGGCTCTAGGCCTGGTCCTCCAATTAAATATTTTGATCCCAGTGGCCTTCCAGTCTTCTATTTCAAAAATCCAGAAACAGGTCATTGTTATTTTGATGCCTGTGACTGTGATGATTGTCTAGAAGATAGTCTCCTAGAAGATGACGAGGACTTTGAAGAACCATGCTCCATATGTCCTTTGTCACCTCCCACTCCGTGTAAATCTCCACCTCCTCTTCAACCCCCATCTAATGATGGTTCTTCTGCTCAATCGAGTGGATGTTTTATGTTCACCTCATCCCCTTCCTGGACTGAAGCAGATTTTCCTCCTTTGGAATTTCATAATTCCCAAGAAAGGACGACCCATCGGCATAAAATTCCAGATTCTACTACCATTCTCCCTGATGGTAGTACCAAAGCCGTTTCAGCAGCAGAAGCAGCAATAAATTGGCAGTCAGCAAATTCTCTGGCTCAGAACAAAATTCTTCAGAGAATTGCTAACTCCCAGCAAAATTTGGAGAATGTTGTCCATAAGAAGTTATCCACCTTGGAACTTCTTATCAGAGATTTGCAGCAAAAAATTCAAAATGTTCACCAGGAGCTTCTCCAGATGGCCTATACCAACCAAGCATTTTCAGCAGCTTTTTCTCAAAAGGATGCTGAAATGAAGCACCTCAAAAACCAGCTTCACTCACTTCAAGCTCAGCAGTATTCTCAGCAAAAAAGCCCATTTGACATATTCCCTTCTTACTCTCAGGAAAGTTTGTTTGGGTATCCTCAAATGTCTCAACCCTTACCTATAAATCCTACTTCAAGATTTGGAGAGTCCAATATCTTTGGGAGCTCATCAGCTTTTCTTCCTCCACCAAAAAGACCATCTCCACCAAAACTTCCTTTCCCAAAGCCCCAGATAAAACCTGTCCAGCCTCCACAAAGTTCGTCTCCACCATCTACATCTACATCTACTCCAACTACTTCCACTCCCTCCAAACTATTTGACCCAAACTCAAAGTCACCCTAATTAATGGTCCAACCAACGTCTAGCCCTACTAAAAATCCAATCTCCACCCTCCTACATACCTTAGCCACTATACCTGAACCAACCATTAAGTTTGATTCAGATACTGAATCCACAGACTTTATGCCAATTCCTCATGTTTTCATGATGAACCCTGAGAACCCAGAGGAAAATGTTGAAGATCCCATCATTGAAGAAGGTCCTGAGTATGATACACCCCCTCAAAATCCAACCTTTGATTCCTTCTCACATTCCAACATCCATACCCAAGGTTTCTCTTTTGACACCATTCCCCCGTCAAAATGGTTGGATAAACTTTATGAAATTCATGCTTGGTGCACAGCTGCTATGCTCTCTCCTAATGCTACACTCAGTGATGTCATTACTAAGTGTACAACGAAATTCCTTGGCCGTCTCCGTCAATGGTATTTAGCTCTGGGTGAATACCGACAGCTACAGCTTAAACAATTGCCAACCTTTGATCAATTCATCTCAGTTCTGCATACTGAGTTTCTTGGTGACCACTACAACACAAAAGAGTTTGTTCGAGAGGAATATCTCAGCATGAAGTGCTGTTCATTCAAAAGGAAAGATCTTGAGATTCATTATGACCGCATGTCTCAGAGATTTTATCTTCTCAACGGCATGGATGATGTCAATCTCAAGCAAGCCTTTCTCAATTCCGTTCCTGAACCATTGGGAAATGAGACAACAAGATTACTTCAGACAAAAGGATTGACGCTGAATGCAACATCTCTTGGTGGTATTTACCAGCACTCTTTGATTGCCTTAGAAAAATTGTGCAATCACCAGAAATTCCTCAGAACTCTAGAAGAACAGGGAAAGCTTCTTGGCAAAGCATGTGACCGACCGGACTTATCCATAAAGTGCAAAGACAAGAAGTGCACTTGCCGTCCTTCACACCGGAAATCCAAACACTTTCAGAAATGGAAGTTCCAATCTCCTGGCAAGTTTTCAAAGTTTCCAAAATCTGGCAGGTTCTCACGCCGGAAGAAATGGAAATTTTTCAAGAAGAAAAAGTTCAGAGGGCAGCGAAAGTCTGATCGCTGCTACATATGAGAAAAGAAGGGGCACTATGCAAAACAGTGTCCAAATAAAGCAGCAAGAGACAAAATGGTGAACTCTTTGGCTCTCATTGATGATGATCTTGACGATGCTGATGTAGAATTACTATTTTCTATCGACAATGAAGCAACAGATGAAGCAGTCCTTGCATTTACCTTTGATGATTCAGACGATTCCTCAGAATCAGGTGACTCTTCTGATGATCCTGACTCATTCCCATATAAAGTCCAAACAATTGGGTTTTCCAACATCATGCTGGCTCAGCCTTTAGCCAAGGTAAAAATTTTGCTTGGAAAATATGAGAAACCCATACCAGTCGTCGCTTTCTTTGATACTGGTGCAGCAGCCTCCATTCTCAACCCAGCAATCCTTCCCAGGTCTTACTGGCAGTCTTGTTTCAGGCCCTTTACAGCAGCTAATGGAGAAACTTTTGTTATCACCCTGATCAGCAAGCCTATTATCATCCAACTTTTCCCAGGATACACCATAAAACACCAAGTCTATGGTTCTGATCTCCCAGGAAAAGATTTATTGTTAGGTTTTGATATTCTCCAAAATCTCAGCAAAGTTTCCTGGCTCAAAAAAGGTTTGAAATACAAAAACTACTTGTTACCCTGGACCACCCAACCAAATCTCTTTTCCATAGAAAACTTCTCCACCATCAAAAAAGCCATAATCCAAACTTCCTGTGTTGAATCCCATTCCCAGTTCCTCACCAAATGCTCCAATCCACTTTGGAAAAATTCAAATTTTTTCATTTCTCTTCCTTTTAAGAAAAATGAAGACATCAACCCCACCAAAGCTACCCATCATGGAATGAACCCAGAACACTACCAGCTTGCTCTTCAAGAACTCCAGCAACTTCAATCAGAAGGTTTGATTGAGCCCACAACCTCTCAGTGGGCATGTGAAGCATTTTATGTCAACAAAAGAACATAGTAGATAAGAGGAAAGCTTCGCCTGGTTATCAACTACCAGCCTCTTAATCATTTTTTGCAGGATAACAAATTCCCTCTTCCTCGAAGAAGTGTTCTTTTTGCAAACTTGCCTAAAACTCAAATTTTCTCAAAATTTGACTTGAAAGCAGGTTTTTGGCAGCTGGGCATCCATCCAGATGATCGCCCTAAAACTGGATTCTGCATTCCAGATCACCACTTCCAATGGTCAGTCATGCCTTTTGGATTGAAAACAGCTCCATCCCTATTTCAAAAGGCCATGATTCGGGTATTCGCTCCTATACTATCCTCAGCCCTTGTCTATATAGATGATATCCTAATTTTTTCTCCAGATATTGAGTCTCATGTTGTCCTACTACAAATTTTCCATTCCCTAGTCCAAACCCATGGTATCATGCTTTCAAAGAAAAAGATGTTTCTTGCCCAACCAGAAATTGATTTTTTAGGGATGCATATCTCTAAAGGTCAATATACCCTCCAGCCTCATATAGCCTCCCAACTTGATCATTTTTCAGATGAAAATCTCACAGTCAAACAAGTCCAACAGTTCCTTGGAATTGTTAACTATATGGCTGATTTTATTCCCAACCTGGCCCAATACCGAACTCCTCTCTCAGCTCTACTAAAGAAAACCCCTCCTTCTTGGTCAACCCTTTGTACCAAAGCTGTAAAAGACCTCAACGCCCTAGCCAAAACTCTTCCTCCATTAACCATACCTTCAGATGGAAAGAGAGTCCTTCAGACAGATGCCTTTGATCTATATTGGGGAGCAGTTCTTTTGGAAGAAAATACAGATCAAAAGCGCAGAATTTGTGGATACAAGAGTGGTGCATTCTCTCCAGCAGAACTTCATTACCACTCTACTTACAAAGAAATTCTGGCAATCAAAAGGAGCATTGAGAAGTTTGAATTTCATCTAATCGGTCATCATTTTCTAATTGAGACTGATATGATGAGTTTCCCCAGTATGCTCAAGTTCAAACAGAAGCACCTTCCAAAGGCACAGTTACTCAGATGGGCAAATTGGTTTTCCAATTGGAGTTTTGATGTTGTTCATATAAAAGGAAAAACAAATGTCCTCCCTGATTTTTTGTCAAGGCTCAAAAGAGAAATCAACCAGTTTTCAAAATAAAACCACATTCCTTTGTTCCTGGTTGCTTTCCCATGATTTCCTGTTTCCACCCAGTCAATCTCCCTATCCACCTTCAGTGTCATCTTTTAGAGTTAATCCTTCTTTCTAGATGTGTCCAAATGTGTCAAAACTTTCAACATCTCTGTATTTTCAAGTATGGTCTTGATGAAGGTCCCCTAAAAGGTCTACCCTTCCATCCTGTTTATCCATTTCTCACCCAGTTTGAAGTATCCTACCATAATGTCTTTTATTTCAAAAAAGAAGCCTATCTCCTCTTATGGTATTTAGTCGATGTGTATACTATAAGTGTCTGTTTTAATAAATCAGCAGTCTTGGTCTATCTAACTCATGCGGCGTTCAATCAAGTTCAACCTCCAGAAGATTTCTTTTTGAAATTTCTTCTGCTCTTTGGCAACATACCCTACTGGCAACAGAAGATCAGACAAGTCACCACAGGTCCAGACGAAGACCTCCAATTTGCTTTTTGGACAACTCGCAATAACAGATGTCTTCCTAATCCTGATGGTTCTGTCACTTGGAGAAAGGAGTATCACTCTATATTCCTTTCAGCATATCAAGAGTCCCTGAGTATTGAGATCCACAGTGGAAATTATCTGGTCATAACTCAAACAATGTGTTCACTCAATGGATTGACACCTGCAGAAGTTCCCTCATCTCTCCTCCATTATGAGTCTACAAACTGGAAATTCAATGATACTTATCCGGAAGAATGGCGCCAAAATATCCGCTATCTTTTGGAATAGTATTACTTGACTGACAGAGATGAAGAAACTAGTTCAGATGATCCAGAGTGACAAGGGTGAAAATTATTGGTGTTTACTGTGTGTTGTTGTATACTGTAATATAAAGTGTCATAGTATTGTCCACTTTTCCAGAGAGGGTGAAATTATTAGTGTTTACTATTGAGCACTGTTTGTATTGGTAACTACTGTTGATGTAATAAATAGGTTAGTACGATTAGGTGTTGGTATTTTCTAAAGTAGTCTGTAAAGTTGTGCCAGTACAAAAGTCTAAAGGTGTAATAGTAGTCTGTCATTATGTCTGTATGTCATGCATGACGAATTGGGATGTCTCCTTACGCCTATAAAAGGAGAAGCATCCCCTCTGTAAATTAAAGTAAGTTGAAAACTAATGAAAGCCAGTGTCTTCCTAATATATCCTGTGTCTTGTATTCGATCCTAACCTACTTTGTGTTTGTACCCACTTGGTGTCTGTAAATTAGTCTTGAACCCAAAAGGGGTTAAGTCTGACTATGGAAAAAGTCCCCTCAGGGCCAGGACAAGGCCTAGCCCAGGGAAACTTGGTTTTTACCTTTGATCTTGAGTTTGACTGAGGATGGATGATAATGGATAAGTGTTTGACGAGATCGGGTGAGAAAGGATGAGTATGGGTGGGAATAGTTGTGGAATTTTTTTAGGTAGGTAAGGCCTCAAAGTGAGTAACAGACTAACTTCTATGGTGAGGAGAAAAATGGACTATTTTGAGAAGGAAAATGCCCAGAGAATGTCCTTTTAGAACAACATTTCTCAAGGCTTGGAAATGAAAAAGGGATGTAAAGGTAAGAAGAGAAAGAAAGATTGGGGAACCAAAGGCCCCTTTCTCTTGAGTGGAGGAGTGTATTTATAGGCAAGAACTAAGGATTTTGAATTCAAATGGGGGAGTTGCTTTCTAGGCGGGCTAGAAGTGCTTTTTCAGCTAAGCCATTTTCTAGCTGTGGCTCAAACGGGTGTGGCCGACAACTTTTTGAGCCAGTCAGAACTTTTTCCAAAAATACCATGCGGTTAACCTCATGACCTCATGCGGCGTAATAGGTTTTTAATACACTGTGCGGTGTAGAAGTGTTCCGTGCGGTATTCTAGGTCCAGTCCAGGGCTTTTTGGGCTTATCTGGGTTTTTTGGGTTTTTGGGCTTTTGGTTTGTGGGCTTTGGGTTAAGGAAGTCCTTTATTCAAGCTTTCAAAGGTATTGTTTCCTTTATTTCATCATCGGGGCGTTCAAAGAACTTCCGGGGTCCGGATTAGGATGTCTACAGCATCGTTAGCCACTTTTCTTTTGGACACTTGAGATTACGGCGAACTTCCAAGGTCCGGATTAGGGTGTTTACAGCATCGTTAACCGCTTTTGTTTTGGACATTTGAGATTACGGCGATTATCCTCTATAGTCCAAATGCAGACAGCAGAGAAGTCATTTTGAATTATTAATTGCTCCGAAAAAGTTTGACGTGATGCTCTATAAACCTTCTTACAACATTTGGTGTAGCTTTCACCATCAAATACGTGGCACTCACACCAATACATGGAGAAGAAAGAGCTTTTAGCACCATTAAATTAGGCCGCTGCTATTCGCAACCCAGTTCCTGCTACCCGCAGCCGATTGCTACCTACAAACCAGCACCTTATAAGGATTTGCTACTTACAACCAAAAAAATATCTCTGAACTTCCCTTTTTCCCTTGTATACAATATACATACAACCCAACAATCAAATATCCCCACACCTTTCTTTCTCTCTCCTGTCCGTTCCTTTTCTCTGACCTAGGTCTTCTCTCTCCCCCGGTTCCTTCTCCGGTCCACAGCGGCACCACCCACCCACCATTACCGCCACCACCGACCCCTACCCCACAACGCCACCTCCCGTCTCTCTCTCTCTCTCCCGGTGTCTTCTCCTCCTCTTTCCCCGTTTCTTCTTCTCCTCCCTCAATCACCACCACAACACCACTCCTACCACACCACAACAGTAGCACAACTTTGAGGCGAAGGAGGTGTGAGAAGAAATCCCAACTTGTCGGCATCACCAACGATTTCTAAGTTGAACAACGGTAAAATTTTGAATCTTGTTATTACGCGATTTTTTTATTTTCGTTTGAATTTTTATTGAGAAACTCATAGTACGTACTATTATTTCATGTATTTCAAATTTAATCAAACATTAGAGTCCGATTGTTTTCCACAGTTTTGGATAGACGATTGTTTGCCCCCTATTCGAATTTTTATATCTAAAATTGATTGCCTCATTCGGATTTTAATTTCCGATTGGCCCCTATTCGAATATTATAAAAGTTGAATTGTTAGCTCATTCAGAATTTAATATCCAAAATTTATTGCCCCATTCGAATTTTAATATCCAAAAGTTTATACACCATTCGGATATATTACAGTCCGGTTAGTCCCCTCCATTCCAAGTGTAGTGATATTGATAGTGAGAAACATAACATTGCCATCAAAGTCTAAAAGAGTTTGGTACTTCCAACAAATTTCAAAATACTCAACTTGATACCATATGCGAAGCTGCGATTACATAATTGCGATGCGCAAATGTAAGTATTCAATGTGTGGGCTTTCCAAGGAAGTTAAACTTATCAAGGAGGTACATACCCCGGCTTGGGTTCACACAAAAGCTAACTTATGCTACATTTATGAGCAACTGTATAGGTTAATATCCTATTACTACAAGGAATAAAAAATGATGCCACAACCATTTTCTATATAATCTGTTCCTTCAACCAACAGATTAAAATACGTACAAGCCAATTCATAAGATGATAAGATCATTTCACCAATTCAGTGTTGCTACCCCTTAGTTCCACCACAAAGCTTTCAGACACAATGGTTTAGCACTTGAGACAAGGTCCGGACTAATTCAAAGTTAAGGCAATACAAGTCAACATCATCAGTAAAGAGAGTTCAAGAATTTGCTGCATATATAGTAGACCTCTCATGTGGTAAAAGCATAAAATCTGTAGAAAAAACAGGGAGAGAAGTATTTTCTATTCTTAGTTATTTGGGATCCACTTGTAAAATGTCGATCATGCATTGTTTGAGCAGGCTGTCACCTACTTCTACATTTGCTGGCTTGGCTTTTAAAGGGCCCGATAGGTAGAATCATTAACTTCAACAGAGAACTTTTCTACCGATTAGTCCCCTCCATTTTGGTTATTAGAATCCAATTTACTTATCTTTATTCAGAAATTGGTATCCGATTCTCCTATCTCTAATTCATGTATTCTAACCATAGTTGTCAAATCATGAATCGAATCGAGAATCAGATTGACCTTTACTGCTATTTCGTGTATTTCAAATTTAATCGAACATTAGACTTCGACTGTTTTCACAGTTTCGGATAGACGATTGTTTGCCCCCTATTCGGATTTTCATATCTGAAATTGATTGCCTCATTCGGATTTTAATTTCCGATTGGCCCCTATTTGAACATTATAAAAGTTGAATTGTTAGCTCATTCGGAATTTGATATCCAAAATTTAATTTATTGCCTCATTCGGATTTTAATATCCAAATATTTATACCCCATTCAAACATTACAGTTCGATTAGTCCCTTCTATTTCGGTTATTAGAATCCGATTTACTTATCTTTATTTAGAAATTAGTATCCGATTCTCCTATCTTTAATTCGTGTGTTGTAACCATAGTTGTCAAATTGTGAATCGAATTGAGAATCGGATTGACCTTTTTCCCAATTATAAAAGTTGAATTGTTAGCTCATTCATGTGGTTTCATATTAGTCAAATGCAACAATGTGATAAACCTTGATTCATGTATAGATTCATATCGTTTTTGCGTGAATTGTACTATTTTGACAACTACAATTCTAATGTATTGTTTGCAATGTACAAGAAATGAAACGAGTTCCTCCTACCATTTCAGCAAGTAAGAGGAAAGCTAAGCAAGCTTTAACTTTGGGAAGAAAACGAGGCAAAAGACGAGGGCAGAGGCAAGAGGTTGGAGGTGAGGAGGATGTGGTGGTTGAGCAACATGCTCATGTAGAGAAAGATGTGGAGGTTGAGGTACATTCGGAGTCAGATGTAGATACCCCAATTTGGTCTAACGATTATTTCAAGTCCCACCTTGGAGACCATCCCGATGATGAATGGATACAGTGATTGATGATTGACTTCTTGTAAACCCATGGACTTTTGGTGAGTACTTTTAGCCACTTAGAGGACCCAATTCAGAGCCAAATAGCATTTCAGACAGAAATACGGAATCCTAGGAGAATCCATCTCTCAGCCGTAACATTGATTTCACGGCCTCAATTTCATTCTTTCACCTGTGAAACATGTTGCTTGAAAATCTCTCTGAGAGATTGATTCCTCGGCTGCCAGATCTATTCTTCGGCTGCCCAATCCATTACTCGGTTGCCAGATCCTTTTGCTCGGCCGCCAGATCGTCTATTTTTCAGATTCTGGAATGTTTTGTCAATCGTTTGATCCGATCACCAAAACCTTAGCAGCCAAATTTCGATGCGTTCGGGCTACGAAAGCAGATTCGTCTACAGATCTTCTAACCTTATACTACCTTATTGATTCATGCCATTTGATTGGCCGGAGTGAGTCAGCAACAATTGCCTATAAAAAGAGGCAATTAGGGTTTTGAAAATACACCCACACAACCACAAAAATAATAGTTCACATCATCAATCACCCTTTATAGCCACGAAACTCCGCACAAATACTCTCTCATATCCTCTCTACAAAAGCCCTAGTCTTCCGAAGGTAGCTGCAATCTGACGATCAAACCCCGAAGTACAAACCCTAACCCTAGGGTTTTCGAGAAGTAAATCAATCAATCCCTTCTAATCTGAAGCAATCAAGCAATTGAGGAATTAAGGTGGTAAGGCCCAGGGGTTTTTGGTTTGATTTATTTATAGTCTTTACATGTTAATCGTAGTGTTTTGATTTTCTATTAATCTTTTAGTCTGGTGTGAGGAAGAACTTCGGCTGAGACTTCTTTCCGGCCGGTACATTGATTTAGGAGGATCCTTCGGCCGTGAAATCTATTCACCGGCTGCGAGATCCATCTTCCTTGTACAATCTGTTTTGTTCTACTTACGTCTGATACATGTTTCAATTATCGTACTGGTTCACCATTAACTGTTTAAAGGTTAAATAAATAGATTATTTGTTTAGAATTAATCAAAAGCATGTATCAATCTTATGTCGAGCGATTATGGGCTAGTCTCATGACTGGGCAAATAGGGGTGCCTAACACATTCCCCTCATTGTACTTTTGGCTCCTGTACCCGGAATCTTTATCTGTTTTTCCTAGTTTTTATAAACTAGATGGCAACTCTGTTTTGATGATAACTATTATCGTGTGGCGATATTCCTAGCCATGGGAATATCCACGATCTTGGTTTAAGAAGCAAACAACCAAACAAACAAACAATGATCAATCTGTATGGCAATGCCCCGTTTGGGAGGAGTCTACAGTTTTTGGTGACTCTGCTGGGGACTTGAGAGCCATAACCAAAAAATTCGATATAGGATTAATACATGCTTTATTTAATTCGTTTATCATATGCATCAAGCAGGCAACCTCGTTGAGTTCACCTAATATCCCAGCACGTCATGGGCTATGTTAGGGGTTCCAGCAAACTCCACAGTCACTTGTATGTAGTGGTATATCTAAATGGAAACCATCCGATCACCGCCTATGATGGGCTAGCAGAAGAACTGGTGTCCTTTGACAACGGAGCACCCTTGAAACTACCCAAACTGTCATGCCCTCAATTTTCAACATAAATAAATAATTCATTTCATTAAATTGATCCTCGCATAGTATAGATAATACCCAAAAAGAGAGTTCCCAAATGATCAATTACAAACTAAATCCCCAAGTTTAAAAATTTACACCATTGGCATTGCGGCCTAAATTTCATAGTTAGTTAAAGACAGTAAATTTAGAGGTTACATAATATCTGAAATTCAAAGACTTCAAATGAATTTACAATTTCATCTTTCCAAGAGATCATACAAAAGGTGATGGAATCACTTCACAAAGACGGCTTTCAAAAGGTATGAGATCAAGCATGCATGCACTCCGCGTCAAATCTTTGAGATGTACCTGAAAATGATAGGTTGAGCTACACTAGCCCAGTGGAGAATTCTATACTCAAGCTATATATGTAAATGCGATGAAACATGCAATAAGAGTGAATGGTTTCCAATAAACGCGCAAGAGATACAATGGAATATCACAAAGAACTGACAAATTACGACTATGGGATTACATACGTCAATCTAGATAACCAATGACAAGTTCTCAAATGAATGCCACACTTAACTTCCTTATTTCTTACCATTCATCACCAAGCCTCCTTTTATAAAAACATCCCTTTTTGGTTGCCAAAATAGTTTTGAGAAAACTCTCAACCTTTACGGGTCAAGCTCTGTTGATTCGAGTTTGAATAGCCGAAGTCCGTTGATTCTGTGCATGAATACCAAAAATCATTGATTCGCTCAAGAATAGCCGGATGATTTTAATAAAAATCCCTTTTCAAAAAAAAAGACAAATTCCTTTCCTTTCAAATCCTTGGTAGAGTCAATTGTTTATCTCTTTCTTTAACGGTCATCACCTCAAGCAGCAAACAGTTCAAGTAACAACATATACTTCTGACATCAACTTCAACATTCTTCATTTTATGAGAAATTCAACTACGTTACTACCCCATGCGTGACAGTGAATTCTTTTTCTACCTGGGTTTCCGCCTTACCACACCTTGCGTAACGGGCCCTCTAGAGTCTCCACATTACCACACCTTGCGTTGCAAGACCCTTAATTCAAAATTCACAACTCACATAAACACGTAAGCATTAACAATCCGAATACAAGAAGACAACACTTCCCAAGGTCACATGCTTTCATTCATCATCATTCAATGTATTATAAACTCACAAACATGTCCTTTTGTACATTACTAAACACCTTAGGTTCACGTTATCCCTCAAAGTCTATCACGATGCCCTACGTCACGTACCAATCTCACAACGACTCCCCGACACACCACCCGCTAGGTTCTAAACAAGAATCCATAGAACGAATATCAAATGAACCTAGGATGATCAATCAAAACAAAGCACGAGGATACAGGTTACCATATTCTCATCCGGACCGCTAGGAAAACCCCCATCGACTAGCTATGTACCCTACGATATACTTTATGGCCTATGGTACTCAATAACGCCTCCATAGTACACTTTTCAATTCACCAATCGTCACGTCATGTAATAACGCTTAACAAGTCTACATCGATCATTAAGACATACCACAACATCTACTTCAATCAACCAAAAGTGTAAAATATTGTACGAGTATCCTAGCCATTTAATTCTACACTTTTCTAAGCTACGACGAGGACCCAAAGTGATCGATTAGTCAATGAATCTTTCGAGGTACGAACTATCAAGTTTGGAAGTGATTTGAAGCTATTCAAAAGGTGTTTGAAGTGTTCGGGGTTCAAACGGGCACGAGAAGAAACAAATAAACCAAATCTGACCGGAACAGAAGAGGGGTTTTGATACCCCTGATCGAGGTATCAATACCTGACCAGTCTGGTCCAGAGGAGAGTGGGGTATTGATATCCTTTTTGAGGGTATCAATACCACAGAGTTTTTCTGCAGATTTTTCAGTTTTTCAACAACGAAACCTCGACAACAAACAATGAATCAAGCACAATCAAAGCACATAATCAACCCATAAACACATAGAGAGAGTAAAAAATCCCTACCCCAAGTGATTCGAACGAGACCCAAGCGATTGATCGAAGTCCAAGCGAGCCCTAGACCTCCAAAGCTCCGAAATCAACCAAGAACTTCCCACCAAGCTTAACCCACAAAATTTCGAGCTCGAGAACGCGATTGGAGGACCGAAGGGTGGTTGATCTTTGAGGTTCTTGAGGTCTTGGAGGAGTTTTGAGTGAGAGGAGAGGAGAGAGAGAAATTTTGGTAGAGAGAGAGAGAGGATGGGAGATGTATAATCTCCTACACACACACACACACCCTATATCTTTAAATCACACACTTCATCCCTGAAGTTTCAATTCCCTCATTTCAATCCCTAACTCAAATAGCCAGAAAATAAACTATATTCTCCTAATTAGCCAATTAATAAACTTTTTAAATAATTAAAATTTTATGGGTCTCTACACAAACCTTACATGTGAATAGAAGAGCCATAGAACTTTTCAAAATAAGACAGGAACCTGCAGGCTAGGAACCTACTTGCATTTGTTTGTAAAAGTTCTTCCTCACACCCATTGTACATATATATGTTGTAAAGTTCTCTTTTGCAGGTTAAACCTTAGGGACTTTTGAAACCAAGAAGAAAGGGGTCAGCTAAACCAATATAACTAAAGGAAAAATTTTCAGGTGAAAACGGCTGCATCACTGTTCATGTTCAATTCGCACTTTCAAATTGTCACCAAGCTGTTAGTCCTGTCCCATCCTGCTGCCAAGATTCTTGACCCTTCCAAGTACATCACTTTCGTGGATCAACCAAAGCCTATGGTGATTATCTCTGAGGATAACCACATCATGTTCACAAGAACAGTCGACGATGAAGAGGTAGAGGACATAATTGAAGAAGAAGGACTTCGCAGGGTCCCAATCTACTTCTATGACTCCTATGCACCTACTGACAACTACTGGCCAATAGACGAGGTCGACAACCTCTAAGTTGAAGAAGCAAAAGGAGAAGAGTCTATTAACAATGATCCATTAGATGAAATATCGCTAAACATACTCTTTGATGAGGGGGTTACCAACAACGAAATAAGGGTGATCCACCCTATCACAGATAGGTTTGGCAACTGTGGAGATTTGTTGACACACGGAAAGCCGACAATAGCAATGAAGCAGAAGTTGAAACTCAATTAGAAGAAGCAACGACAGTGGCAAACCAAATGGCCCTTCAAGACCTGCATGGTGACAATGATGAAAGTGCGAATCAAGATGACAGTGTAGTGCTGATGATCAACCTTGGTAAGGAAAAAGATTACTCTGAGCTGATTGTGGATGCTGCAAAAGAGGCTTACCCAAACTGGACCGTGGAATACACTCTAAAATATAAAATAAAAAATGCCGACTTCGATCTTAGTTCCAATTCTGATTCCGACTCCAAGTCGACATAGTCCAAGTCTAGTGTTTCATCTTTTCAAACAATCGAGTCTAGCGAGGAAAACTTGTTCAAAACGCCAAGGCATGATATTTATTTTGAATTTGACTCTAGAACGTCTCTTGACGATTTTAGCAATGAGAAGGAAGATTTAGAGTATTCACTTTGCCTATGATTAACTGTGTGGATTCTGATAATCCAATTTTTGAGGAAGAAATTTTAGAATTCATTGAGAGAGAAGAAGAGAGGCACGCCAAACCTTTTTTTGAAGAAATAATCACAACAAACGTAGGCTCTGAAAACGAGCCCAAATTGTTTAAATTGGTGCAACACTGTCTTCTCAAGAGAGTTAAAAAATAATCCTTTTGCTAAAAGAATACAAAGGTGTTTTTGCCTGGTCATACGAGGACATGCCTGGTATAGACCTCGAAATTGTTCAGCACAAAATTCCTCTCCATCCTTATGCAGAACCAGTTAAACAAAAGCTAAGACGTATTCGCCCCGATTGGGTCTTAAAGATAAAAGAAGAAGTCACTAAGCAAATCAACGCTAGTTTTCTCATAGTCACCGAATATCCTCAGTGGGTAGTTAACATCGTTCCTGTACCAAAGAAGACTGGGGGAATCAGGGTCTGTATAGATTTTCGAGATATCAACAAGGCTAGTCTGAAGGATGACTTTCCATTACTGCACATAGACGAACTAGTGGACAACACCACAGGACATGCATTGCTATCTTTCATGTATTGGTTTTCTGGGTATAATCAGATTCTGATGTCTCCTGAAGATAGAGAGAAGATAGAGAGAATATCACCTTCACCACGCCATGGGGAACCTACTACTACCAAGTAATGCCATTCGGGTTGAAGAACGCTGGAGCCACTTACCAAAGGATGGCGACAACACTGCTGCACGACATGATGCACAAAGAAGTAGAGGTATACGTCGACGATATGATAGTTAAATCAAAGGAAAGGGAAAGACACTACAAAGCACTCCAAAAGTTCTTTGAGAGGATTAGGCAATACAAGGTACGTCTTAATCCTCAAAAATGCACTTTTAAGGTAACCGCTGGAAAAATGCTAGGATTTGTTATCACTCAAAGAGGAATTGAAGTAGACCCTTCCAAGATACAGGCTATCATGGAGATATCACCACCAAAGACAAATAAGGAAGTAAGGAGTTTTCTGGGAAAAGTGCAGTTCATCAGCAGGTTCATTTCCAAACTCACAGCCACCTGCGAACCTCTCTTCAAACTTTTGAAGAAGGATACAGATTTCGAGTGGAGCCAAGACTACCAACAAGCATTTGAAGCAATCAAAGAATACCTTCAGAATCCACCTGTGTTATCACCACCTATCCCTGTAAAACCATTGATTCGGTATCTCTTGGTAACAGACATATCCATGGGATGTATGCTGGCACAAGAAAACGATGCCAAAGTAGAGTGCGCCATATACTACCTTAGCAAAAAGATGATGAACTATGAAACGAGGTACACTCCCTTGAAGAAAACTTGCTGGGGGCTAGTACGGGCCTCAAAGAAACTAAGGCATTACCTGTTAGCACATCCGGTAGTCCTAGTTTCTCGTTTAGACCCAATCAAATATCTTTTCAAGAAGCCAGCACTTATCGGAAAGATGGCTAGATGGTTATTGCTGCTAGCAGAATTTGACCTCAAGTATATGACAAGGAAATCAGTGAAAGGAAGAGTTGTGGCAGAATTCTTGGCAGATCATCCTGTAACAGAGGCCGAGGCAGAAGATTTCATGTTCTCGGACGAAGACATCTTATTTCTCTTAGATGACATCTGGCAGCTTTACTTCGATGGAGCATCGAACCAATCTGGATATGGTGTAGGGGTATTGCTAGTTTCCCCAAACAACTCTCATATCCCTCTGTCATATAAACTGAGGTTTGAAGTCACCAACAATCAAGCTAAGTATGGAATGGAAGCAGCTTTGGAACTAGGGGCAAAAAGGGTAGAAGTCATTGGTAAAAAAAGACACCCTGAAACTATACCACTCTGTGCTGGAAGCTCTAATTCCACAATTCAACTCTGTTTTCTTTACACACACTCTACGAGTGAGTAATAGGTTTGTAAATGGATTGGCGACATTGGCCTCTATGGTCGAGATACCCCTGAGATTCACAATGCGGCCTCTCATGACCGAGCAGAAGGTCAAACCAGCATGCAAATGCACCTTCACTGAGGAAGGTGAGGATGATGGAAAAGCATGGTATGAAAATGTGAGGAAATTCCTGGAAGAGGGAGAGTATCCCTCCGAAGCCACCTCGAAGGACAAGATGGCCCTACAGAAATTTGCTGTCTGATGTATAGTCTGTGGATGAGCATTGTATCAAAAAGCTCATCTGGGCCCCAATCAACTTTGTGTCACAATAGAAGAAAGTCACAAGATAATGGAAGAAATACATGAAGGAATCTATGGGCTGCACATGAGTGGGGCAACAATGGCAAAGAAGATCTTACGTCAGGGATACTACTGGACAACAATGGAGGCCAATTACGCTGATTATGTCCGCCGGTGTTACAAATGCCAAACTCACGTTTTGCATGCGCATTCCCCTTACAGAATTATATAGCATGACATCCCCTTGGCCATTCTCCACCTGGGGGATAGATGTCATTGGGAGTATAAATCTAAGGGGAAAGTACAAGCATCAGTTTATCCACGTGGCAATCGACTACTTCACCAAATGGGTAGAAGTAGCTTCTTATGCTACTCTCAAAGCCATTCATGTGGCCCAGTTTATCCGTACCAATATCATCTATCAGCATGGTGTACCTCACCAGTTCATCTATGATAATGGATCGCACTTTAAGAGGGTGACAAAGAAGTTTTTTGCTGAGTTTGGCATACAAAATCATCAGTCATCTATTTATCAACCTCAAACCAATGGAGCAGTTGAGGCTGAAAACAAAAACATCAAAAGGATTCTGCGGAAGACTACCAATATCTACACGGATTGGCCAGAAATGCTACCTCTAGCACTATGGGGTTATCGAACAACTGAAAGGACTTCAACTGGGGCTACTCCCTATTCCTTGGTCTATGGGATGGAAGCTGTCTTACCTATCGAACTAGAACTACCTTCACTAAGGGTTCTGGCTGAGACTGGAATGATCGAAGAAGATTGGGTTCAAAACCGCTACGATGAGTTGGCATTACTGGACGAAAGAAGGTTGAGAGCTTTATACCACGTGCAAGGGTATCAATGCCGCATTGCGTGGGCATTCAACCAAAAGGTAAAGCCAAGGGACATCAAGGTACGAGATATGGTACTCAAAGCAATCCGGCACCACATTTCAGACCCTAAAGGTAAGTTTAAACCAAACTGGGGAGGACCATACTTCATCAAACGCAAACTGTCTGGAGTAGCGGCATACATTGCAGATTTGGATGGGATGGAATTCGCAACACTGGTCAACATTGACAAGCTGAGGAAGTATTACCCATGAGAGATCCTCGTTGGGGCGAAACCACAAGGGTGGGTGGACCCAAGCAAAAATTAGAGTAAGCCTGCTCGGTCGAAAACCCGCGAGGGCGACTTAGGCAAAAACTAAGGCATAAATAAAGAGCTCGCCAAACTGAAAACCTGCAAGGGTAGTTTTAGGCAAAATCAAGAGAATAAAAGGAGAGGAAAATACCCGAGTGAACCCTAACTAAAAAAAAAAACAAATCTTTTTGGAACTATGTTTATGGCCTAATTCCCTCCATGGGATACGTAGGCAGTCTCTAGATTAAGATTCAGCCACTGCTATCACTATCGCTTCCGAATTTCTAGCTCTATACTAAAGCATACTCACTATCAAACCATGGCAAAGGCATTTTTAATAAAACAACCAATGTTTTATTATTTTCTAAGGAAAATAGGAAGGGCAAGCTTCAACAATTCTTGATCTAATGAAAGCTAGAATCAAACAAAGAACATCTTTTTAAAGTGTAAGCAATGTGTCAATCTCTAGGTCTTCCTTCTCTTTGCACTTTTGTCTTCCAAAAGGTTTTTTTTCAACCAACGCTTGTACGAACCAGATAGCTTGTCAGCAAAGTTCTCAGCAATATCTTGCATCACCCGATTCAACCATAGACGAAGCACATTGCGACGAAAGTTGGCATTACGGACCTTGGAAGTAGCATACTCAGGGTCACCCAAGACTTTGGCTTGTTCAGCCCCAAACTGTCTTTGAAAATGAGCAAGAAAATAGAAGGTGATTTGAGTGATACCGATCACCGCAACACCAAAATGGTTCATTGTGCTTACAGTCATGCTTTCAATGCCGTACCAGGGGCAAACCCATTAAATCCGATCGCTCTTGCGAGTCTCTATCCACGCCTTACAAGTAGCCTCAGTTGGAAATTGTCTATTCACGTAGCGCTCCATGCAGTGGTCTGGGCTATAGGGAAACCGCTTTGGCGCATCCCATACCTTTAGTTTCTCAAAAAGCCAAAAACAAGGGAAAATTGCAAGTTGTGAGAATATGTGAGTCAAAACAAAAGAGTGACGAGTGAAAAGATAATTTAGCAATAAACAAATAAAGAGTGAACCTATAGTAACAAAGAACTGCCTGAGAACTGGGCTGTTAGATTACCTTTCACTGCATTAAGACCCATCAAAGTCTTAGCTAATACTAAACCAGCAAAGCCCACGCGTTTACTAATCTGTTGGGCAAAATCAAGCAACATAGAATCAGCATGGCCGGAGGAAGGGCCTAGCAAGTGGTAGTGGAGAAGATAGGCGCATAGCGCATGAAAGCATGATTTCTGTTGAGAAACTTGACAATGAGCTTCAGCTGTACCAAAACGCTGAACAAGCTATAGGGTTTCCAATCTTCCGTTCACCATAAAAACCTAACTTTGTGTTTCTGAACTTGGAGCAAGACCTTCAAAAGGTCACCACGATTAAACAGAGGGTTAGGGACAATGAGACCTTCTCTATCAGAATGACCCATAATAGCTGCAAATTCTTCAAAGGTGGGACACAACTCTTCCCTTCTGAATCAAAAGACATGAAGAACAGGATCCCACAAGCTAGTGGCTGCATGAAGGAAAGCAAAATTCCCAGGAATTTGGCGAAGGGAGAAGAGGAAGTCCATACCAAAGGACTTGAAGTCTAGACGGTCGAGGCCATTGAAGGAATTCAACCACGGATCAAGAACTGATTGTGCCATGTGCTATGAACTATTGCTGACGAAATTATACAAATTCGTAGAACGTATACTTATAGGCTAGGTCGAATCCCAGTCCGAAATGGAATCGAATTCAAAATCCACGTCAGTTAGGTCATTCTACTAGCCAACACTTCGAAATGGCGGCCGCGGGATCCAGTCTGTGGCCGTAAGAAATCATGGCTAACTTAAGTCAGCCCCGAGAAGATGAATCGATCCCTCGGCCGCCTAATCGATGGCTCGGCCTCCAAAACGACCATTTTACAATAGGAGTTCAACAATTTTGCCTACTTCACCGAATTTTCGCCGAATTACCAATTTTATGCTATGCAAGCAATGCAAACAACAGCTTATACAATCACATATCAGAGCAAAATATTTTGTTTCATATAAACAAAAGCTTTTTACATCACAAGGTGAATCATCCCACATTTCCTAAACAAACTATACATCATGTTTCCTGTCGGACTAACCCATGCAAGAAGAAAAACAGAAAAATAGGAGAGGAGGAGAAGAGGATGCCGAATCCTTTTGTGGTCTGAACACCAAAGACTAGCTACAAAAAAGAAGAAGACACCCCTGAGGTGACGAATACCAAGGAGGCCCCATGGCTCAAAAGGATCACCACATGGTCCAGAAAAATCATCATATTGCCTACAGATGCCACCCTAGGAGATCCAAATCATGGAAGCAAAACCCCATGTGAGGGTCCCTAATCAAACTTCAAGACAGGATCAGAGTCGATGAGGTCTCCCTCCGCGCACACTAGCCATACCCATGCATCGCCCATTGATCAGGCCCAACGGGGGAGCCCTTGGGGGCAGAGAAGAACGAAGAAAGGAGAGAGGAGAGGAGAAATGAAATGAAATGCTGGAGTCTCGGCCTTTTATAGGGCTCTGGAAATTGAATGATTACACGGCCAGCTTATCGATAACTCGGCCGACACATCAATTACTCGGCTGCAAGATCTATCTCTTGGCCCTCCAATATATTTCCTACAGCCCCTGTGGACTTTCCTCGGTACACCAATTCAAGCAATTATAAAATTCTGGGTCCGTGACCAACATAAACAATGACGGAATTAACCTTGGGGGCATGCCCAGGCACGAAGAATGTCATACATAAGCTTTCTCCATAGCAATAAACTCACTAGTTGATGGTCACTTAAGCTCTCACTTAGGCTCTATGCCCAAGTTACCGCACTCCAGAAGAAACAGCTCCATGCTCATGCCTATTGCTATCAAAGCTACTCAAACATACTCCACCATCCCAACAGCAATTCCATGCTCGCCAAGCTTAATAGCACCGTATGCCTTATGAATTCGTGTTCACTATCTCGCTATCCCGGCAGCCTTGTGTTCAAGCAGCCTCGTATTTACTCACCATCATCAAAGCTACTCTGCATCCACTCCTCCAAGTAACTCTATCCAGCAGCCCCCCACGCTCAAAGCTCACTGCTATCATGCTATTCAGTTGCTTTACGCCCATGCTCATTGTCACTCCTCCAGTAGCCCTGAGCTCAAGTCATTTTTCGCAGCTCTAAGCTCACCATCAGCCCCGAGCTCATCAGCTCAGTAGTACCCGTAGCTCTATGCTCATCCAACGGCTCCATACTCACCATCTCAGCGGCTTTATGCCCGTGCTCATTACCTCAACCATTCAGCAAAACCTCAAGCTCACTACTACGCTCGTACTTAGCGGCTACGCCCATGCTCATTATCACTCAACGGCTCTACGCCCGTACTCGCCATCTCAGCAGCTCTACGCTCGCAATCTTAACAGCTCCAAACTCATCATCTCCATCAAGTTAACTCAATAGTCCATGCCCATTACCCAGCGGCTCAATGCCCTATGCTCACTATCATAATCACCCAGCAGCTCTACGCTCGCTACCTCATACTCAACGGCTCTACACTTATAACCATCTCATAAGCAAACTCAGCAGCTCTACGCCCACAAACTCAGCGGCTCTACGCCGTTGCAATCATCAAGATATCATTTGTTCTTAAGCTCTATGCTTGAATGCTCAAAATCTAATATTTTGAATGCTCGAAGCTCTTTGAATGCCCAAGCACTGTGTACTGGATGCTTAAGTTGTACACTTGAATGCTCAAGCTCTACGCTTGAATGTCCAACCATTGCGTACTGGATGCTCAAAGCCTGTACTTTGAATGCTCGAATTCTACCCTCCGAATGCTCGAGTTCTACGCTCTGAATGCTCAAGTCCTGAACTTGAAAGAAGCTCAACGCTTAAATCAACACACACGCACAGGCCCATGCACATATTGCATCACCATTATCACATCGAGTCTGCAACAATTACATCATTAACATATCTATTCATATCTAACCATCATCATACACACATACATATTTTGCATCTCTCTCTCGCTCATGACATAGGTCAATCGTGAAATCAACTGGCTCTACGCCTCGGTTTTATTAATCGGTCCAGTGCCTCGATCCTCTGGCTTTACGCCAAAATTTATGATGGAAAAGCTCCGTGCACAGACCTTTAGACTGCAACTGGCTCTACACCTCGGTTCTATCACTTCAAGCTCTATGCCTTGAGTATCAACTGACTCTACGCCTCAGTTGTATCACCTCAAGCTTAAAGCTTCAACTCTTTAGGCTCTCGCCTCATGATTACAATCGGCTCCGTGCCTCGGTTCTGTCATCTCAAGCTCTGTGCTCCAGTTATTGGCCTCATGCCCCCAAATCTCAAAACCAGTGTCTGATTGTCTCTAGAAAATGGTTTGGATTCCACCCAATTACATCTATTCCATCAAGCTCATTCGCAAGGATAGACTACTCTACCGAGCTCTCCTCTGTTAAAGTAAGGATGATCAAGAAAAGCAAACGACTCACCCGTTGTGTATTGATCTACCCCAAAATACTAACGATGCTCTCCGCAAAAATTTCCCCGGTAGGCCTGCGCTCCTTTAACTACTCTTCGCCAAAATTCTGGCATAGCCCAGGTATGTTACACTACGGCTTTTAAAGCCTGAAAGTATGTCTTCTGTCCCTAACCCTCCAAACTTTTTCTTTTAGTGCCTCGAACTACGATTGGTCAGAATTTCCCTAGTGGAATACATAGGCAGCCTCCTGGCCTGACCATAACTAAAACCTTTTTCAAAAAAAAAAAAACATTGGAATAGTGGTTCGACCAAATTGAAGTTATTTTATGGCTTTGACTCTTACTTAAACATGTCTCGCAATCCGTCTAAGTTTAGTCAAAGAGGGGCATCTGTAGACACCCCAATTTGGCCTAACGATTATTTCAAGTCCCACCTTGGGGACCATCCCGATGATGAATGGATACAATGAAGGATGATTGACTTCTTGTAAACCCATGGACTTTTGGTGAGTACTTTTAGCCACTTAGAGGACCCAATTCAGAGCCAAATAGCCTTTTAGACAGAAATACAGAATCCTAGGAGAATCCATCTTTCAGCCGTAACATTGACTCACGGCCTCAACTTCATTCTTTCACTCCGTGAAACATGTTGCTTGAAAATCTCCCTGAGAGATTGATTCCTCGGCAGCCAAATCTATTCTTCGCCCACACAATCCATTACTCGACCGCCAGATCCTTTGCTCGGTTGCTAGTTTGTCTATTTTCCAAATTCTGGAATGTTCTGTCAATCGTTTGATGCGATCACCAAAACCCTAGCAGCCAAATTCTGATGTGTTCGGGCTACGAAAGCAGATTCGTCTAAAGATCTTCTAACCCTATACTACCTTATTGATTCACGCCATTTGATTGGTCGGAATGAGTCATCAATTGCCTATATAAAGAGGCACTTGGGAATCCGAAAATACACCCACACAACGGCAAAAACAACAATTCACATCATCAATCACCCTTTATAGCCACGAAACTCCGCACAAATACTCTCTCATATCCTCTCTACAAAAGCCCTAGTCTTCCGAAGGCAGCCGCAATCCGACGATCAAACCCCGAAATACAAACCCTAACCCTAGGGTTTTCGAGAAATAAATAAATCAATCCTCTCTAATCTGAAGCAATCAAGCAACTGAGGGATCAAGGTGGTGAGGCCCAGGGGCCTTTGGTTTGATTTATTTACAATCTTTACATGCTAATCGTAGCGTTTTGATTTTCTATTAATCTTGTAGTCTGGTGTGAGGAAGAACATCGGCTAGGACTTCTTTCCCTCAACTGGTACATTGATTCAGGAGGATCCTTCGACCTTGAAATCTATTCACTGGCCGTGAGATCCATCTTCCTGGTACAATCTGTTTTGTTCTGCTTACGTCTGATACATGTTTCAATTATTGTATTGTTCACCATTAGCTGTTTAAAGGCTAAATAAACAGATTATTTGTTTAGAATTAAACGAAGCATGTATTAATCTTATGTCGAACGATTATGGGCCAGTCTCACGACTGGGCAAAGAGGGGTGGCTAACACATTTCCCTCATTGTACTTTTGGCTCCCGTACCCGAAATCTCTATCTATTTTTCCTAGTTTTTATAAACTAGGTGACGACTTTGTTTTGATGATAACTGCTATCATGTGGTGATGTTCCTAGCCATGGGAATATTCATGATCTTAGTTTAAGAAGCAAACAACCAAACAAACAAATAGTGATCAATCTGTATGGCGATGTCCCATTTGGGAGGTGTCTACAGCAGAGAAGGATGAGCCACATGCTGATCTACGGGAGGATGAGCCACATGCTAATGTACGGGAGGATGAGCCACATGCTAATGTACGGGAGGATGAGCCACATGATGAAATTTGTGAGGATGAGCCACATGCTAATGTACGGAAGTATGAGCATGAGTCCTATCAATAGAAGGACGAGGTACATGAAACTTAGAATACGATTCTATGTTTCTAGCTTTGAATTGGATAGATATATTTCACTCAACTACTACTACTACTACTATAGATTTTTTTGTTTATGTTTCATTTATAATTCATTTGTTAGACTAAACTATTGTTTGCAATATACAGGAAACAACACAAGGCAGATGACGGGGGAGAGGACGAGGGAGAGGGCGTTAGGCGAGGCAATAGGAGGTAGACCAGGTAGTTGGTCCATAAGACCGAACCTTGTTAGTGGATTTTAGGAACTATGTTGCTGCTGATATTTGGAGCGGTAGGGAGCGACCGTTGTTGAAACTGCACTCGCACGGACGTAATTTAAAGAAGTGGTCAATAGCAGAAGCAAATGAGAGGTTACTTGTGAGGGTCAGACGTTCAGGGTTGTTTCCACATTCTCAGGTTATTTCTTCATACTGCAACAAAGTGTTACTGTCTGCCTTTATGGAGAGGTGGCATCCGGAGATGAATAGCTTTCACTTTGGATTTGGGGAGAAGACTATTACACTGGATGATGTGTCGCAGTTTGTTGGGCTTCCAGTGGAGGGGTTAGCTATGCACGTAGTGGATAGGACGAGGGAGGAGTGTTTGGCAATGGTACAGAGGTGTTTTGGTGTGACGGAGGATGTTGCGGTGGATGAAGTTACAACAAACAATCGCGTTTTGTTTGAATGGTTGAAGACAACTTTTAGTGAGGTGCTAGATGGGGACTTAAGACGAAAGGGTTGATTGTTGCGCACGGGCTTACTTGCTCTATCTCCTTGGCAGCACTCTATTTGCTGACAAGACTGGGATGACGGTTTCTATTCAGTACCTCACTTTTTTGGAGGACTTAGGACGAGTTCACGAATATGCTTGGGGTGTAGGAGGGTTTGCCCATTTGTACAGACAACTTGAACAAGCAAGCAGACATAATTGCAAGCAGCTGAGTGGCTACATGTCTTTGTTGGAGGTATGTAGTTATATTCAATTATATTTTGTAAATGAATTTGGATTACATCTGACACGGACACTTCCACATGAAAATATCAAGTATGCACCCCAATTTATCTGCCTATTCCTAGTTGGTGTATCGGTTTTCCATTTTTTTATCTTGTTGTTTACTACTACATGTTTTGCGAGAAGAAATTTGTGAAATAGGAAGGAAATAAGGTTTAGCGAGAAGAACTTTGTGAGATAGCATTAGAACAACGGTAGCTTCCCATAATTTACTATCTTTATGTGTTCTTAGCAACAAATATGACACGTTGGATAGACAACACTTTATGGACACCGTGTCGGACATGGACACAGGACATAGACAACTATGAGTGAGACTTGGATACGGACACAGACACATTCATAACTGTGATGTATTCTTATTCCATTTAATCATTATCACTTATATGTATTATGTGTAATAAAATGCAGGCATGGATTCAGGAGCACTTTCCTATGTTTCGACATGCTAGGGACCCAGCCTACATAGAGGACCTATCACTAGCAGTGCGTTGGTTGCCGCGTCGGAAGACTACCATGGAGACCATTGATCTCTATCGTGGGATGTTAGACAATCTACGTCCTAGTCAGGTTAGTGGAAAGCTTAAGTATGTAAAGAAATTCGAGAATCATGTGATTGCCATTGCCAAACCTATACAAAGCACTATTTTGAGTCGGATACTTATCTTCAAATAAAAAAATTATATTTTGTAACATGAATTTTTTTTTGGGCAGGTTGTTTTTGACCCGTACACAGAGTGCAGGCAAGTAGTCCCAGATATTGTTTTTTACGTTGGCTACATCCATTCCATGGGCGTCCTTGAGCCATACCTAACTGATAAAGTATTAAGGCAGTTCGGCACGGTGCAGTTGGTCCCTAGGCCTCCGTTAGTTCCATTGCAAGGTAGTAGAGGTGCTAATAGTCATTTGTATAGTGTGGTCTACGCGTACACAGATGGTCAATGGGAAATTGGCGGGATCATGTCATGAATGTGGACAAACGAGTTGCGGTTAGGCTTGAAATCCCGTGGGAGTCACACCCCGAAAACCTTCCTTGGTTTAGGACGGTCTCCCACTTCAGGGTCTCACGCCGTCCCGTAGAGGTGTCGTATATCGAGAGTGCGGAAAAGTGTAACGCAGCGGCTTTGGCCTTTTTGGACAATGTTTTGGGTGGGACTAGAACTATGTAGACACCTTATTTTGGACTTTCCAGATTAGTTTACTTATGGTATTTGATTCCCCGACGATGAAATGGATTAAGAACACCCCAGGAATGTTAGTGTAATTGAGCTTTGAGCGGTTAAACCCCTTTAAACCTAACCCAAGAACCCTCAGCCAAAACCCTCCCTGCATATGCTGGTCCCACACCAGCGTGCGCCGGTCCGGTTGCCACGTGTCAGTCATCGATCAGCTTTGACCGTTGACCAGCATGGTGATGTTTGGACCCACGCACGTAGGTCAACTGCCAACGTATGCCGGTCAAACCTTGTCCCATCACCTTTATTCAGCCATGAACACAAGACTTTTGAGGCACCCTTACACTCTGTTTATTCATCTGAAAGCTTATCTTAAGGCAGGGGATGTTTCATCCTTTCACTCAAGCCTCCCATCACCTTTCCCGGGAGACTTACACTCCAAGCCAACCAGCCTTCCTTTGGCTGGTTACACCCCTTTCCTGTTTACATATTCCCCCCCCCCCCCCCCCCCCCCCCCATAGTCTTCCAAGGGGTTACAAGGTTGGTTGCAAAGTCACCAACTTCTTCAATTCAAAAGGTTACCATTTTGTACTCTCTTCTTTACAAATCAAAAAGATACAAGGACATCCAAGAACATAGCTTGTTCTTCCTCCTCTAAACACTCAATCATCATTCAAACACCTCAAACCACAAAGCTCAATCATCCTTTCAAACTCAAGAACTAAAGGTATAACATACCTACTGTTTTCTTATTTTGATCCCTAAGGGGGGCTGGCAAGGTCAAGGCTGGTAATTGATACCAGTCCTGGCCCTAAAGCTAGCAAGGTTTCAAAAATCGTTAGAGCAAGGACCAGTGTGCGCCAGTCCTTAAGACACGTACGCCACTATGTGGTAACACGTGTAGGACATCGTGGGGACTGGGGTCTTGCTATTTTATGTCTTTCTTTCCATTTTCATCACTGTGAAGCATGTTAAAACCAGTTTACTACTTTCTTTAGTTAAAACTACTAGTTTTAATTTCAATAATCATATCTACTGTTGTGGAATACCCCTGGGATCTTTTTGAATATGTTTTAGAATCTAGAAAATATAAAACCAAGCACTAGTCAAAGGAGTCAAGCCTACGTGCTGTAGTGGTTTACCCGCGCACGCAGGTAGCACCCTGACCAGTGGCTGGCCTTTGTATTGGGTAACTAGGCCTTGGTCTTTGTTTTGTCCCCACACTATTTATGGGGTGTCCATTCATTTTGTGGCTCTATAGCCCATTTAAGTTGTCTATAATTATATATTATTTGTATATAATACTGCTTGGTTTGTCCTGGGTGTGCACTGGTCATTTCCAGAGCCTAGAGGGTTGAAAATAAGAGTTGTGGTGTTAAACTTACTGGTGTATAAATCTGTTGGTGTGGTGCACGCAGGTAGAGTCAACTTGCAGTGACTTGATCAGTGCACGTTGATTCTTTCCTACGTATTTCATTCCAAGGCAGTGTCTTCTAGTCTGTTTAAAACTCTCACAACAGTCTGTTTTCATCCTTTACTAATTGTTTCAATAAAGCGAGCACGCCTTTTATCACATCTTGCCAACATGTTACAGTTTTAATCCCCTTTAACTATTCCCCACTCTAATTGGCTAAAAATTGATTAATGAGAGAGAGAGAATCCAAATATTTTGCAAATACCCGAGTAGAGACCGATCTCCAGATTGGGCGAGAAGGGTGCCTTAAAACCCTTCACATCTCGTTACCTGGCTCCCGAACCTCAGATATCAAGGTGACGACGAACCAGTCTATGGCTTTTCAAAATCAAACAAACGTAGCAAATGTTTCCAGTTCGGTTCCTTGAGTGGCATACCACAAAAATCCAAGTGGCGACTTTGAATTGAGATTTTCGCCACGCTTCAAAAGGGCGCACTCGATTATAAACAAGATTTTAGGGGCGTGTGCCCACAGACTACGACTTCAACTTGCCCGTATGAACTGCGACAAGCATTTATTGAAGTGCGAAGGACTTTGAGGGGACCAGAGGCTGCTGAAGCCAGCACATCAGGCCCTAGTTCATATCGTTACTCGAGTTGTTACACTAGGTGCCGATGCCGTGACTGTACTTGAGACTTGGTGTTCTATGACTTGTTTTTTATGGACTTTATGGAGTTGTATTTATTTTGGACACTTTATGGCCATGGTTTATGGACTACCTTCCGTGGTGAAATGACTTTTGTTTTATTGCGGATGACTATTAGCATATTTATGATAATTGGATGTCGTGAAAATATGAATGCTAAGTAGGGCACCAAAATGTAAATTTTTTGGTTTGAATCATTCTTGATACTTTCCTAGGCACAAATAATTCGCTAGACAATACTCGTATGTGCAAATTTAGATTTAAATGATGATTGCCATACGGACGGGCAATGCTCTAGACAAACATAGAACATTACCTGCGAATGGGTTTGCATAAATTTCATATTTTACAATAAGGTTCTAGGAACTAAAATTTTACATAAAAGTCCTTCCAGCCAACCTAGTCTAGTTCAATTATGTCTGTCTTTGCCACATCGTTCCCCACTATGCTTTTAAACTCTTCGATCTTGTTTGAATATTGTGTATCCCATCCATCCGCGAATGAGTAGTGATGTATATACCAATTCCTTGCAATAGGCGGGATGGGGGAATTCGGTCGCAAATGTACCGTTACAAAGTGATCTCCATTAACATGTCCGATCGCAATCAAACGTCGACTCTCAGGGGGAAGGGGCGGATATTGTAGTGGGAGGAACGTAAGACATTGATGATTCGATAAGAAGACGACCATCACCTGAAAAATGGATGCTATGATGTGACCCATTTCTGGCATGATCATCCTATCCTCTGGAGCTAGCGAGACTTCGATAGAAGTTCAAATTATGGCGCAACTCTTCTGCCAATTCTTTATCACCGAATGTCCCCTCGTAAAGGGAAAAATAATGTTCCAATCTGTGAACGATATCTTTCTAATGTTTATCCATTCCTTTTCATCATGACTAGGGATGACAATTTGAACCAAACCGATGGGTACCCGAACTGATAACCGAAATTTTTCCCGAACCATAACCGAAATTTTCCCCGTGGATATGGGTATGGTTGAGGTCTTGGATAACCGAACGGGTATCGATTCGGTTATGGTTCATCTGTTATCCAAACCGATACCCAAACTGAACTAAACCGAACCGAACCGAAATAACCAAAACTTGGAAATTACATAATTATCCCTTTATATATAATAACACATGTTAGGGTTTGGTCTCCACATATCATTATCCCTCCACTCCATGCAGCCATCAGACCCAACACCTAAAAACCCACCCCCCACTCTCGATCTACGACGACTCACGGCCTCACCCCTCCGCCAATCATCACCCCTTTGCCGTTGACCATCATGGCCCTCTGCCATATTCTCTCTCTCTCTCTCTCTCTCTCTCTCTCACACACACACACACACACACACACACTCAGTACCCATAATCTCTAATTGGTTTTCTTTTATGTTTGTAAGCTGCTTTTTGATTAATTACATCTATTTATTTTGAGCTTAGATCAGTGGATCGTGGATTTATGTTTATGGCCCATGGGTTTCACTCTTTTTACTGAAGACAGATGTATAGATTTCTGAAGCAAAGCGATCGAAAACGGTACAGTGAAGAATAGGGTTTGCTCGTCAGAATCTATGAATGGTGGGGAAGATTTATGGAGTTGTGACAAATCCGATGCTGCTTCAGCTGATCATCTGGCCGAATCCCCCTCTCTCTCTCTCTCTCTCTCTCTCGGTTACCCATTCGTTTCGGGGATTACCTGAACCCCGTTTGGTTCGGTTATGGTTCACCACTCCTCTACCCGTTCGGGTATCGGGGCGAATATGGGTAGGGGTTCGGTTTCGGGGATCGGGTACGGAATTCCCCATATTCGCCCCGATTGCCATCCCTAATCATGACCTAACCCAACTGCTATTGCCCGACACCTACAATTTCAATCCTCCTTAACATCTATAATTTCCTCAATGTATTTTTTAATTTCGATCGAAAACCATTTCATGTATGGGGAAATAGGACATTTTTCCACAACAAATCCTTTTCCTTTGTCGGTCTTTACAGCCTCTGCAATAACTTTTGGTTGAGGAACCTTCTCCGAAAAATGCTTTCCTTTTTCTTCTCCTTTATCGGATTTTGTGGCCTTTTCAATAACTTGTGCTTTCAGCCTCTCAAATATTTGTTGCTGAATGTGGACATCGTATGCGCTAAACTTACTTACAAAGAAATCTACGTCCGTGTCTGTGTCATCCTTCATTGGCAAATCATTTTTGGGCTTTTGTTGAGGGGGCTTATTCCTATGCTTGTAACAACGCTGTAGACTGATTTGATTGTCACCATTTTGCAGTCATCCTTTTGGTTTACTATACGTAGGATTTCTTTGGGTTTGAGCATCTCCGATGACATCTAAACCATCATTTTTATATGTTTGGACAACAACCTCGTCTTATGTGGGTGGCCCTCTTCTTGAAGTGCACATGGATGGTTATGCGTTCCGTTCAATACAATCAAAGTCCAACCTTTATCCTCCTTAACACATGTTACTTGAAATGGGCATTCACATTTCAAATTGCAACATGTCTGACGTAGGCTCTTCCCACTTCTTTGGCATGCAAATCTAATCCTCGGTCTTCGCTTCGTTGTCTTTAACTCTGAACCCTTGATGATAATTCCAAAACCGTGTTTCGTAGCGGTAGAGATCAACTACTCGCTTAACACTGTTTCGATGGGAAAGACCTATGCAAAACAGGTTTGAATAGATCACGTTACAAATCAGTAATACAAGCTGAATTTAATCATTAAGCATCTAATATTACCATTACCCACATTGTACATAGGAAAATATGTTTCAAAAAATATCTCATTGTGTCCGTAGTAAAATGATCTGTGAAATCTTCAAAATAAGCTGATGAATCTTCCATTCTACAATGGTTTTGGATGGGTTATTTCATTATTGATAAAGACTAGATAAGGAATGATGCACCTATAGTAGTTCGTAGAAGTGGTTAAGGAAAACTTTGATAGAGACTTGATATGGAATGATGGAGGATAGTAGTTCGTAGAATTGAGCATGCACGGGTTATAATAACAAAATTTTGCTCCAAAATCCCATTTTTTGGCTCCAGAAAACCTACTAAATGATTGGAAAGATTCTGAGGTGTCATTGTTATTGAAAAGTCCTGTGAGAAATTCGCTCTAGAAAACCCGCTGCATTATTTCACACAATCTCATGAGTCATTGAATAGTCATGTCGGTAAATTTGGTTCAGAAAATCGGTTGTCTTATTTGAAAGAATCTCAGGTGTCAAGAAGAAATTTGCTACAAAAACTCCATTTTTTGCTCTAGAAAACTCGTTGCACTATTTCACACAATCTCATGAGTCATTGAATAGTCATGTCCGTAAATTTGGTCTAGAAAATCGGTTGTCTTATTTGAAAGAATCACATGTGTCAGGAAGAAATTTGCTCCAAAAACTCCATTTTTCGCTCTAGATAACCCGCTGCATTATTTCACACAATCTCATGAGTCATTGAATAGTCATGTCGGTAAATTTGGTCCAGAAAATCGGTTGTCTTATTTGAATGAATCTTAGGTGTTAGGAAGAAATTTGCTCCATAAACTCCATTTTTTGCTCTAAATAACCCGCTGCTTTATTTGAAAGAATCTGAAGTGTCATTGTAGACACCTCCTAAACGGGGCATCGCCATACAGATTGATCATTGTTTGTTTGTTTGGTTGTTTGCTTCATAAACCAAGATCGTGGATATTCCTATGGCTAGGAACATCGTCACACGATAGCGGTTATCATCAAAACAAAGTCGCCACCCAGTTTATAAAACTAGGAAAAACAAGTAGAGATTCCGAGTACGGGAGCCAAGAGTACAATAAGGGGAAGGTGTTAGGCACCCCTCCTTGCCCAGTCGTAAGACTGGCCCATAATCGTTCAACATATGATTACTGTTCGCTTTATTTAATTCTAAACACGTAAACCGATTTTAGCCTTTAATAGTTGATAAGGTGAGCCAGAATGATAATTGAAGCATGCATAAAAATAAGCAAAAAAGATAAACTGTTCCAGGAAAATAGATCCCTCAACCGGTGAATGGATGTCACGGTTGGGGAATCCCACTGGGTCAATGTATTGGCCGAAGGATTGATTCCCCAGCTGATGTTCTTCCTCACACCAGACTAAATGATTAGCAGAAAATCAAGACGCCACGATAACTGTATAAAGACAAGAAATAAACCAAACCATAGGCCTTTGGGCCTCACCACCTTGATACCTCAGTTGCTTAATTGCTTCGGATTAGAGGGGATTGACTGATTTGCTTCTCGAAAATACTAGGGTTAGGGTTTGTACTTCGGGGTGTATGCACATATGAATTTTTGAACCCTAAGGGCCCTTTATATAGGCAATTGGTGACTCACTCCGGCCAATCAAATGGCGTGAATCAATAAAGAATTCTAGGGCAATAAGATCTCTAGAAGAATCTTCTTCAGAGTCTGAACGCATCAGAGAAAGGCTGCTAGGGTTTTGGGGATTGGATCAAACATATGACAGAACATTCCAGAATCTAGAAAATAGACGATCTGGCGGCCGAGCAAAGGATGTGGCGGCAAAAGGATAGTTCTTGCGGCCGAAGAATCAATTTGGCTGCCTTGGAATTGATCTCTCAAGGAGATTTTCAAGCAACATGTTTCACAGGTGAAAGAATGATGTTAAGGCCGTGAAATCAATATTACGGCCGAAAGATTGATTTTCCTAAGATAGTGTATTTCTGTCTGAAAGGCTATTTGGCTCTGGATTGGATCCTCTAAATGGCTAAAAATACTCACCATAAGTCTATGGGTTTACGAGAAGTCAATCAGCAATCACTATATCCATTCATCATTGGTATGGTCCCCAAGGTGGGACTTGAAATAATCGTTAGACCAAATTAGGGTGTCTACAGTCATTGAATAGTCTTGTCAGCCCGTTTGATGAGGAAGACTCCAAAAAACGCATTTTGTACCCGTTCGGATACTAATGTTTGAATTGGATCAATAATTTTGGAAAATAATATCCGAAATTTGTATCCATGTTCGGACTTTAATATCTGATTTTTATACTATTACATGGATTCTAATTTTCGAACAGAATGACAGCTATGAGATAGAATGACACCATTTAGATACTAATGTTCGAATTGGATCAATGATTTTAGAAAATAATATCCAAAATTTGTACCCATGTTCGGACTTTAATATCTGATTTTTATACCATTACTTGGATTCTAATTTCCGAATAGAATGACACTATTTGGATACTAATGTTCGAATTGGATCAATAATTTTGGAAAATAATATCCGAAATTTGTACCCATGTTCGGACTTTAATAGCTGATTTTTATACCATCACTTGGATTCTAATTTCCGAACAGAATGTCACAAACTTGACAACTATGAGTTTCAAATAGAAATACAACGTAAGAGTCCCCTTGATGATTTGAAAACTACATGTAAAGAAATCATTTAATTTTCATAACATTACAACACATTATATAATAGAACACATAAAATCATTTCTAAATCTAAAATTCCTTATTCACATCGATGACCTCCTTTGTTGGTACGTTAACGTCGATGATTTCGTTGAACTTCTGAATGGCCGCACACTACAACAGATATGGCTTTTAATAACGTTAGCCAACAGCGTTCTTTAAGGAATGCTATTGTAGAGACAGTTACAGCGGTCAGCATTAAGAAACGAAGAAAATGCTTGCGCACCAATTATAATAGCGTTTCATTTAAGTAAACTATAGAGCTGCACTAAAATTTTGGAGAAGCCAAACCCTAGCGCCCAAAATTGGCTGAAAACTTCAATCGCTTTCAGGACTGGTGCTTGTTCTCCTCATCACTTCTTGGGAAATATTAGGTGCAGAAAACTCCATGGGAAATCCCAAGAAATCCCACGTCCTCTGAAATTCCAATCGATTTTGTGAAAATTCCAATTGATTTCTCACTTCGTGCGAGCTGGTGTTGGACGAGGATGGATCGATTAATACTGTACTAGGGTTTCATTCCTGATTTCGTTTTGTCCTCCAACCAAAGGTTTGTTACTGTTTCGACTATGTGATCATTACTTTTTCTTGTTATGCGATTTGATGGTTCCACTACCTATTTCGATTTTTTGATTATTAGTTTAATACCCAGATTCAAATATTGCATTCCCTATTTGGGATATCGATTTATTGGTGTTCTGTAGCTTTATTATCAATTTTTAAGGGTTAATCTCTAGGGGTTTTCATTGGAATTTTCAGTGGTTATTGTTCCATTACTTGATAAGAAAGTGATAATGTCCTTGATATCATGCTTATTTTACATGATCAGCGTGTTTGAACCAGTGATTAGGATCTGGATTTAGTTGCTTATAGACTCTATTTTACATATGGCTTTATGCATTATTAAGGGGTTTACCTGTTCTTTTCCCAATACTCAGAATACTACTTGAAGAAATTGAGAGTGTTTACTCCAATATTTCATTGTCCATCTTCCTTCAAATGGGAAATTTGAAATAAGGTTTGCAGGATTCCCAAATTTTGCCTACAACAACAATCATATAGTAAGTTCAAAAAACTTCCATTATTGGGAATGCTATGCACACCACATGTTCGAAGGAAATCCCGAACATTTTGGGTGTTGGATTTAAGGGATTGTTCACTTGTTTGGTGGTGTTATTTGCATCCCTCAAAGTTTCTATGCCGGTTGGATTTTTAATTGGATTAAATGAAGCAATATCTAAATTATTGTTCTACAATTTTGTTTACAATATGTAACTGAGTTTTTGGTTCATGTGGACCAACCCCAACTCTGTTTGTACGGTCATCAAAGAACTAAAGCTAAGCCCTAGAGTACTGATGCATTGTCATGCTTTCTTGTCCCTAAACACGTATTTTTTCGGTTCTCTTTAATCATGAACCTTGTTTGACCTATTCTTTGTTGATTGTGCTTTGTGCATGATGCACGTGCTTGTGAGTAGCAACAGAATTTCATTGAAACAATTTTAGCAATTGAGCCCATTGAGAAGGCCAAAACCGTTATCTCTTTGTCCTGGAAAATGGAGTTTATGAGTTTGGTTATTTTCAATAGATTCATTTTGGGTGGAGTTACAGATGATGGACTATTTAGTTGAACTCTAAATCACATTATTTTCTGCATGAGGTCCATGTCCTCCATAGGGTCATAATACTAGGTGATCTTGTGATGCCAAATAAAGTCAAGCTAATCTGACTCATCTGAGGGGTGACTGACTTGTGTCTAAACCTAGTTCACTCAAGTAAAGTCGTCGTGCCTCTGAAATGCATGTCTTTTCAGTTTTCACCAATGGAGAAAAAGTACTGGGTACCATGACTAATATGTTCATCCAAGTGAACTCCGCTTAACAAATATCTGTCTATAATCTATATTGTCCAAATCCATTATGCTTTCTAGACTACTAACTTATTGGCATAATATTTGTGTGTGTACACCTACATGTTTCTTTCTTTCTCTTTTCTATTCTAGCATAATGATTGCTAGGTGAAATATATGTAAAATGAAGTATTAATAGTTCATAAGCGATGAAAGTACTTTACTAAGTAATGCAACAAATTAAGATCAATCAATGATCGAAAACCTATATTCTTTTCCTGAGTCTTCATATTACCTGATGATATAGATATCAACTGTTGATCACTAACTCTTTTCTTTCTTTGTAAAGATGACTGGACTGTAAGCCATCTAACTGTCTAAGGAGTTCCAATCTATCTGTGAAGGTAGTAACTAGTTACAACTTACAACCTAGCAATATTCTTATTTAAACTTGATGAAATTGTGTGTTTCACAGCTATCACATAAAAGAAGTGTCAATAGCTCATCAATTTTCCTTTTTTATGGAGATTCATGGTGTCTTTCTCATTGTTGGTACATATTGGAGAAACAAGATCACTCCAAATTGGTTGGTTAAATATGACTGTTTGTTCTCTGATCTTGTTTTTTGCTATGGGATTGGGTAGTCTTTTATTTGAGTTTCATGTAGTATATGAGTTAACTTCACGATAGGAAAAGTTAACGGAGCAGTGCATTCCTGTAGTATCTGAGTTCCCTCTAGATGACATCTAATTGATTTAAAATAGGTATAATAGTCCTAGCTTTTCCTATCTTAAAGTGCATTCAATTTAAGTAATATGTTTTAATATGCTCAAATTATTCACTCCCACTTTGAAGGTTTATGGTGTTATGGATATCTTGTTTATCTCCTTTGGTGATGCTTTGTGGTTTATGTGGAGTATCATGTAGAAACTGATAACTTCAAGCTTAAGACTTGTTTTAACTGGTATAATTTTATTGTGATTTGTTTGGATCTGTCTAATGGAACGTCTATGATTTGGACTTTCAACGGATGCATTGTTGTCGTGTGGCTTGATAGTATTCCTAGGATGGCTAACAATTGAATAAATGTCCATCTGGGAACTTGTTTCTTGTGCCATTGTTTGCTCAGTATATATTTCTTTTTGGCCGTTCGCTAAAAAAATGATAGAACTACATGTTACATATAAGTTTTCATCTAAGATTCTAGCTTGATGAAGAATGGCTGATAGAAAGTGTCTTGCAGAAAATGGATGAACTTTGCAGAGCCTCAAAGTCGAGATTAGTAAAAAAAATCAAGGTATGTGCATTTTGGTGCTAATAAGTTGCTGATGATGAATTGTTGTTGCTCCTGTGTCTATATTTTTCTACCACTGGGGTACCAACTGAGATGTCTGTGGTGGTGCGTGATTCTGGAATGGTTTTGCTATGCACTATCAAGTGGATCCATATTTTTTGTCATTAGTTTCTTTTGCTTGGTATTGTTATAAGTTTCTTTTTAACCCGGGACCTTGTTACATAATCTGACACTTAAGCCCCTTTTTTTTTCCTAAATGCAGGTAACCAAATTTTAATTTTCTAGATGAGGAGGAATTGGAAGAAGGTAATACATGCTTTTGTTTGCTTGGTGTGGATGTCTATTATAGCTCTTGTTGCAATTGTTTTTTCTTCGGACTTTTACTACGTGCTGCATTTTTTCGAGATGATTTTTGCTGTTACAACTTGTAATACAACTTCAACCTACGGGCATTTTTCTCATATTTTGGAGGGTTTCAAGTAGCCCATTTATGCGGTTGGCTTTGGGAGCAAAAAGGGTATAAGCTTGGCAAAGAAGTAAGCTTCAAGTAAAGAAAATCTGCAGAATCAGATGGTTGGCCTAGTGCATGATTATATTTTCAGGAAAGTAGAATTACATTAGTTATTTTTCAATGAGTCCAATTAGTCGGGCTCTTTTATGTAGTTTTTGTTGGAAAATTATTTTCCAATCTAATGTAATGAATCTTTATTCCATGGTTGAATTGTTTATTGTATATTGACATTTGGATATAGTTGTTGTTGAATGGAATAAATCATTTTTGTTTCTTAAATGAAATTACCATGATCTTATTTGAAAATGCTAATATATTGTTATTTATAGAATTTTAAAAAAAATGCAAAAAATTGGCTAATATAGCGTTCTTAAAATGCTGTAGAAACTTTACATTCCATAGTGTTCTTAAAGAACGCTTAAAACGCTGTAGAAACTTCACATTCTATAGCGGTCATAAAACGCTGTCTAAAGTGCACGTTCTATAGCGTTAAAAAAACGATGTCTTAAGTCTAAGACTTTTAACATCGGCTAATACAAAGTTTGGAGAAATACGGTACATATCATTTAATAGCGTTTTTTCAACGCTGTAAAATGCAATTTTTCTTGTAGTGGCAAATGTGCTGCATTACAATTTTTAGTGATAGAAATACGATGTCTTTTCCAATTGCAAGCTATTGGCGGCATAGGGAAAACTGGCTTTAGGAATATCTGCCATATTGCATTAGGTATTTATATAAGATAAATTAAGTTGGACTTAAGGAGCAAAATTCATTATATAGATGACAACAAATAATTTACCAAAATCATACCTGTACAAAGTGTCCACCGTCAACAAACCCGATAGCAATAACCTTTCGTTTCATGGAGGGTAAGGGCTTCGATCAAAGGGGGAGGAATGTAAAACATTGAATATTTGATAAATGGACAAGGACACAATTATAAGCAGATGCTATGATGTGACCCATGTCTGGCATTGTCATCCAATTTTCTCGGGGCTCCAGATTGTTATACCATGACAAGATATGAAGTAATTCGCTAGCCCTCTAGATCCCCCCTAGCACTTGTTCGTAAATGTGTAAATGTGTTTCTAACTCTTTCAGCAAATCACTTCTTACCATTAACCACTCATGAACATCACCTTTCATGGCCCAACATTGCCCGAAACCCACAATTCCCATCATCTTCAACATCCTTGACCGATTCTATGTAAGGTCGTATTGCTTCCGGGGAACTGATTGATGAATGGCCATATCCAAAATTGTGCTAGAACTTTTGCTTTCCCTTTCAGATTGCGCCGCGGTTTCTCTTTGACGGCCTTAGTGGTTTGAAGGGAGGCCAGAACGTTCTCAAACTCCGAGGGATCCCTACTCGTCGAATTTGTTCTTTGGCTGCATTTTGTTTTTTCGTTGACTTCCGACCACGTGGTTCTGCATTCACTTTGGGTTCAACGAGAGTATTGCTTTTCGAACGAGCAAGCTCTTGCATCTTCTTAACATAATTTACCTTTGCATCATATTGATCTTCATTCAAGAACTTATTGTAAAAACAATCAACGTGAGCCAAAAGTGTCTCCTCCATCGAACCCTCATTCCGGGGTGCAAGTAAAGAAAGCCTCTTCCAATGGACGTGGATTAACTCAATCGGTAGGGGGATATTTGCCATCTTGTAAGGAGCAATCTCAAGAGCGCAAAGTAAACCATGGGTGTGCCTCAAAGAACACTCGCACTCACACATCGATTCCACAAACCATTCGACTTGATGGGACGCCGCTAAAATAAGTGTCATGGCATTTGACAAAACAGCTCCCCTTAGCCTATCAAATAGAGTTGTCCTAAAATCATGTTGCACACAACTAAGGCTCTTCTCAAAAGAAGCTTTGACTTCAATAACTTGTAACAGCATCAATCTGTGAATCTTCTCCCATATAATATCAAAATAGCATTGCGAGTTTTCTAGATGATTTTTTAGCTTCGAATGTGAACTCTCCGCCCTGCGAATAAATATGGCAAGATATTGGCCATAGCAAATAACATGAATATATGAAAATTTTCCAAAAACACATGAATAACATGAATATTAAGGAAAGTAACGGAGTTGCGAATGAAGCATTTACCTGTTACTTCTTAGGTTCCCGAAATGCATGAATTTGTCTGTCTAAGCTCCTACAAACCTCTCTTTATAGGGTACCAACCAATTTTTCTCGACGTACTCAGGTGCTGCAAGAACCATTTCAAAATCACACTTCAAAACACAAAGGCGCTCCTCGTACTGTGCAATACACGCTTGTAGACACCCCAATTTGGCCTAACTATTTTTTCAAGTCCCACCTTGGGGACCATCCCGATGATGATATGGATACAGTGATTGCTGATTGACTTCTCGTGAACCTTAGGACTTATGGCGAGAACTTCTAGCTACTTCGAGGACCCAATCCAGAGCCAAATAGCCTTTCAGACAGAAATACAGTATTCTAGGAAAATCTATCTTTCGGCCCTAACATCGATCTTACGGCCTCAACATCATTTCTTTACCCGTGAAACTTGTAGCTTGAAAATCTCCCGGAGAGATTGATCTTTTAGCTGCCAGGTCTGTCCTTCGACTGCTTAATCGTTCACTCGGCCGCCAGATCCATTACTCGGCCGCTAGATCGTCTATTTTCTAGATTCTGGAATGTTCTGTCAATCGTTTGATCCGATCACAAAACCCTAGCAGCCAAATCTCGAAGCGTTCGGGCTACGTAAGGAGATTACCATGAGGAGTTCGTGTTGTCTTATAACTCCAATTCAATCGATCGATTTTGATTGGTTGAGGTGTGTCATCCCTGTGCCTATATAAAGGAGCCTTTGGGTTCCGAAATTCATACATTCAATCACCCTCAAAAGTCACGAAACTCTGCAAATATATTCTCTCAACTCCCCACTACAAAAGCCCTAACCTTCCGAAGGCAACCGTTAATTCGACAATCAAACCCCGAAGTTCAAACCCTAAACATAGGGTTTTCAAGAAGCAAATTAGTCTATCCCATCTAATCCGAAGCAATCAAGCCATTGAGGGATCAAGGTGGTGAGGCCCAGGGGCCTTTGGTTCATTTTACTTTCAGTATATGCATGTTAATCATAGGATTTTGATTATCTGTTAATCGTTTAGTCTGGTGTGAGGAAGAACATCGGCTGGACCTTCGATCCATCAGCCGGTACATTGAACCAGGAGGATCTCTCGGCCGTGACATCCATTCACCAGCCGCGAGATCTATCTCCCTGGGACATCTTGTTTTATTCTGCTTGTTCTGATGCATGTTTCAATTATAGTCTTGGCTCACCGTTAACTGTTTAAAGGCTAATTAATCAGTTTATGTGTTAGAATTACATAGAGCATGTATTGACCTTATGTTAAACAACTATGGACCAGTCTCACGACTGGGCGGAGAGGGGTGCCTAACACCTTTCCCTTATTGTACTTTTGGCTCCCGTACCCGGAATCTTTATCTGTTTTTCCTAGTTTTTATAAATTAGGTGGCAACTCTGTTTTGATGATAACCGCTATCGTGTGGCAATGTTACTAGCCATGGGAATATCCACGATCTTGGTTTATGAAGTAGAAACCAAACAAACAAACGAAGATCAATCTGTATGGCAATGCCCTTCTTTAGGGAGGTGTCTACAGTTTTTGGCGACTCTGTTGGGGATTTGAGAGCCATGACCAGAAAGTTCGACATAAGACTAACACATGTTTTATTTAGTTCATTTATCATATGCATCGAGCGGGCAACCTAGTTGAGTTCACCTAATATCTCAACATGTCACGGGCTATGTTAGGGGTTTCAGCAAACTCCATAGTCACTTGTACCTAGTGGTATATCAAAAAGGGAATCACCCAATTGCTACCTATGATGGGCTGGTGAAAAGACTGGTGCCCTTTGACAACGGAGCACCTTTAGGACTACCCAAACCTTACATGTGTTAGAGAGCCATCGAACTTATCAAAATAAGCCAGGAACCTACAGGCTATGACCCTACTTGCATTTGCTTGTAAAAGTTCTTCCTCACACCCATTGTATATATGTATGTTGTAAAGTTTTCTTTTGTAGGTTAAACCTTAGAGGCCTTTTAAAAACCAAACAGAAGAGGGTAAGTTAAACCAATCTAACTAAAAAAAAAAAATTTCAGGTAAAGATGGCCGCATCACTCTTCATGTTCGATTCGCACTTTCAAGATGTCACCAAGCTATCTGGCTCGCCCCACTCTGCTGCCAAGAATTTTGACCCATCCGAATACATTACTCCGGTGGATCAACCAAAACCTATGGTAACTATCATTGAAGACGATCATGTCATGTTCGCAAGAACAATCTATGAGGAAAAAGTTGAAGGCATAATTGAAGAGGAAGAGCTTCGCAGAGTCACAATCTATTTCTATGACCCTTATGCACCTACCGGCAACTATTGGCCAGTCAATGAGGTCGACAACTCTAAAACTGAAGAAGAAGAATCTGCTAACAATGATCCACTAGACGAAATATCACTGAACCTAAGGGTGATCCACCTCATCACGGATAGCTTTGGTAATTGGTGGGGATTTGTTGGCATACGAAGAGTCGACAACAGCGACGAAGCAAAGATCGAAGCTCAACTGGAGGAGATAAGGGCAATAGCAAATCAAATGGCCCTCCGAGACTTGCAAGGTGACAATAATGAAAGTGCGAATCAAGATGACAATGAGGTGCTGATGATCAACCTTGGTGATGAAAAAGACTGGTCTGAGCTAATTGTGGATGTTGAAAAAGGGGCTTACCCAAATTGGACTGTGGAATATACTCTAAAATATAAAGTAAAAAATGTAGACTCCGATCCTAGTTCCGATTCTGATTTTGACTCCGAGTCGACCCAGTCTGAGTCTAATGATTCATCTTTTCAAACAATCGAGTCTAGCGAGGAAAACCTGGTCAAAATACCAAGGCATGATATTTATTTTGAATTTGACTCTGAAATGTCTTTTGACAATTTTAGCAATGAGAAGGAAGATTTAGAGTATTTCACTTTGCCTATGATTAACTGTATGGATTCTGATAATCCAATTTTTGAGGAAGAAATCCCAAAAGAAATTCTAGAATTCATCGAGAGAGAAGAAGAGAGGCACGCTAAACCTTTTTCTGAGGAAATAATCACAACAAACATAGGCTCTGAAAACGAGCCAAAATTGGTGTAATGTTATCTTCTCAAAAAAGTGAAAAACTAATCTCTTTGCTAAAAGAATACACAGATGTTTTTGCCTGGTCTTACGAGGACATACCTGGAATAGACCCCGAAATTGTTCAGCACAAAATTCCCCTCCATCCTGATGCAAAGCCAGTTAAACAAAAGCTAAGACGTATGCACCTTGATTGGGTCCTGAAGATAAAAGAATAAGTCACTAAACAAATCAACGCCGATTTTCTCATAGTCACCGAGTATCCACAATGGGTAGCCAACATCGTTCCAGTGCCGAAGAAAACTGGGGGAATCAGGGTCTGTGTAGATTTTCGAGATCTCAACAAGGCCAATCCAAAGGATGCTTTCCATTACCGCACATAGATGAACTTGTGGACAACACCGCAGGGCATGCACTGCTATCTTTCATGGATGGGTTTTTTGGGTATAATAAGATTCTAATGTCTCCTGAAGATAGAGAGAAGACCACCTTCACCACGCCGTGGGGAACCTACTGCTACCGAGTGATGCCATTCGGGTTGAAGAACGCTGGAGCCACTTACCAAAGGATGGCGACAATACTGCTGTACGACATGATGCACAAAGAAGTCAAAGTATATTTCGACGATATGATAGTCAAATCAAAGGAAAGGGAAGGACACTATGAAGCACTTCAAAAGTTCTTTGAGAAGATTAAACAATACAAGCTACGTCTTAATCCTCAAAAATGCACTTTTGGGGTAACGCCCGGTAAAATGCTAGGATTCCTTATCACTCAAAGAGGAATCGAAGTGGACCCTTCAAAGATACAGACTATCATGGAAATATCATCACCAAAGATAGAGAAGGAAGTAAGGAGCTTTCTGGGGAAAGTATTGTTCATCAGCAGGTTTATTTCAAAGCTCACAGCCACCTGTGAACCTCTCTTCAAGCTTTTGAAGAAAGGCACTGATTTCGAATGGACCCAGGATTGTCAACAAGCATTCGAGGCAATCAAAGAGTATCTTCAAAATCCACTTGTGTTATCACCACCCATCCCTAGGAAACCACTGATTCTGTATCTCTCAATGACGGACATATCCATGGGATGTATGCTAGTACAAGAAAACGATGCCAAAGTAGAGTGCGCCATATACTACCTTAGTAAGAAAATGATGGACTATGAAACAAGGTACACTCCCTTGGAGAAAACCTGCTGGGGGCTAGTATGGGCCACAAAGAAACTAAGTCACTACCTACTAGCACATTCGGTAGTGCTGGTTTCTCATTTAGACCCAATCAAATATCTTTTCGAGAAGCCAGCATTTATCGGAAAGCTAGCTAGGTGGTTATTGATGTTAGCAGAATTCAACCTCAAGTACATGACAAGGAAATCCGTAAAAGGAAAGGCTGAGGTAGAATTCTTGGTAGATCACCCCGGTGACAGAGGCTGAGGTAGAAGACTTCATGTTCCCCGACGAAGACATCTTATGTCTTTTGGATGACACCTAGCAGCTTTAGTTCGATGGAGCATCAAACCAACGTGGATATGGCATAGGGGTATTGTTGGTTTCCCCAAACGACTCTCATATCCCTCTGTCATATAAACTGAGGTTTGAAGTCACCAACAATCAAGCTGAGTACGAAGCCTGCACTGCTGGAATGGAGATAGCCCTGGAACTAGGGGTAAAAAGGGTGGAAGTGATTGGAGATTCAAACCTGGTGGTGTCCTAAGAGAGAAGAGATTGGAAAGTCAAAGAAGATTAACTGAAGCTATACAATTCTGTGCTAGAAGATCAAATTCCACAATTTGACTCAGTCATCTTCACGCAAACTCCACGAGTGAGCAATAGGTTTGCAGATGCACTGGCAACACTAGCCTCTACGGTCGAAATACCCATGGGATTCACAATGCGGCCTCTCATGATCAAACAGAAGGTCAAACCGGCATGCGAGTGCACCTTCACTGAGAAAGGTGAGGATGATGGGAAACCATGGTACGAAGACGTGTGGAAATTTCTAGAAGAATGAGAGTATCCCTCTGAAGCCACCTCAAAGGACAAGATGGCTCTGCGAAAGTTTGCCACCTGATTTGTGGTCTGCGGAGGAGCATTGTATTGAAGAGCACACCTGGGCCCCAATCAACTTTGCGTCACCATAGAAGAAAGCCGTAAGGTAATGGAGGGAATACACGAAGGAATCTGTGGACCGCACATGAATGGAACCACATGGCAAAGAAAATCCTGCATCAGGGATACTACTGGACTACAATGGAGGCCGACTGTGCTGACTATGCCCGTCGACGCTACAAATGCCAAACTCACGCTGATCGCATGCGTGTTCCCCCCACGGAATTATATAACATGATGTCCCCTTGGCCATTCTCCACCTGGGGGATAGATGTCATTGGGAATATAAATCCAAAGGGAAACTACAAGTATCAGTTCATTCTAGTGGCCATTGACTATTTCACCAAATGGGTGGAAGTAGTTTCTTATGCTACCCTCAAAACCACTCATGTGGCCAAGTTTATCCCCACTAATATCATCTATCGGTATGGTGTACCTCACGAGTTCATCTGTGACAATGGATTGCACTTCAAAGGGGCAACAAAGAAGCTGTTTGCTGAGTTTGGGATACAAAATCATCGGTCATCTACTTATCGACCTCAAACTAATGGAGCAGTTAAGGCTACAAACAAGAACATCAAGAGGATTCTATGAAAGACTACTGACATCTACACAGATTGGCCAGAAATGCTACCTCTGGCACTATGAGGCTATCGTACGACCGAAAGGACTTCAACTGGGGTCACCCCTTACTCTCTGGTCTATGGGATGAAAGCTATCTTGCCTATCGAACTAGAGTTACCTTCGCTAAAGGTTCTGGCTGAGACTGGAATGATTGAAGAAGACTAGGTTCAAAACCGCTACGAGGAGATGGCATTGCTAGATGAAAGGAGGCTAAGGGCATTATACCATGTGCAAGGGTATCAACGCCGCATCGCATGCGCATTCAACGAGAAGGAGAAGCCAGAAGATATTAAGGTGGGGGATATGGTGCTCAAAGCAATTCGTCGCCACATTTCGGATCCAAGGGGCAAGTTTAGACCAAATTGGGGAGGACCTTACTTTGTCAAATGCATACTGTTTGGAGGAGCAGCATACATCGCAGGCTTGAATGGGATGGAATTTGCAACACTAGTCAACATCAACAAGCTGAGGAAGTAGTACCCATGAGAGATGCTTGTTGGGTCGAAAACCACAAGGGTGGGCAAACCCAAGCAAAAATTAAAGGAGCCTGCGAGGTCAAAAACCCGCGAGGGCGACTTAGGCAAAAAACTAAGGTATAAATAAAGCGCTCGCTAGACTGAAAACCCGCAAGGGCAGTTTAGGCAAAATCAAGAGCATAAAAGGAGGGGAAAATACTCGAGTGAACCCTAGCCAAAAACAAAAACAAAACAAATCTTTGTGGAACTACGTTTATGGCCTGATTCCCTCCATGGGATACGTAGGCAGTCTCTAGATTGAGATTCGGCCACCGTAACCGCTATCACTTCCAAATTTCTAGGTCTATCCTAAGGCATATTCATTAACAAACCATGGAAAATGCGTTTTAATAAAGCAACCAATGTTTTATTATTTCCAAGGAAAAAGGAAAAGATGGCTTGGGTTCCACCCCAATTACTTCTATTCCATCCAGCTCATTCGCAAGGATAAGCTACTCTACCGAGCTCCCCTCAGTCAAAGTAAGGATGATCAAAAAAAGTAAACGACTCACCCGCTGTGTATTGGCATACCCCAAAATACTAAGGATGTTCTTCGCAAAAAAAATTTCCCCAGCAGCCTTGCGCTCCTTCAACTATTCTCCGCCAAAATCCTGGCATTACCCAGGTATGTTGCACTGCAGCTTTTTAAGCTCGAAGGTACGTCTTCTGTTTCTGACCCTCCGAACTTTTTATTTTTCTTTATTGCCCTCCGAACTACGGTTGGTCTGAATTTCCCTCGAGGAATACGTAGGCAGCCTCCCGGCCCGACAATAACTAAAACCTTTTTCAAAAACCCTTGGAATAGTGGTTGGACCAAATTGAGTTACTTTTACAGCTTTGACTCTTACTTAAACATGTCTTGTGATTTGTCTAAGTTCAGTCAAACAGGGGCATCTGTAGACACCCCAATTTGGCCTAACGATTATATCAAGTCCCACATGGGGGACCATCCCGATGATGATATGAATACAGTGATTGCTGATTTACTTATTGTGAACCTTAGGACTTATGGTGAGAACTTCTAGCCACTTAGAGGACCCAATCCAGAGTCAAATAGCCTTTCAGACAGAAATATAGTATTCTAGGAAACTCTATCTTTCGGCCGTAACATCGATCTCACGGCCTCAACATCATTTCTTCACCTGTGAAACTTGTTTCTTGAAAATCTCCCTGAGAGATTGATCTTTCAGCTGCCAGGTCTGTCCTTCGGCCGCTTAATCGTTCACTCGGCCGCCAGATCATCTATTTTCCAGATTCTGGAATGTTCTGTCAATCGTTTGATCCGATCACAAAACCCTAGCAGCCAAATCCCGATGCGTTAGGGCTATGTAAGGAGATTACCATGAAGAGTTCGTGTTGCCTTATAACTCCAATTCAATCGATCGATTTTGATTGGTTGAGGTGTGTCATCCCTATGCCTATATAAAGGAGCCTTTGGATTCCGAAATTCATACATTCAATCACCCTCAAAAGTCACGAAACTTATGCAAATTTATTCTCTCAACTCCCCACTACAAAAGCCCTAACCTTCCGAAGGCAACCGTTAATCCAACAATCAAACCTCGAAGTTCAAACCCTAAACCTAGGCTTTCGAGAAGCAAATCAGTCTATCCCATCTAATTCAAAGCAATCAAGCCGCTGAGGGATCAAGGTGGTGAGGCCCGGGGGCCTTTGGTTCGTTTTACTTTCAGTATATGCATGTTAATCATAGAATTTTGATTATCTGTTAATCGTTTAGTCTGGTGTGAGGACGAACATCGGCTGGATCTTCGATCCATCGGCCGGTACATTGAACCAGGAGGATCTCTCAGCCGTGACATCCATTCACCGGCCGCGAGATCCATCTCCCTGGGACATCTTGTTTTATTCTGCTTATTCTGATGCATGTTTCAATTACAGTGTTGGCTCACCGTTAACTGTTTAAAGGCTAATTAATCAGTTTATGTGTTAGAATTACATAGAGCATGTATTAATCTTATGTCAAACAACTATGGGCCAGTCTCACGACTGGGCAGAGAGGGGTGCCTAACACCTTCCCCTTACTGTACTTTTAGCTCCCATACCCGGAATCTCTATCTGTTTTTCCTAGTTTTTATAAATTAGGTGGTGACTCTATTTTGATGATAACCGCTATCGTGTGGCGATAATCCTAGCCATGGGAATATCCACGATCTTGGTTTATGAAGTAGAAAACAAACGATGATCTGTAACGACCCTGAATTTTGGTCAATAAAAATTTCGTTCAATATTTGAATTTTATTTAAATTACTTATTTTCTCTTGGGTGGCTATATGATTCTTGTTATTTTCCGTCGTAGTTAGATTTCGGTCTTTGGTTAAACTCTTGACTAGAAACCCTACTTGACCAATGTAGTTCGTTTCTAACCGACTGCTTGGAGGAACCGAGCAACCAACTCACCTAGTTACTCGATGAACCTTTTGGACCTTTTAAAACTTTTGAACCTTTTGCTTTTACCCATTGGTCCATAATGGTTAGGGTAATTTTTATCCATTGGACAATAGGCTTTCCTTTAAAATATTTTGATAAGTACAAGGATATAGTATTTTAATGGTGTATGTTCACATGTGCAAAGTACATTTATTCTTTGTTTATTGGAGATTCTCCCACCCCTCCATTATCCATTGATTAATAAACACAAGGGTAATTTTTGTCCATTGGATAATAAACTTTTTATAAAAGTACATGTAGTCTTTTTAAAATCGTATTTTAAAATAAAAAGTTCTTGTACTCTTTTGTCCATTGGTTATTAACCGCAAGGGAAATTATTATCCATTGGGTAATAACCGTTAGGGAAGTTAGTAACCCTTGGGTAATAGAGTATTTTGACCAAATAAAGTACCGATATGACTAGGAAACCTTCCAATAAAGTTGATTTGACTAGTCAACCTTTTCAACCCTAGAAAATTACTTATTTATTTCCTTTTATTAATTTGGTTTTATTCTTTGTCCTTTGGACAATAAAAGTTAGGGAAACTATTATCCATCGGATAATAGAAACCCAATTCTTTATATTAAAAAGGTTTTTGAGCAAAAGTACTTGAATAGACTTTTATAAATGCTTTAAAGTACTTTTTGATTATTTTATTATAAAAAGTTTCCTAGTTACTATTATCCATTGGATAATAAAAGTAAGGGTATTTATTATCCATTGGGTAATAGTTTGGTCTTTCAACCAAGTACATGGGTTTATTGAATTAGTCTTTTTTCTTAAAACCCCATGTGATGAAGTACCCATATTTTATTATGTAGCCTTTAAAGCCTAATATTCTCCTAAGTACTTTGTTATTATTTTGTATTGGGGTTTTGTACCCAATTGGATTAATTTATTGGGGAGTTGATCTTCCTAGAGTACATTAGTACACTAGTTTATTTATTTAAAGGTGCATGTGCCTAATTGGATTTCTTTAATGGGTATTTGATTTTGGAAATCTTGTACTTGTACTTTCTTATTCTTTCTTACTTATGCATATATATATATATATATATATATATATATATATATATATATATATATATATATATGTAGTACTAGGGAGAGAGAGAGAGAGAGAGAGAGAGAGAGAGAGGCTGAGAGAGAGAGAGAGAGAGGAGAGAGAGAGCCGAGAGAGATAGGAGAGAGAGAGGGAGAGATTTTGTTGTACTTTCTTGACCTTCCATGATCCTTCCTTGATCTTTCTCCAATCCTTGGAGAATCTTTTCTCTAACCAAACTTAACTCCCCATTTGTACTTCCATATTTGTTTTATGACCAAATCTTGTACCATTGTCCCCTTTCTTCCAACAAATCTCCCAAAGATCAAATCCAAGGACTAAACCTAGCCTTGCAAGCTACCTTATTAGGCCTAAGTCTATTTTGCCTAATGACAACCTATGATGGACCTTTATGACACAATCCTAGCCTTTATTAGCCTTAGACCTTGACTACAAGCTAAACCTAGATTATAATTACCTAGATTCACCTAAAAAGCCTAAGATCTTAGTTGATTACATAGCCTTACACCTAAGATTTGGATTGGACAAGGCATGGCTTGACATGTGAAGTGATTTGATGACTTAATGGAGCAAATCCATGGAGGATTTAGAGAGAGAGAGGGCCGGCCATAGAGAGAGGGGAAGAGCCAAGAATTTTGCCTATAAATAGCACCCCATGTTTGCCATTCAACTCACACCTTCACCTAGCAACTTCTCTCTCTAGAAAAATTGTGTTCTTTCTTTGTTCTTTCTTTTGTTCTTCATGTTCTTGAGTAGTTCTTGAGTTCTTCAAGAAACTCAACCTAGGCCGCCACTAAACCGCCACTCGACCACCCTTTCGATCCATAAAGTAGAGTAGTGTTAGTCAAGTAGAAGTTTCGAGAGAAACCTTTCTCTTTCGAAGCTACCGGAGACCACCGTAGGAAATTACTCCGCCCGACCACCGACGTACTTTCCGTAGCCGACTAACCTTCCATAGCCAACTACCGCCAAGAAGTAAGGTAGAGTCCCTCGTCCACTAATTCAACGTATAAGTAGGATCTCCTTACCTTCCACCCCAAGTATAAAGTAGGTTATCTTTATTTACTTTCCGTCTCAAGTATAACGTTGTTATTTTGAACTGCTAATTATATGTAGTTCATCTTTACGTACTTATCGTTTGATTAGAAGTATTCGTATTTTGATCTTTAAGATAGTTATGAGTATGCGTATATAAGTTGCTTGTATTACTTGTGGTATGTGATAAAGCATAAGTGATTTCACTCCAAAGACGTCCGTACATGTGGCATTGTGCTTTGAATAAGCATAAGTGATACACTCCAAGGGCGTCCGTACATGTGGCGTTATGCTATAAGTAGTAATTGAGCGTGATGAGTAATATAGAATTGGATGATCTTGTTAGGATGATTCTTGCTTACGTTTGTCCTACCGCGGAGTCTTTGTATGTAAACGAGACACAAGAACCGAGAAAGTAGAAACATGACACCTAGGGTGTGGTTAATTAATGGAAATGTTTTTCGAGGAGAAAATATTTTGAAACTACATAATGACCGGTTTTGGGTGGCATTATGTGAGTTGTGTGTGTATGTGTATAAAAGAAATATTTGAAAAGAGTGAAAAGTTTTGGAATCCGCAATGTGGCCGGACTTGCCCATAGTGTGAGGTGTGTGTGTGTTCCAATGGGAATCCGGGAAAAGCGAAACCATTGTGAGGTTGTGTGTGTTCCAATGGGAATCTGGGAAAAGCGGAACCATTGTGAGGTTGTGTGTGTTCCAATGGAGATCCGGAATAGCGGAACCATTGTGAGGTTGTGTGCGTTCCCATGGGAACCCGGACCGGCAAAACCATGGTGAGGTATGGCTTGGTTATCCGCGGAGAGGAGCCAATGCAATTGTGTGCCAATGGGAACCCGGCACGGCGGAACCATTGTGAGGATACTCGGGAGACCGGCGCGGCGGAACCGAGGTTGGGTGTGTTAAAAACAAATTTTGGTTTGAAAGGAAATGTTTTGGAAACCGCAATGTGGCCGGACGTGGTAGCCCATTGTGTGGTGTGTGTTTTTGTGTGTGTTCCAATGGAAATCCGGGAAAAACGGAACCATTGTGAGGTCGTGTGCGTTCCCATGGGAATCCGGAGCAGCGGAACCATGGTGAGGTATAGCTTGGTTATCCGCGGTACGGAGCCAATGCAAATATTTTTGTGCCAATGGGAGACCGGGACGGCGGAACCATTGTGAGGATACTCGGGAGACCGGAACGGCGGAACCGAGGTTGGGTGTGTTAAAAACGATTTTTGAAAAGGGTGAAATGTTTTGAAAATCGCAATGTGGCCGGACATGGTAGCCCATTGTGTGGTGTGTGTTTTTGTGTGTGTTCCAATGGAAATCCGGGAAAAACGGAACCATTGTGAGGTCGTGTGCGTTCCCATGGGAATCCGGAGTAGCGGAACCATGGTGAGGTATAGCTTGGTTATCCGCGGTACGGAGCCAATGCAAATATTTTTTTGTGTGCCAATGGAAACCCGGGACGGCGGAACCATTGTGAGGATACTCGGGAGTCCGGAACGGCGGAACCGAGGTTGGGTGTGTAGCTTGGTTATCCGCATTACAGAGCCAATGCAAATGATTTTAAAAAGGTTGGGTGTGTAGCTTGGTTATCCGCGGTACGGAGCCAATGCAAATGTTTTTGTGTTAAACAAATGGTTTTTGAAAGGTTGATTTGTAAATGAAATTGTTGACACAGTCTATGATGAGTCGCGTAGGAGAAACACGAAACTCTTGGACACCAACGATAGTTGATTAACGAATGTGGATGTGTCATTGTTAGCTGCGTAAATATGTATCATGTGGAAATTGATGTGTTATTTCCTATTGTTTGTAAGTATGGGTTAGCGGGTATGGGATTTTTCTATTGAGCTTTCGTAGCTCACGGTGTTGCCTTTTTGGTGACCCTGACATATTATATGGGTGGCGACGCCGGTATAATGTGTCAGATTTTGTAGATGATCAAGGTAAGCAGATCACTGTGGAGGCTTTTGGAGCTGAGGAGCTGGCAAGAATGGAGGAGCTGAGGAGCTGTAGTTAGGAACCCTAGAATCCCCCTACATTTGTGTAATTATTGAACTTGTGTGGAAGTTTTGTTGTAATAAGAGCCAGACTCCATTTGATTTTATGAATAAAATGTCCTTTTAACGTACCCAAAATTCGGGGCGTTACATGATCAATCTATATGGCGATGCGGGAGGTGTCTACATCCCTGAAAGGACGACTAGGCCCCAACTGCAAATAAACTCCTCCTACATCTTGTCATCAAACATCATTCTACACTTGGCTAATACATTCTTGCCAATATGCCACCTACATAGGAGGTTGGTAGCATGAGGGAAAACATTTGTGATGGCATTCATAAGCGCCAACTCCCTATCCGTGACAATAACGGACAGAAGCACGTTGGGATCCATCATGCCTTTTAGCTTCTCCAAGACCCAAGTGTAGTTTTCCTTTTTTTCACATTCCATGAAAGCAAACGCTGCACAAAAAGTCATCTCTGTCGATATTACACCAACAATTTGAAGCAAAGAAAACTTGTATTTATTTGTCTTGTATGTGCATCCATCATTAACACTTGGGGAAAAGCACGTAACATCTCCCTGGCAAATGGGGGGAGACCAAAACAACTCTGTGACATTCTCAGTCTCGTTCGCACAGGTCCAATGAACATATTTGTACTTTTCTAGCAGATCCAACAAATGTTGCATTTGAGATTTCTCAGCTTTCTCTATCACTCGGTACTTTTGTCATAAATTGTACATGATTTTGATAGATGTTACATTCTCAGGATCTTGAACCTTCAAATGGGTTAGGATTTCTTTGGGTTTCACCAAAGAGACTAATAAATCAACCACCGTGCTAGTCTGCTCTGTCGACAACCTCCCGGCCTACGAATGGCCCTCTAAGTACACCGCTGGAGGATGGTTGTGAGTGCCATTGTGGACAGAGACTGTCCAACCATCATTGCCCTATACAACTTTCAATTCAAATGGGCATTCACGTTTTTTGGTGCCCGTGGATCGCACTCTCTTCTTCACAGCTACCTCCTTCTCATCAATCTTCGTCACAAACGGCCTATACTTACCACTCATTTCACATGAAAAGCTCATCCTAGGTGTGCAATTCTTAATAAATTTCTCAGAGCCCTTAATCACAATGATAAACCTGTGTTGTTTACCAGTGCATCTTATCCAATCTACCAACGCTTCATCGGATGGAAAAAACGTACACACATAAAAAAAGATTATAGCCCATAATATAAGATTGCACATGATAAATGCTCCATCAAAAAACACTCACCGTCTTCGTTGTAAAATGCTCCGTATAATCATATGGAGGATGAGTAGAAGTAGGTATAGTCGATGGCCCTACATAACTACCAAGTGTTGAAGTGTCACCTTGTAACACCCAAAGGCAAACCAGGTAAACGCAGGATTCTCTGCAGTTTCATTCGGATATTAACATCTGAAAACTGACACCAAATTCAGATATAAGAGTTCGAAAATGTTGACAATATTCGGATATTAATATCCGAATAGTTATACATAATTCAGACATTAGAGTCTGAAAAGTTAGTAAAGTTTCGGCACCGTGTGTCCGACTGTGTCGAGCCAGAACTGAAATTGAAAATGGAGGGCGGGCTTACCTCTTGCAGCGGTTTTTGCTCCGTAACTACAACATCTGTGCTATCAACTTGTTTCTCAATTTCCATTGTGTGATCTTCCAACTCCAAATCGTGGTGTATTGATGGGTCAATTATTTATTGTTTATTAATGGAGGGAGAGGAAGCAATCGAGGTTTCCATTAAAAGTTTAGGAGGGGAGGAAGACAGGCAGGGTTGGCTGGGAGGGGCCTGTTGGTGGGTGGTGGGAGCTGGTTAGGAGCTGGGTAGGGATGAAAATGGAGGAGTTTGAATGGGGAGGGAGGAGACGTCGTTCTCTGAAGAAGAACGGGGAGGGAAAATTAGGGAAATCAAAGGGAGGAATGTGGTTGTATGTAATATTCTTAGGGGGTAAAATGGTCAAATAACATGAGGTCTTAGGGGTATAATGGTCAAACTGCACGAGGTCATTTTTGTCCGTAATTGGTAAAGTTTTAATCGGCTGTGGGTAGCAGGAATTGGGCTGCAAATAGCGACGCCCAATCACTCCTCCAAATTTCTAAATCCTGGGTCCTAAGGAATTCACTATAGTGGCTATTTTTCATTCGATAATCATGCAATTACAAATCCAACACTAGGTATACTCCTGTATATAGGTGTCGAATACTTTGTGTTGTGCCATTCGCAACCCTAGCACATTTATTTCCGTGCCTACCGTGCTTAGTGTTGTGCCGGCCTATTTAATAATTGTGTCGTCTTTCTGTGCCGTGCTATTTTAGAATTTTCTTAATCCAGCTCGATTCACCATAATATGCGCCGTGCCATACCCGATTCCCTGCCCGTGCACAATTGTACCTTGTGAAGCTAAAAATACTTCTAAAACAGTTACCATCACTTTATAAAATAAAAAAATGTCAACTATTTACAATTAAAATTAACACATTTAATTAAAAAGATACAGAACATTTTATGGATAATTAAACTTTGTAATACAATACAATTTACAATGAATGAAGTTCAAATAATAAATGCATCACTATAGCTTGAATGCATCTTAATTAAGTTGGCACCTACTCATTATCAATCATTTGCATTTCTTAAAACCAAAAAGAAAAAAATACGAAGTGAATACAATACTTCCGACTAATCATAGGTCATTTTCACTCATTACTTTTTGAGTTTTGAAGTCCAAGACATGCATCTTCGTAATCCTTTAGAGTTAAGAACCACTTCTAGTGAAGTTGGTAACTCATCTCCCTCCCCTAGTGGTGACCAAGGTTCAAGTCCCACGAGGGGCGGAACTTTGGGGGCCAAGGCTATGGATAGCCTATGGACCCCCATGTGCTAACTCTAACACCCCCACTAACCCCCGCTAATGTATACAGTATTGACAAAAAAAAAAAAATGCTTTAGAGTTTCTTACTAGTATTTTGAAAAAAAATATCATGATACGTGTTGTACTGTTGTGCCCTTACCCGTTCTATTCCCGTGTCGTGGGCTCCAAAACAATGGCCTAGCCCAAGCCACTTTAGTTTTCCCATCGTGTCGTGCCGACCCATTGCGTGCTGGAGCTAAACGTGTCTGTGTCGTGCTCATGTTAGCCTGGTCTATTCGACACCTCTAGTTAGAAGTTTCCCAAGCTTTAATTACTTTGAATTTTTGTTATTTCATTTGGATGTACATACCATAGAATATTTGTTGGGAATAAAAAGTGTTAAAGAATGAACCACTTCAAGAACCAATATACAGGTGATAAACTTCAAATTAGAAAGGTGCCTAAAATCAACAAAATCATACTCCCTTTGTCCATAAATAAATGTTTGGGTTGCAAATTTAGGCCTCTAAAAATATGTATTTTTTCGTTAAAAAAAATTAATTTTTTTCACAAATCAATAGATATCAATGAGGTCTTTCAAGTGGTGAAAAAAGTTTAAATTTTTTAACAAAAAAAATGCATGTCTATTAAGGCCTTGGTTTGCGAGCCAAACATTTATTTAGGGACGAAGGGTAAGAGATAGTTCCATAATTTTCTTTTCATATGAACACAAGTCACAAGGAAAAAGCTAACACAAGCTACAACAGATTAAAAAAAAATGTGTCAGCAATCATGTGAATGGACAATGAGGTCCAAAAGGAAGGAGCAAAAACCAAAATGCTAGGAATACAACAATCCAAACACAACACGAAATCACCCAATTCGCAATGTTTCTATTTCTCTTTTGGAGGTTATGGATGATGTTGAGTAATTTGAAAAAAAATTCATAGGTAATAAAGTAAGAAACATGTATTCTATGATGTTTTATGTTGAAAATGTTAATAACCTTCTCAATTTTTTTGGCACATTAGAATCTGAATCAAGTTCATGTTCTAGTCTAGCACCAAGTTTGAGTGTTATTGACGTCTAATAGTTTATCTTTAGACATTTGGGTTGATGAATGTAACTTAATCCTAAGTAATGTTGGTTTAGACTTGTTTGAATTTGTGGCGGACTTGATTGGACTTGAAATTTTAGGACTTTATTTTTTAATTTTTTGGTGTATATAAAAAATATAAATTGCATGCTTAAATCAACTGAAATCGCCCAAACCAATCCGCCCAAACTGCATCCAAACCACCGAACCAACCCAACAATGCTACGGACGGCTGAATGATGGAGAAAACGACAATCCGCCGCAAGCAGATCGGATTGGAAACTGGACCAATCCACTTTAAACCGATTTGCAAGCAGCCCTAGACTGTTGTGTTTGGATTATTGTGTATATAGCACTTTTGGAGGAAAAAACAACAACAGTTTCATAACTAAAACTATATACTACAGCATTTCCATAACTGAAAATGATACAACAGCAGCTCCAGAGCATAAATGCAAAGTGGAATTCAGTAAACAGAAATCCATTGTTGTTTAGGGGAGGGGAAAAAAACCATAGCAACATTGTTGGCGGAAAAACGCACACCAACTGAAATAAAAAACACCAACAGTTCAATGAATCCCGACTTCCCATTTTTTGATTTGCCTTCAGGTTTCTTCGCTCAAACCTCAATCCAAAGACTGAAAAGTAGCAAAATTGTATATGAAGCTTAAAAAGGCTATGAAACATACACCAAAAACTTTTAAGGAACAAAAAATGTAAATGATAGGAAATTGCATAAATTGTAGCTTGTTTTGATGGTGTAAAGAATTGAGTCTGCTATGAAATTTTGTGCACAAATAAAAACATCACCAATACTAAGGGGACCGACGAGTTCCATACCTACCATGAACCGACGGCCTACTCCGGGTCCTGTTTTTATTTGGAATTTGATAAAATAAGTTTGTTGCACACAATACGCAAGTACATATGGTGAAATGTGAAAACTTACTTACATATTGCAACATTCACGTTTATTTATAAGTCTCTGTAAGTAATACGTAAATTGGACAAGATGTTTAGCACGGAGTTTCGAATATTGAATGTTCATGTTCTACAAAATTGAATAATACGGAGATTTCGATACACCTTTTAGTGTAAGGTTCTGTTGCTCTTTTTCAAACTAACTATAGCGAATAAGTAATTCCTTTTAAGTTCAACTCCACTCTTTTAACGACAAGTATAAAACTCTTTAAACAAGATTTTGGATCCATGCGGCCGAGCCTTACACCACAATAAGAACAGGCACATCTGTGATAAAGCATTTTAGCCCATCAAAGTACATTTAAGGATTCAGGAAACAATGATTTGCCTTTAACTATTGTGGTGTATTATAATTTGTACTTGTAGGGAGGTATTCCCAAGCACATACATTTAGTTGTCGAACACGTGATGTTTGGGAGCACGTGGTGAATACGACTGGACTTATCGCCGGGCAGTATGAAGAACAGCGATATGGAACAATGATATGGGAAGTCCTTGGTCCATGCAATTTGTTCGGCTAAATAAATGCCAATGACATGACAAGTCACTGGTGTAAAACTATCTGTTCGGCAGATAAGAGACATTCTGATTACGTTTGAACCAAGTTACATGTGAAGACCTTGGTCCAGGTAGTCTGTTCGGCAACGAGGTCGCCGAACCAGGAAAGAACTCCAATCAATCGTTGAAGCATGGGGAACATTCTGGAAGAATCCAAAAACAATGGTATTCCGTTAAGGAAAAAGATCCCAGGAATATAGGATCTGGGAAAGATACCCAATGAGAATGGGATGTCTGGCCTGTAAAAGAAAAAGAATCCTAAAAGGACTCCTTTCTATTAAACTGATAAAAGAAATGAGAATCCTTGATATCCTGGGTTTCCTATACGAGTTGAGAATCCTATGGCAATAGGGATGCTTGGGCGCCAAGCATCCGAATGTCTATATAAACAGAGTAAGCCTAGAGGTAAAAGGTACGCAATACTTTGCATTCTTGCTTTCCTACTGATAATTAGGGTTTAAAACTGCTAGTACGTGATACTAACTTTGGCATCGGAGGGCCTTTGCCACGAGAGGCAGAGGTGCGCTCACCCCCTGTCTATTTTGCAGATTAGGGTTCCGACGACGAATTAGGGTTCCGGTGAAGAGGCACGAGAAAGCCGTTGCAATCCAGTTGATCAGAAAGCATCAATTGTTTTCATCCCCCTACAGTACTCTTAAATTAGGAAGCATAAGATACTTTCAATTCCCAATTTATCCATTAAAACTCAAAAGCAATCCAACACAAGATCATCCCAGCGGCCGAGAAAATTATATCATCCCAGAAAGAAACTCTTCCTCTAACACAACTCAGGTCAAAAGCATACTACGCATTTACACTCAGAAAGCCCTCCAACACAAGATCATCCCAGCAGGCGAGATAAGTATATCATCCCAGAAAGAAACTCTTCCTCTAACACAACTCAGGTCAAAAGCATACTATGCATTCACACTCAGAAATCGTAGGGCAACGTTAACTCACTCACTCACAACCAAAACCACCTATTTCCCAATGTTACGACCAGAGAGAATCGCAATAAGAGCCTTTGGTGCATTCTCTATTCCTTCAACTATGTCTTCCACATACGGAATTTTTCCTTCTCGTATGAGGGGCAGGACCATGTCACACAGTTGTGGTACTTCGGGTACACGGGGTAGTAATTGAAAACCACGAATCGTTTTGTGAGGAGCAACGTTCTAAAAGGCGCTAGGCGCTAGTCGGGCGGCAACCCACCGCTTAGCACCTAGGCCGCCTTGGCGCCCGCCTTGCAATTAAGTTTTTTTTTTTTTTTGGAGAGTTCAGACCCTAGGCCTCCGCCTAGGCCCGCCTAGCTCCACTGAGTGCCTAAACAAACCACCTAGGGAAAATTGTTGCGGCAACCCGCCACACACTGGTGAGGAGGCAGAACAAGATGTGTACACCTTCAGGTTCTTCAAAGTTGTACTGTGAGATCATCCTAAAGACGGGAGTTCGACCTTGGAGTCTCATGTTCAGAAGTACCGCATCAAGCATCTTTCCTCTAACATTCTCAAAGTAGATATCGATACCATCGGGTAAGCACTTGGCAATCAAATTAGACAGAGGCATTGAGACTAATGCATAACATCCCCAGAATGGAACCGCCACCAAACTTCACATTTGATCAATAACACAAGGGGGAAAAGGCGAAAATCATTAGCCATTTAGCCCCAATACAAATAAATTTTCATATTTTGAAGTTGTAGTCAGTCTATACCGAATAATCAGCTATATATATCAATTTCCTGTTCTAGACTTCTAGTGATGAATTTTATGGGAGCATCAGTTCTGGCAATTACTGGCCATGGAAGGGAATGCGGTGGATAACTAATGTCGGAGTCAAATTTTTTGGCTGGCCAGGGAGACATCTCGTATCTATGAAACCACAGAATTCAACGGGCAGTGGTTCAGATGGAGGAATATGGAGGTTGTGTTCGTCTTCTATGGATGTCACAAACAATTTCTTTTTCCATCTCCAACACCAATCTTCGTTAAGTATACGATTGTTAATGCCACTTCATCTTTCTAATGTCTTCGGAGTATTTCCTAGACCACATTAGCCTTTCTTGGTGATGGGCTTCTGAGTTGGCATACTTAAACTTGTTATTAACATCTTTTTGGCCAAGCAAGGATATGGACAAGGCTCTAACTTTTAGTACGTATACTGCTGTTGCAAATTGAGGCCAAATCCAAATCTTCATGAAGGCCCCCTTTTGTTGCTTTTCGTAACTTCATTCATATCTACTTCTAAAACAGGGAATCAACAAACCACCAAGGGCAATTAACAACCAAATCAACACATCTAGGACATAGCCACCACATTATTACCATGTTGTGGGCTACCAAGCCCGAGGTTAGGACCCTCCGCTCATTTTTGATTTATCAAAAAAGTATTGGAAAGAGTTGCTGTAACAACTCCGATTCTTAGTAAATAAAAATCTCGTTAAATATTTGAAAATCCTTATTTAAACCCTAGATTGCTTAATAAAATTTCCTTTTAACTTTAATAATCCGTCATAATTAGATTTGAGACTTATAAAACTATATCTTTCGCACCGGGCAATCTAGTCATTTTCTAAAGACAAGTATGCTTATAGAAGCACTTGTATATTTTCCTAGTGAATAAAATAAAATCTTAAAGTTATATTTAGTGGCTAGAAATCCTACTTGACAAGTAGAATTAGCTTCCAACTGATTAGTTAGAGAAATCTAATTACCATTTCACCTAGTTACATTTCCCTAACCCTAGAGGAACCTTATGAACCTTTTGGACCTAAGGAAGTAATCATTATGCTTCCAAAAGTAGTATACTTAGACTTGTTATGCATGCAAGCCTAAAAATAATAGCCTTGAACCTAATAATGTCTTACAAGTAGCCTTTCCTAGATTTTTCTAGGTATATATACATACTAGCCTACCCTAATCATACCTATATACATATATGTTGACTTTCTAGGAAAGTCTTAATAATTTTTTCATTGAGTTGTCACTTGAAAGCCTTACCACTCATCATCTCCTCTTCCTAGACCTAGTAAGACTACTTAGTACTTAAGTATACATATATGGATATATACCCATGGTCCTAGAGAGAGAGAGAGAGAGAGAGAGAGAGAGAGAGAGCTGAGAGGGAGAGAGGAAAGAGAGGCCGAGAGAGTGAGAAGGAGAGAGAGCTTGTGTGCATGTGTTTGTACACTCTAGCAAGCTACCTCACTTACACAACCTCACACTCAAGCCTAGCACCACTTTACAACCTTTCTTTAGGCCACTTAAATCCTAAAATCTAGCCTTTAATCATCCTAAATCTTACTTACACCCTAGACCTAGGATTGACTAAACATGGGAAGACTATTCTTTTAGCCTAGCAATCATTATCTTTAGACTTGCAACCTAGGGTATAATCACCTAGAATTTCCTTTAAAACCTTAGAAAATCTTCATGATCACATAGCCTTGCACCTAGGATGGATTGAAAAGAGAGGGGAAGGCTTTGGCATGCTTAAAGATGTGATTTGACAAAACAATGGAGCAAAAAAATGAGAGAAATAGAGAGAGAGAGAGAGAGAGAGAGTCCAAAATTTTGCTATAAATAGCACCCCACTCTTGCCTTGAACTCACTCCTTCAAACGCTCCAACTTCTCTCTCTAAAATTCTTGTATTTGTGCTTTGTTCTTCCTTTGTTCTTAGTGTTCTTGAGTTCTTCTTGAGTTCTTCAAGAAACTCATCCAAGGCCGCCACCAAACCACCACTTGACCACCCTCTGATCGATCCAAAAGATTTAGTAGTTTAGTCAAGAATTAGTTTCGAGAGAAAAAAGAAAGTCTTATCTTTTCTCTTTCGAAACTACCGTAAGCTTACTGTAGGAAGTTACACCGCTCAATAGCCGACACACTTACTTTTTCCGTAGCCGTACCTACCGCCAAAAGGAACGGTAGAATATCCTTACTCACTATTTCTAAGTATAAATAGAAATGTGTATATTGCTTGTATTGTTCTAAATGCATTAAAGAAAAATAACCTGTTGACTTATTTTTACAAGGGAAATACAATCATGTTGAATATCTCGACTTTTATTACCAAAAAAACATATGTTGTTTTGAACTTTCCAAAAGGAAAGAAAGAACGGATTTCAAAACGTAAGAAAAGAAATAAGAGTTTGATTGAAAGTATTTGTATTTTGATCCTTGAGATGGTTATGAGCATGTATATGTGATTACTAGGATTACTTGCTTGATGTGTGATAGAGCATAAGTGGTTTCCACTCCAAAGGTGTCCGTCCATGTGACACTATGCTTTACGTTGTGTGATAAATGTGATTTTGTGAACTTAGGCATGATAAAGTAATATAAGAGTTGGATGATCTTGCTGTGTGATTATTCTAGTTTAGTTTCAAGATTACAATCAATGATACATGTTTATGTGACACCATATATAGTGTACTTACGTGAAAAGTCCTGCCGCAGAGTCTTTGCATGAAAACGAGACACTGAAATCGAGAAAGTAGAAACATGACACTTAGGGTGTTGTTAATGAAAGGTGTGTTTTGAAAAAGAAAATATTTTGAAAACCGCAATGTGGCCGGACGTGGTAGCCCATTGTGTGGTGTGTGGCTTGGTTATCCGTGGAGAGGAGCCAATGCTAAATTTTGTGTGCCAATGGGAACCCGGGACATTGGAACCATTGTGAGGATACTCGGGAACCCGGAACGGTGAAACCGAGGTTGGGTGTGTAAAACGATTTTCAAAAAACCAATGAGAACCCAGGACGGCGGAACCATTGTGGGGATACTCAAGAACCCGGAACGGTAGAACTGAGGTTGAATTATGGTTTGGTTGTCCGCAGAAAGGACCCAATGCAATTTTTTTTTTGTGCCGATGGGAACTCGGAACAGCGGAACCATTGTGAGGATACTTGGGAGCCCGGGACAAGGAAACCGAGATTGGGTGTGTTAAAAATGCTTTTCAAAATGTTGATTTGGTAAAAGTGAAAATGTGACACGGTCTACGATGAGTCGCGTAGGAGAAACTCAGATAACACAGATACAAACATTAGACGATTAGAGAATGTGGATGTGTCATTGTTAAGTGCTTTATTGAATATGCATGTGCTATTTGAAATTTCAGAGTGGCATATTATTTCTATGACCTATTGTTTGTAATTTATGGGTTAGCGAGTATGAGATTATTCGGCTGAACTCTCGTAGCTCATGGTGTTACCTTTGGTGACCCCGACATATTATATTGGTGGCGACGATGGTATAATGTGTCAGACTTTGTAGATGACCAGGGTGAGCTGTACACCATGGAGGCTTTCAGAGCTGAAAAGCTGGCTAGGATGGAGGAGCAGGCGGAGCTCTAGTTAGGAACCTTAGTTTTCCCTCCCTTTATGTAATGAAAGTACTCATATGGGGGTTATAATGTAATAATGAGCCAGACTCTATTTAGATTTTCAATAAAAATATTTATTTAACGTTCCCAAAATCCGAGGCGTTACAATATGGTATCAGAGCTCTAGGTTCAAAACCTCGGCCATTGGTAGAATGGGTAGACTATAAAATAGTTTGACCGTTGCATAAACTTGAAATGAGTTTAAGTTTACCGTCCCAAATTGGGTGAAATCTTGACAAAATAATCTTCGGATTGAAGCAAGATGTGGAAATTGGAAGTACCACCGAGCTGGGAATTTCCGAACAATTGGATGATGACTTAAATCAAGGATCGAATGTGGAATTTAGAAATTTTTAGAAGTTAATAAATCTCTGTCTTAGAATATTACTAATTGAGGTTAAAAATCTTTCCTTATAGATGAACCACTTAGTCAACCTGTTAGCTGGAAGCTACCATACTGAACCTCTCCCAGTACTACCTAGAACCATTGGAGGAACCACCCATCTTGACTACAAAAGAGCTACTCGCACAAGAACGTGAGTACCTTGTTAGAACTGAGACCGTCGCTGAAAGGAACTTCAAGAAATGGTTGAGAGAGATTCATGGAATCGATCTACCCTAAAGTGTAGTAACAGCGGCATAGAATAAAGCCTGACAACTTGTAGGACCATGTAGTAGGAGTATGTAGGATCGTTTCTACTTGTATTAGGAAAAATCTTGTCTTTTGTCCCTACTTGCCATTTTAGTGGAACTCTATGCTTATGATTGTATCTTTCTGCGTATCTATGAAAAGCTTGCTTATTTAAAGAGTACTGTTGCATACTACTTGCTAAACTGCTTTGACCCTTAGAAGGAAACACCATTTGCAAAAGAAAACTGTTTAAGTAGACTAAAACTTCCCCTTTCGATTTCCTCTCGTAGATGGTGAACACGCGCAACGGATTAGGATATGATAACGGAGGACCCTCTAACGCAAACCCCGACCTAACCTAAATCATGCAAGCGATCATAACCGCCTTGAACGCCAACCGCCGAAACCAAAACCACAACGACAGACCAATGACCCGAACTCAAGCGATGAACGAATTCTGCAAACACCGATCATTGGCCTTTCATAGAGACACCAACCCCATCATAGTTGAGACGTGGTTGAAAGAAGTCAAGGTGATTCTTAGAACCTTAGGGATTACCCGGGACGGAGACTGTGTGGCCATAGCCACTTACCAATTGAAAGGAGAAGCCCGCTATTGGTGGGATCTAATGGAGGCGACTCATACTATAGCCACCATGACATTCGCTGAGTTCGAAACCTTGTTTCTCTACAAATACTTTCCCACACCTCTTCGCCTAGCCAAGGAACAGGATTTCCTGAATCTGAAGCAAGGAACGCTAACCGTCACCCAGTACGTGGCCAAGTATGAAGAGCTGTCCCGTTACACCCTAAACTCCATACTGACATAAAACAAGGCAAGGAGATTTGAGTGGGGGCTAACGACTGTTTGAAGGGCTGTGGTGGCTCAAGCTTTTACCACTTATGCATAAGTTATGCAGCGTGCTCTCCGGCTAGAAAGTGAGGAGCTGGACTTCAAGACCCTGTGGAGGAAGGTGAGTGGCAGCACAGGTGGGCCAATCCGAACCCAAGCACCCAACAACAACCATGGACCCTACCTTGCCAAACCCTCTAACCCACTGCAAAATAACCAACCCTAGAGGACTACTACCCCGGACGTGGCGAAACAGTTCAGCGGCCGGAACATAGCAACAGTTCAGTGCTACAACTGTCAGGCTATGGGCCACTATAAGCGTGAATGCCCCCAACCTCAAAAGGAGAGGAATGGGAACTTTGGAAATCAAAGAACTCAACCTGGACCGACCGATTTTGTGAAGAAAAACCCTGGAGGCCCGCTGCAGTAGCAGAATAGGCAGAACAAGGGAAAGTAGCCCATGGGAACCCAGCAAGGCACCGAAGGGCGTATCTTTGCACTGTAGGCTGAGGAACAAGAGCAGGATCCCTCTGTGATCCAAGGTACGCTACTATTGTATAGTACCTACGTACAAGCTTTGTTTGACTCTGGAGTATCGCATTCATTTATATCTGTTGCCTGTGTATCTGCACTAGCACTAGAAACAGAACCCCTTAGTACTAGTATGAAAGTAACGTCACCGTTGGGGGGGAGCATAGTTGTTAGTCTAGTGTGCAGAGGGTGCGAACTAGAAGTAGCCAACCTGCATTTGACCTGCGATCTTAGGGTGATCGACATGGCAGATTTTGACGTAATCCTAGGGATGGATTGGCTATCAGCACATCGAGCGGTCATAGACTACCATCAAAAGATGGTGACGGCATATACCCCCGAAGGGACTCATTTCCGATTTAAGGGGGATAGATAGACAGCGAATTCGACGACGAGAAGATCCAGGTGGCAAAAATCAATTGTTTGGATGGCTAGCTAGTCACCAAATGGAAGAAGCAAATAGGATGGGATTGGGATTACCACACGTCGTTTACGAGTATGCCGATGTTTTCCCTAAAATACTCCCTGGCTTACCACCCCGGAGAGAGATAGACTTCTCTATAGAACTTCAACCAGGAACAACACCAATCTCTGTGGCGCCGTACCGAATGGCCCCTGCAAAACTAAAGGAGCTCAAGATCCAATTGCAAGAGCTATTGGACAAAGGTTTATCAGGCCGAGTACGTCACCATGGGGAGTGCATGCGCTGTTCGTGAAGAAGAAAGAAGGGACGCTTTGACTATGCATAAACAACTACAGGAGGCTAAATCAAGTCACGATCATGAACCGGTACCTATTGCCAAGGATCGATGATCTATTTGATCAATTGAGAGGAGCAACCTGCTACTCTAAGATCGATCTTCGATTAGGCTATCATCAACTAAGGATCCGGGATGAAGATATCGCCTAGACAGCCTTTCGCACCAGATACGAACACTACGAGTTTGTGGTGATGCCGTTCAGGTTGACCAATGCTCCAGTAGTATTCATGTGTCTCATGAACAAGATTTTTCAACCCTAGTTAGACAAATTTGTAGTGGTGTTCATTGATGACATATTGATATACTCCGCCAATAAGGAGGAGCACGAAGGACACCTTCGGATAGTACTACAAGTACTCCGAGATAGCCAATTCTATGCCAAAGCAAGTAAATGCGAGTTTTGGCTGGAAGTGGTTAAGTTTTTGGGGCACGTAGTATCCAAGGATGGAATCGCGGTGGACGAAAGTAAGGTCGAAGCAGTGCTGAATTGGAAACAGCCGACCTCAGTGTTTGAAATAAGGAGTTTTCTAGGATTGGCGGGGTATTACCGTAGATTCATACAAGATTTCTCAACCCTCGCCAAGCCAATGACAAGGCTAACTAAGAAAGGAGTGAAACTGGATTGGGATGAAGCCTATGAGAAATCTTTTAGGGAATTGAAGAAGAGACTAACCATACGTGATAAGGAAACCTAGGGCAACAAGAATTCTTGGGCAGTAAGCATACGTATGCCTATATAAACAAGGTTAACCTAGAGGTAAAAGGTACGCAATACGTTGCATTCATATGATACTTCCTATTGATATTTAGGGTTTTCTGCTAGTACGTGATACTAACTTAGGCATCGGAGGGCCTTTGCCACGAGAGGCAAAGGTGCGCTCACCCCTTGTCTGTTTTGCAGATTAGGGTTCAGATGACGAATTAGGGTTCCGGTGAGGAGAAACGAGTAGCCGTTACATTATTGTGCTGTTCAAAGCACCCTTCATTTTAGTCCACCTACAATTGGCGCCATCTGTGGGAAGCGAAAGAGTTCTTTTTGAAAAATGACCATGGTGGAAGGAGATCCAAAGACACTGCTCGACCCAAAGAACCTACTAGGTGGGGGAGGAGATAAATCCCCACCAGGCACTCCGAGAAAACCCGATGTTAGACATGGGAAGAAAACAACCAGCAAGGGCAACCTCCTGATCGTCTTGAATGGTTCCAAGAATAGGGAGGGTAGGATGGCCACAGAGTCTACATGAATGAGTAAATCCCATCGTGGAGGGGAGTCAGTTGCACACTCAAAAAGCATGCACAATAGTGAAGACATCCTCGATAGATCGAGGAATTTGCTCGTTTGATCAAGAGACGAGAACACGAGATTCGAGAGATAGAACAGATTCGAGAGCATCCTGAGGACTTTAGACTTTCACGAAGAAATTCCAGGGGAGACAGATATGCAATGGTGGAATACAAGAAGGCTCCTTCACGAAGAAGAAGGAGCAGGAGTAAGAGCCCTACTCCCAGGCAAAAAGAAGCTTCTCCACGAAAATAGAGGAACAAAAGCCAAAGCCGAACACCAGAGTGGCGAAGGGCTTCTTCACGAAAAAGAAAGAGCACAAGCCAAAGTCCCACCCCCAAGGAGAAAGGCAACAGGAAGCACCATAGGGACAGGTAAGAGAGGCTTGATTCCAATTGGAAAAAAAGTAGTCCCAGTAAGACAACGGGATGAAAGGACGGAACCATGACTGCATGAGAAGCAGCACAGAAAGCCCTCAGCAATATAGCAGCCTCCCCCTTCTCAATGAAATTGTAGGAGGCAAGATTGCCGAGCAGGGTGAAGCATGGCACGTTCATCCTTTACAAGACAAATACGGACCCTTTGGCTCATGCGCAACACTATCAGCAAGCAATGTTCATGCATGACGGGGATGATGCAATTATGTGCAAAATGTTCCCATCGAGTTTGGGAAAGGTAGCCTTGTCTTGGTTTCATAAGTTAGAACCACTCTTCATATGAGGATGGAGGCATCTGGCCGAGGAATTCACTGCTCGGTTTTTGACGAGCAGGAGGGCACCAAAAACTTTTGAAAGTCTCTCTGCTATAAAACAGGGAGAGAATGAGCCGATCAGGGACTATGCGAAGAAGTACTGGGAAACCTTCAACGAGATTGAAAGCTGCAGCGAGGAGTATGCAATAGCCACATTCAAGACTGGACTGCCTCTTCGGGGGGAAATGCGTCGGTCATTGAACATGAGTCCAGTAAGTACACTGGCAAAATTAATGGAGTGAAATGAGCAACATGCTAGAAATGAGGGTGACATACTCCAAGAGGACGGCAAGGTAGTTGCCGAGTAGGCCAAGGGGCCTGCAAAGAAAGCAAATAAACCAGAACCCAAGACTTATAAGGAAAGAAAGGATTATGGGCAGGCTAAGAAGGAGCCGTACAATGATAGGTAAGCTTCGAACCCTAAGTCTTTCTTTTCACTAACCATGGTCTAGAAAAGAACCAATTTACAGGATTCTTTATCAAATAAATAATCGCCCCTATTTCAAGTGGCCCTCGAGATTGGAAGGAGATAAAGATGCAAAGCGAGCTACGAGTTTGCATTGCAGTTATCACAAGGATTGGGGTCACATGACTGAGGATTGTTAGATGTTCAAGAAGCATCTTGATGATCTGATGGCTCAGGGATACATTAAAGAGTTTATCCAAGAGGAACCCAAAGAAAATGAGAGAGCAATGGAATTGGATTACGAGCAAAATCCAAGGGGCGTAATCCATATTATACATGGATTGGACACCTTATACAAGAAATGAGGCGAGGTTGCTCCATAGGCAAGTTAAGCATGACCAACATGTCATCCAATTGGGAAAGAAAAGAGCACGTGAAGGAGAAGTATGCAACGAGGGCATAGTCTTCACGGATGAAGACCTTGGAAGAGTCCAGGTGCTGCATAATGATGCTTTGGTCATAACCCTATGGATTGGGGAATATGACATCGAGAGAATCCTGGTGGACTCAGGAAGTTGCACGGAGGTGCTATATTACGATGCATTTAAGAAATTAGGATTGACATAGGCGGATTTAGTACAGTCGATAACTCTCTGGTCGGATTTGGTGCATGAGCAGTTTGGCCATTGGGCAAAGTAACTCTGCCTGTTTGGGCAGGAACAATTGTGCTACGAACTAACTTTCTGGTAGTAGATGTTCCATCTTCCTATAATGCGATTATAGGAAGAACGTGGTTGCACAAGATGAGGGCGGTTTCCTCCACCTACCACCAGATGGTAAAGTTTCCTGGCTCTAATGGAGTTGAAAAGATCACAGGAAACTAAAAATGGTTGCCCAACAGTGCTTGAATTCCATAATCAAGAAGGCACCAAAGGCAAAATTGGTCCAAGCACTGGAGATTCCTGATCAGTCGACCATCGAAGACGTCGGAGAAAATCCCGCCGAAAAGGTGGTCGAAGGATTAAAAAAGATACATATCAATGAGGCTGATCTAGAGAGGTATTTCCTGATTGGGGAAAATTTGAGCAAAAAAGATGAAGAAGAATTGGTAGGATCCTCAAAGAGCACATTGACGTGTTTGCATGGCTCCTCGAAGAGATGCATGGGGTGGATGCAAATGTGATTTGTCACCACTTAAATGTGGATTGTAAGGGGAAAAAATCTGCTTATTATTCTTTCAACATCTCTTGAGATCAACGTGCATGCTTTCTTGCCGGAACCCTAGTTCTGCAAAACAAGACACCGTGAGTGCACCTTTGCCTCTCGTCGGCAAAGGCCCTCCGATGCCAAAGTCAATATTTCGTACCCTTTTAAACCCTAATTCATAGTAGGTAAAAATAATGTATATCAACATACCTCCTTTCATGGGTGTTAACTTCTTATTTATAGATGTAGACTTACTTGTTCTCCAAGTCTCCTTCTCTGCCTAGGGTTCCAACCTCATTAGGAATCCTAGCCCATATGGAATTCCCTCCCATATGGTAACTCAATTATAATCCCTTTATTCATGAGACACTTGCCTGTCACGTAGGATTTCCTTTCTAGAACCTTCTAGAACATTATACTGCTACACCACATCAGCGATCCAGATAGAGTTGGTCCAACGTGCATCGGTGGTGCACAATTACTATGGTGCACCTGTACCATGTGTTAGGCTAACTCATTGAACAATATCACGTGTTCGGCGATACCAACGAGCACCTTTATGTGGTGCAACTGATACTATTCAGCATCACTGCCTAGCAACCTTAGGTGTTGTGCACCTGTTCGGCATCATGTCCTAGCACCCTCTGCCTACCAGCGCACCTGTTAGGCATCATTGCCGAACACCCTCACATGTTGCCGCCTACTAGCGCACCTATTAGGCATCATCGCCGAACACCCTCGCATGGTACCGCCTACCAGCGCACCTGTTAGGCATCATTGCCGAACACCCTCTGCCTACCAACGCACCTGTTAGGCATCATTTCCGAACACCTTCACATGGGGCCGCTTACCAGTGCACTTGTTAGGCATTATTACCAAGCACCTTCACATGGGGCCGCCTACCAGCGCACCTGTTAGGCATTATCACCTAGCACCTTCACATGGTGCTCCGATGTGGTCATGTGTTATGCATGTGTTCAGACTATGTTTTCTCTATTCGGGAAAACCCCCCCACATGGATCCACAGCACAAACCTATTATGCAGAAAAAGAGGAGATCGGCTGTACAACACATAGATGTTGTTATCGAGGAGGTTGACTGCTTGCTTGAAGCCAAGGCCATACAAGAGGTTTACTACCCAGAGTGGTTGTCTAACACTATGGTGGTAAAAAAGAAGAATGGAAAATGGCATGTCTGTGTAGACTTCACAGATTTGAATAAAGCATGTCCAAAGGATAGTTTCCCTCTCCCTAGGATAGATCAATTGGTCGATGCAACTGCTGGGTATGGATGAATGAGTTTCCTCGATGCATGTCGAGGGTACCATCAAATTTCCATGTTTGGGCCCGATCAGGAGAAGACTTCCTTTATTATTCCAAGAAGGCTGTATTGCTACAACATTATGCCCTTTGGATTAAGGAACGCCAGAGCAACTTATCAAAGATTGGCAACGATCATGCTCAAGAAGCTGCTTAGGAAAACTATGGAGGTATACATAGATGATATGGTGGTCAAAAACAGAGAAAAGCGAGACCACATAATTGATTTAAATGAAGCCTGTAACGCCCCTGAATTTTGGTCAATAAAAATTTCGTTAAATATTTGAATTTTGTTTGAATTACTTATTTTCTATTAAGTGGCTATATATTTTATTGTAAATTTTCGTCGTAGTTAGATTTTGGTCTCGACTAGAAACCCTACGTGACCAATTTAGTTAGTTTCCAACCGACTACTTGGAGGAACTGAGCAACTGACTTACCTAGTTACTAGATGAACCTTTTGGACCGTTTGAAACTTTTGAACCTTTTGCCTTTACCCATTGGTCCATAATGGTTAGGGTAATCTTTGTCCATTGGACAATAAGCTTTTCATTATTATATTTGTTTAAAGTACATAGAGTCTTTCAAAATCTTATTTTAAGATAAAAAGTACTTGTACTTCTTTTACCCTTTGGTTATTAACCGCTAGGGAATTTATTATCCATTGGGTAATAGCCCAAATCTTTCCAAGTACAAGGTTGCATTTTAATAATCAAGATTTGGATTCCCATTTACTTTTATGCATTAAACTTTTGGGGTATATCTAAACCCTAGATTTTCTTGTACTTGTACTCTTTTATAAACTAATGGGGAGAATCCTAGCCTTTTTATTTAATTGGGGTACTTGGTACCACACTTATATTTAATATAGGGCTTTTGTCACATGCTTAAAAGTACTCCTTAAATATTTTACTATAAAAGTTTCCTTTTAACCTTTGTCCATTGGACAATAAAAGTTAGGGGAATTATTGTTCATTGGGTAAAAGAGTTATTCTTTCACCAAGTACATGGGTTCATTAAAATAATATTTTTTCTTAAACCCCATGTGATAAAGTACATGTTATTTTATTATTAAAATACTTGTAGCCTTTAAAGCCTAAGATTTTCTAAGTACTTTGTTATTATTTTATATTGGGGGTTTGTACCCAATTGGATTAAATTATTGGGGAGTTGATCTTCCTAGAGTACATTAGTACACTAGTTTATTTATTTAAAGGGACATGTGCCTTATTGAATTTCTTTATTGGGTATTTAATTTTTGTGAATCTTTGTACTTTGTACTTTCTTATTCTTTCTAGTTATATATATATATATATATATATATATATATATATATATATATACATTGTGTATATGTGTGTACCTTTGCAAGAGAGAGAGAGAGAGAGAGAGAGAGGCCGAGAGAGGGAGAGAGGAGAGAGAGGCCGAGAGAGAGAGAGAGGGAGAGGAGAGAGAGAGCCGAGAGAGAGAGATAGGAGAGAGAGAGGGAGAGATTTTGTTGTACTTTGCTTGACCTTCCATATCTTCCTCATCCTTTCAAGTCCATGGGTGAATCTTTCCCCTAACCAAACTTAACTCCCCATTTGTATCTCCATGCTTTGTTTAAAACCAAATCTTGTACTCTTGTCTCCTTCTTTCCAAACAAATCTTCCATAAATCCCATCCTTGGTACAAACTAGCCATGCAAGCCTACCTTTTAGCCTAACCTAGCCATGCAAGCCTACCAAGTAGCCTTTGATCTTCCATGATTACATGCCATGTGTCAAAATTTGAGGTAGAGAGAGAGGGAGGGGTGGGGGGGGGGGGGGGGGGGGGGGGGGCGGCCATGAGAAGGAGGGAGAGCCCAAGATTTTTCCTATAAATAGGACCCCATTCCAAGCATTGAACTCACACCTTCACCTAGCAACTTCTCTCTCTAGAAAAATTATGTTCTTTCTTTGTTCTTTCTTTTGTTCTTCATGTTCTTGAGTAGTTCTTGAGTTCTTCAAGAAACTCAACCTAGGCCGCCACTAAACCGCCACTCGACCACCCTCTCGATCCAAAAGTAGTAGTAGTAATAGTCAAGTAGAAGTTTCGAGAGAAACCTTTCTCTTTCGAAGCTACTGGAGACCACCGTAGGAAGTTACTCCGCCCGACCACCGACGTACTTTCCGTAGCCAACTAACCTTCCGTAGCCGACTACCGCCAAGAAGTAAGGTAGAATCCCTTGTCCACTATCTCTAAGTATATGTAAAGTCCCTTGTCCACTAACTCAACGTATAAGTAGATTATCCCTATCTACTACTCCTAATTATATGTAGTTCATCCTTACGTACTTATCGTTTGTTTAGAAATATTGTATTTTGATCTTTAAGATGATTATGAGTATGTATATATAAGTTGCTTGTATTACTTGTGGTGTGATTAAGCATAAGTGATTTCACTCCAAAGACGTCCGTACATGTGGCGTTGTGCTTTGAATAAAGCATAAGTGATACACTCCAAGGGCGTCCATACATGTGGCGTTATGCTATAAGTAGTAATTGAGCGTGATGAGTAATATAGAATTGGATGATCTTGTTAGAATAGTTCATGCTTATTGTTGTCCTACCGCGGAGTCTTTACATGTAACGAGAATCGAGAAAGTAGAAATATGACACCTAGGGTGTGAGTAATAAAAGGAAATGTTTTTCGAGGAAGGAAATATTTTGAAACAACATAATGACCGATTTCGGGGGGGCATTATGTGAGTCGTGTGCGTGTGTAAAAGAAACATTTGAAAAGGTTGAACTGTTTTGAAAACCGCAATGTGGCCGGACGTGGTAGCCCATTGTGTGGTGTGTGTTGAAAAACCCAATGAGAACCCGGAGCGGCGGAATCATTGTGGGGATACTCGGGAACCCGGAGCGGCGGAACCGAGGTTTTTAGATTTCGAAAACCCCGATGAGAACCCGGAGCGGCGGAATCATTGTGGGATTACTCGGGAACCCGGAGCGGCGGAACCGAGGGTTTTAAATTGTATGCGTTCCCATGGGAATCCGGAGCGGCGGAACCATGGTGAGGTATAGCTTGGTTATCTGCGGTACGGAGCCAATGCAAATATTTTTGTGTGCCAATGGGAGACCGGGACGGCAGAACCATTGTGAGGATACTCGAAAGTCCGGAACGGCGGAACCGAGGTTGGGTGTGTAGCTTGGTTATCCGCGTTACGGAGCCAATGCAAATATTTTTGTGTGCCTATGGGAGACTGGGACGGCGGAACCATTGTGAAGATACTCGGGAGTCCGGAACGGCGGAACCGAGGTTGGGTGTGTAGCTTGGTTATCCGCAGTACGGAGCCAATGCAAATATTTTTTGTGTGCCAATGCGAACCCGGGATGGCGGAACCATTGTGAGGATACTCGGGAGTCCGAAACGGCGGAACCGAGGTTGGGTGTGTAGCTTGGTTATCCGCGGTATGGAGCCAATGCAAATATTTTTGTGTGCCAATGGGAACCCGGGACGGCGGAACCATTGTGAGGATACTCGGGAGTCCGGAATGGCAGAACCGAGGTTGGGTGTGTAGCTTGGTTATCCGCGGTATGGAGCCAATGCAAATGTTTTGTGTTAAACAAATAGTTTTTGAAAGATTGTTTTGTAAATGAATATGTTGACACGGTCTACGATGAGTCGCGTAGGAGAAACACGAAACTCTTGGACACAAACGATAGTTGATTAATGAATGTGGATGTGTCATTGATTAACTATGTATATACTTATCATGTGGAAATTGATGTTGTATTATAGCTTAGTTTGTAAGTTATGGGTTAGCGGTTATGGGATTTTTCTATTGAGCTTTCGTAGCTCACGGTGTTGCCTTTTGGTCACCCTAACATATTATATTGGTGGCGACGCCGGTATAATGTGTTAGACCTTGTAGATGATCAAGATGAACAGTATGCCTTGGAGGCTTTTAGAGCAGAGGAGCTGGCTAGGATGGAGAAAAAGGAGGAGCTGTAGTTAGGAACCTTAGAACCCCCTTCATTTGTGTAAATATCGAACTCTTGTGAGAGTATTTGTTATAATAAGAGCCAGACTCCATTTGATGTTATCAATAAAATGTCCTTTTAACGTACCCAAAATTCGGGGCGTTACAAAGCCTTTGGGATTCTGAGGGAATATAAGTTAAAACTCAACACCTCGAAGTGTGTGTTCGGAGTAAGCTCAGGGAAGTTCTTGGGCCACCTTGTAACCGTAAGAGGGAAAGAGGCAAATCCCGATCAAATAATAGCTTTGCAAAGGCTCCAAAGTCTCAGGACCACGAAGAAGGTCCAAAAGCTAACTGGAATGGCTGCAGCCCTTAAGAGATTTATCAGCCAGTCCAATGACAAGTGTAGGCCTTTCTTTCAGCTGCTAAAAAAAGGGAAGGATATGAATGGGGAGCAGAATGCAAACAGGCATTCCAAGACCTGAAGAAGTACTTGGCAACAGCTCCACTCCTATCCACTGCTGATCTGGGTGAGTCTTTAACTTTGTATTTAGCAGTGTACGGGAATGCTATCAGAGCAGTTTTATTAAGAGATAAGGGATCCGATCAAATCCCCGTGTATTATATTAGCAAGACATTGTTAGATGTAGAAATGAGATATCTGCCCCTCGAGAAATTGGTCCTGACACTATAGACAGTGACAAGAAAGTTGCTTCATTATTTCCAGAGTCATAGAATTGTGGTTTACACAAAGTTTCCGTTGAAATCATTGCTACGAAAAGCAGATTTCTCGGGACGAATATCAACTTGGTTAGTGGAACTTAGTCAGTACGACATTGACTATCAGCCGCGCACCGCAGTTAAAGGACAGGTGTTGGCAGATTTGGTGGCAGAATTTTCACCTATAGTAGCTCCTCGGCCTCCTACGAGAAAGGAGCAAGGACCAGGCCCATTGGCCAAGAAAGGTAAGGAGCCAGCCGAGCAAGATCCCCTGGAATGGAAACTGTTAGTTGACAGATCAACATGTAATACTTGTTCAGGGATTGGAGTTGTGCTCTTTCTTCCTGAGGGAATAATGTTGGAGCTATCTGTTCGGCTAGGTTTTAGTGCATCAAACAATGTGGCGGAGTACGAGCCACTCTTAGCAGGCTTGAGGAGTGCAATGACCCTAAAGGTTAAAAAGATAAGGGTGTACTGTGATTCACAGCTAGTGGTGTACCAATTATCGAGGGAGTATGAAGCCCGAAATGAAAAGATGGCAGCCTACATGGAGGCCGCCAAGGATCTGCTTGACACTTTTAAGAAAGTGTACATTGAGCAGATAAGTTATGGGCAGAATGCCCATGAAGATTCACTGGCTTGGTTGGCCACAGCTGTGCCAACCGAATTTAAGAGAAGGGTGGCAGTGGATTATCTTGCTGAGCCTAGTATTGGAAGAAGTGTGGAGTTGGTCTTGGACGTGATCCAAGGACCAAGTTGGATGGATCCAATTGTGGAATTCTTACGAGATGGGACACTTCCCACTGATAGAAAGGAGGCTCACAAAATAAAAACAAAGTCTGCATGGTTTTGGCTATCCCCTGAAGGAAAGTTGTACATAAAGTTTTTCACAGGACCATACTTACTTTGTGTGCATCCTGAGATGGTGCAGAAGTTTCTCTGCGAAATTCATAAGGGAACATGCAGGAGCCATGCTGGGGGCAGGTCAACTGCACAACGAGCAATCACCCAAGGTTATTGGTGGCCACATATGCAAGAAGATGCAAAGGTTTATGTGACAATTTGTGAGAAGTGTCAGAAATTCTCACCAATGATCCGAACACTAGCTGAAGATCTGGTGCCACTTACAATCCCATGGCCATTTGCCCAATGGGGGATGGACATCATAGGTTCACTCCACAAGGCAACTGGAAATCGAAAATTTCTATTGGTAGCAACTGATTATTTCACGAAGTGGATTGAGGTAGAGCCGTTGGTTAAGATCATTGAGCCTATGATAGAAAGATTCATCTGGAAAAGTATTATTACTCAGTTTGGTCCCCTATTCTTTGATTACGGATAATGGGTCATAGTTCCAAAAGAAATTCAAGGCTTTCTGTTCCCAGTACGGGATAAGAAATTATTACTCAACTCCAGCTTACCCTCAGAGTAATGGGCAGGCAGAGGCATCCAACAAGACTATACTTGATCGGATCAAGAAGAGATTGGATAAAGCAAAGGGGAAGTGGCCCGATGAGTTACCACTGATCCTATGGGCGCACCGAACAATGCCTAGGAGGTCTACGGGAGTGATCCCCTATTTGTTGGCATATGGAACAGAGGCTGTTATTCCATTATAGGCTGGTTTGCCGACCAACAGGACCACTTTGGTTAAGAGTGGATGCAATGACAGAGCCCTGGAAATCGAATTAGATCTTGCCGAGGGACAGAGAGAGAGGGCCCTGGTGCATTCGGCCTCTTATTAGGAGCAGCTGATGAAAAGCTACAACAAACATGTTCACCCTCAAGAATTTGGTGTTGGAGACCTTGTACTACAAAAGGTGCTCGGCAATACCAAGGTGGCAAACGAGGGCAAGTTAAGGGTCAATTGGGAAGGCCCATATCGAGTGACAGAAATTGTGGGAATAGGGGCCTATTGATTGGCAGACCTGGACGGGAACCCGGTGCCTAGGCCCTGGAACGTCCACAATTTGAGGAAGTTCTTTGTTTCAAAGACTTCGTTTTATTTTTCAGGATGCATATCGTGATTATGTGGGAGTTATGAAGAAAATTCCCTTGTTTTTTCTTTTTGCTAGTTGCAAGGGGTACACGCATAATGTCCCCTTGAGTTTTGAATTATGAATAAAATTCTGCTTTTGGGAACGTTCCGTTTTAGCAAATTTTGTTGAACTTTTTATGATTGAATATGAAGCCAGACACAAGTCTTTTTTTTTCCTCTCCCTTCGTATTGGGGAGCAGAGAATAAGTACGTTTACCCTGCTATGTATGAAATTATCTAAGTATTTGAAACTTAGGAATTCGTCCAAGTATATGAAAACTTGGGAAGCATACGTGAACATGCAAAATTGACTAAGTATGAAAAAACTTAGGCCGTAATCCAAGTATGAGAACACTTGGGATGCATACGAGAACATGCAGTTTATTCAAGTACGATTACTTGAGCAAAATTTAATATGCAATTGATTGTCTAAGTACGAGCAAACTTAGGAATTTATCCAAGTATGTGAAACTTGGGGAGCATATGTGAATATGCGGAATCATCTAAGTATGAATACACTTAGGAGTTTTGTCCAGGTATGAATAAACCTAGAGTGCATATGTGACAATACAAGCTTAGCCAAGTACAAAGACACTCGGGCTTTTGTCTAAGTATGAGAAACTTAGCAACGCATGAGTAGCTTTATCTTAAGCATGAAACACTTAGGTACATATGATGTAATCTACGTATGATAGGCATCTATTTAAAGCACGATATGCTTATGCAAGCCAAAGGGCCACTAACGAGATTAAAGGCCACGAAGGGCCACGCAATCAAAACCAAGTGTTGTGCCATAAAGGGCTAAATACCTGTGTTAATCAAATTTGTAAATGTACTTGTGCCACGCAGGTTGGAACTATGACCACGCAGGGCTTGCAAATTGTTTCAAGAAAGGAACATTGTTTTAAGGTGATTGACACATACTTACTCATCTACAGTTAGGTCCTGGACAGAAGGAGGAGTAACTTCAGCAAATGTATCCTCCACAATTGTGCTATCATCAATAAGACCACCACTGGCTTCCTTTTGGCCAGGGTTGGTCACCTCGTTCGACACCTCATTAGGATCTTGTTCAGCATGAGCAAAGGGTTGTTCAAGGATATCACCATTGAGTTCTGTGTCCAAGCTATCCTCCTCCTCGTCCTCCGTAGGTTCTTCAGGAACAATTTGTGAGCTTGGAAGATCGTTCTCAATCCATAACAGGGACGTCTCTGCAACTCCAGCCTTGGTCAGAGCAGCGGCCCAGGCAGCAACCCATATTTCATCTTGGATTCCAGGCATTTGAGTCTTGTAGCTCTCTGTGGCCACGTTGATCCCTTCATTGTATCGTTGGTATGCAAATTTTGCTTCAATCTTGCTTGACTCAAGCTCCGTGAGAGTCTGGTTCAGACTGTCCTCGGCTCCGAAAGGGTTCATCCACCACAGCACGCACTTGGTCTCTCTCTCTCAAGCCTAATGATTGATCGTTGCAATTTGGCATTCTCACCAGCAAGCTTAGCATGTTGAGGCTCGGACTGGCCTAGTTTTTGGGCCAAAGCTACCATTTTTTGCATTGCGTAGTACAACACAAGGGATCAGTAATACCAATACAAGCAAAACATGATTCAATGACAAGAAGAAGGAATATACTGTAGACATCCCAATTTGGACTTGTCGAATTTCCTTAATTTGTGGCCCTGAGGCTCCCCAATGATGAATATGGATTAAAACAAGCCATGTACCAATTGAGACGTTGCTCCTTAAAGGATTTAAAAAGGAAATGGTCAAAATCATTCCCAAGCGCTTGGAAGATGCCCCAAGCGCTCCAAACTATTTTCCAAAAACCACTGGACTGGCTCACTCTCGAGCGCTCGAGAATGAAGTCCCAAGCGCTCGGCACCACTCCCGAGCACTCGAGATCTCTCCCAGTGCCCAATGGGTGAAAAAGATTCCCACTATCCATGCAAGCCATCATTGCATTCCCTTTGAATCGGCTGAGGTGAGTTAACACTCAACCTCAGTCAAAAAGGATATCAGCTGAAGATTTCTTTCTTTAAAAAAAAGGGAGGGTTTTCTTTCAAAATCATTTCATTTTCAAAACCATGGGTTATATGCTCTATATATATACCTGGTTCTTCTGCTGAAAGGGGGGATGAAAATTCTCTCTCTCAAAACCCCTCCTCTTTTCTCTCTCTTGTTCAAAGGAAAAAGTCTTAAAAACTCAAACTTCTTTCCTAACTTCAAATGATTTTTTCAAAATCATCAAGGAAAAGGGCAAGAAATCCAGAGTACTCTTAGTTACTGATCTCTACATTCGCCTTTCACAACCATCCAAGGAGCAAAGTGTCAAGCAAAGGTAGAAACATTTCTATCCTTGATCCAAATCAAGAGGCTGTTCTCCCTTCTGAGGGGAAGGGGGGTCCCTTAGCCTATTCCAGTCCTTAATGCTGGGTGCATGGTTGGGAGACCTTAGTGAAAAAGCAAGAGTAAAATGTCCACGAATAATGTTTTCCCAAAACCCCTACTGGAAATACTATCGAGCGCTAAAGAGTGCTCCAGAGCGCTCGGGACTGCTTCCAGTCCCATGCATGGCATTTTGGTAAGCAGTAGGCTGGGGGTGAAGTGCACTTTTAAATAAAATGGTTTTACTCTGGCATGCAGACACAGAAGATCATTTTCTTCTAAAACAGAAATGTTTCTTATGAATCTCAAGTAAGAACAAAGTTTTCCTAAGTTAAAAATAAGATATTCTCTTGTTAAAAATTTAGATAAGGGTGTTTGCATGATGAAGAGGTGTCATTTTCTATTTGAGAGTAAGCTAGCATGCAGCTCACTCCCAAGCGCTCGAAGCCATTCCCAAGCGCTCGGGAGTGCACGCATGCCATTGCATTTCACTTTCCCGGTTTTCTCTGTTTTCTGAGCTTCTGCATGCATGGATGTGTAATTTACTCTTTTAAAATTGTAGATCGGTTTGTGCAATGGCAATGATACATGACTTGAAAACTCGAGGTCCCATCTCAGTCTTTCAAGGCCTCTGCTGAGCCAGTGGTCTGCTTAATAGTATTTCATTTTGCAGTCTTTACATTATGTTGTGTCAGTACTAACAGAATGTGCAGGTGGGGTTCAGACACTCCCAAGCGCTCGAGAGTGCTCTCGAGCGCTCGAGAGTGAAGCCAGTGAGCTATGTTTCATTTCCTGTTATCTTGCTGTCTTTCATCACATAATCACCCCCCTATACACGTGCACCGGCATACACTGTTATTTGGCATCCTATTTGTGATTAACAAACACTGCAAGATTTGGTCAGTAACACTCCCAAGCACTCGAGAGTGCTTTCGAGCGCTCGAGAGTTGATCCAGTGGCAGTTTACACTGCTTTGCCATCATGCATGTGTCCATCATCATTTCATCACTCCTTGTACACAAGCACCAGCATACACCTTCTATTTGCTATACCTGTGGATACCTGCTACATGCTTAATGAAACAAAATCCCTTTGAAAAATCCCACAAATGTTTAATAGAGACCGACATCGCGTCGGGCGAGGGGGGTGCCGTAAAATCCTTTCCCCCTCGTAACATGGCTTCCGAACCCTCGAATGATCTCTGGTTTTTCAATTCAAATCAATCAATTTTCAAATCAAAAATGGTTTCTCGGGTGGCGAACCATAAATCCGGGTGGCAACTCTTCAAATTTCTCAAATCGATTCGGTGGAGCGGTATGTGTTTTTCGGACCGCCCCGATCTCACCCGGGGCTGTGGTAGCCCACATATACCTTGGCACTGTGCACCATGAACGAACCGAGAAGGCTGTCGGGGGAGCTTTCAAGCTATTTCTGCATATCCCCTAGCAGCATGAAAGCCTGGGAGAGGGCTAATGCAGTCCCCTCGGAGTCCACGCTATCTCTAATGCTCATTGGGCGGTTTTCGTGAGTAAGTTTGGGAGCCCAAACAAGGGATGGTGCATTTTTGTTGAGAGAGACTCTCACCCACAGTTGATTCCAAGTGTTGTCGTTTATCTCAGTGACTTGCCTCGACTTCCTCGGGAGAAAAGCCAGGAGGAGGGTCAGATTGAGCGGGCCCATAACGACCGTGTAATGGAATAAGACTTTGAGAACCTCCACAGCCTTGAAGGGCGCCACGGGCACGAACAGCACCACGGCCCCTACCACAGCTGGGCAAGTTCAGAAGGCTACTAAGGTTGATCGGCTGATTGGGTTGATCCATAGCTAGAATGCCCGGAGGAGAGGGAGTATAACCATTGGATAGTGAGGTGGATGCTTCTTCAGCTAATTTGATTGGCTCGTCAGGAATTGGTGGAGTATGAGATATACTGTCTCTTCCTTGAACGAGATTCAAGGAAGGGGCTTGAAGCTCAGGAGTGTCCACTGCACGAGTACGTCGATCAATAAAACCACTATATGAGACCTTGTAGCTTAGGAGCACTTGAGCTGCTCTTGCTCGGCCAGCAAGATGAGTACCTTGTCCGTTGAAGGCCAATGCACGGTTAATAATAGTCACGTGGACTTGTGGGGTGATTAAGGGCTAAGTTCTAGGATGATGGAAGGCTAGATTGTGTGCTTGAAGTAGTCTAGGAATGGGTTGTCAATGGTCATTAGGCTTAAGGGCTAAAGATGGTGTAAGAAAGCATAGCTTTCTAGGAGAAAATAGGCACACACACACACACACACACCTCTCTCTCTCTCTCTCGGCCTCTCTCTCTCTCTTGTACTATGTATGTATATATGGATCTATATATTTATATATATATGTGTGTGTGTGTGTGTGTGTGTGTGTGTGTAAGACTAATCATGTTTAGGTCCAAGTAGCTTAATGAGTCTAAGGGAGAGTAATGATGATAGTCAAGGCTTTCAAGTGCTAGACATTACCCAATGGTCAATACTTCCCCTAGAAAGTATATATAGTTAGCCAGGCATACTTAGGTACTAATTGGTACTATTAGGTCTAGGAGGAAAAGGTAATGATTAAAGGTAGGCTTTCAAGTGTAATCTATTGTCTAATGGTTAAGGCTTTCCTAGAAAGGCTATATATGCATATAGATATGATTATGGTAGGCTCATTTACACATAGCCATATGTACTTAGGTATAAGTAGTCTTGCTAAGCCTATGGAAAGGGTAATGATTATGGTAAGGCTTTCAATGACAAAAACATTGTCCAATGGTTAATTCCTTTCTAGAAAGTGTATATATGTACATATTCATGATTAGGGTAGGCTATTATATATATGTGCCTACAAAAATCTAGGAAAGGCTTCTTATAGGTCAATAATAGGTTCAAGGCTATTACTTATGGAAGAAAAGATATGATGATGAATCATGGCCTTCTTGATGTGACAATACATAATCACGGTTGTTTGGAAGAACAAACTTGGTCTTGGTCTTGGTCTTGACTAGACAAGTCCATGGTAGCACTATTTTCTAGACAATAGGAAGTCTTATTTTTATTACTCTAAGGATAAAAATTACCCTATAAACTATTATTCAATGGGTAAATAGGTAATGATGAGAAAATATATTCTTAGAAGAAGTAATGATGAGTAGTAAAGTCTTGAAATGACTAGTCATGAAAGTGAAATGATTTCCTAGCCTAGGGTTAAAAAGGTTCAACTAAGGTATAGAAAGGTTCATTAGGTTCATCTAGGGTTAGGAGAATGTCACTAGGTTGAATGGGTACTTAGATTTCTCTAACTAATCGCACTCAATCCGAAGCAATCAAGCCACTGAAGGATCAAGGTGGTGAGGCCCAGGGGCCTTTGGTTCATTTTATTTTCAGTTTATACATGTTAATCGTAGGATTTTGATTATCTGCTAACTGTATAGTCCGGTGTGAGTAAGAACATCGGCTGGGTCATTGATCTATCGGCCGGTACATAGAACCAGGAGGATCCCTCGGCCGTGACATCTATTCACCGGCCGCGGGATCCATTTCCCTGGGACATATTTGTTTTATTCTACTTTCTGATGCATGTTTTATTTATTGCCTCGGCTCACCTTATTTACTGTTAAAAATGGCTAAAACTAGATTACGTGTTAGAATTAAACCAAGCATGAGTTAATCATATGTTGAACAACTATGGGCCGGTCTCATGACTGGGCAGAGAGGGGTGCCTAACACCTTCCCCTTACTGTACTTTTGGCTCCCATACCCGAAATCTCTATTTGTTTTTCCTAGTTTTTATAAACTAGGTGGCGACTCTATTTTAATGATAACCGCTATCGTGTGACGATGTTCCTAGCCATGGGAATATCCACAATCTTGGTTTATGAAGTAGAAAGCAAACAAACAAAAAGATAATTAATCTGTATGGCGACGCCCCGCTCTGGGAGGTGTCTATAGTTTTTGGCGACTCTGCTGGGGAATTGAGAGCCATGACCAGAAAGTTTGACATAAGACAGACACATGTTTTATTTAATTCATCTATCATATGCATCGAGCGGGCAACCTCGTTGAGTTCACCTAATATCCCGGCATGTCATGGGCTATGTTAGGGGTTCCAATAAACTCCACAGTCACTCGTACCTAGTGGTATATCAAAAAGGAAATCACCCAATTGTCGCTTATGATGGGCTAGCAAAAGGATTGGTGCCCTTTGACATTGGAGCACCCTTGAGACTACCCAAACCTTACACATGTTAGAGAGCCATAGAGCTTATCAAAATAAGGCATGAACCCGCAGGTTAAGGAATTTTCCTGCGTTTTGAGCTCTTTCTCACACCCTATTGTTGTAACATCTCTTTCTGTGCAGACGGGTTGGGATTTTCGGTCCAAATCCTAACCCTAAACGGCCAAGTGATGACTTACAGGTATTTTACTTTTAAAGTAGGCACGATAGGTAAGCCAAGAAAGCAACCATAACCAATTTTATACTCTTACAACACCCGAAGTCACGCCAAACAGAAGTCTTTGCAACCATCCCATCTGTCATCTTCGCCTATCAAAACATCTTCACCGCAACAATCCCAATCACTTTCGAGGACTTCGCGATCATCTTCTCAACAAACCCGATCGTCTATCAAATCCCAAGCTTCACCAAACAATCCTCCCACTCCCATGGCAGACAATGACGCCACTATTGTTGATTTACAAGCTCAAATCGCTACTTTGCTAGCAGAGAAAGCAGCAAGAGATGCTGATGATGAAAAAAAATTGATAGAAGATGAGAATCCTCTTAAAATAATAACAATAGAGAACCCTGAATTGGCCAAACAAGTCAAGGAGATCAAACATGCTCTAGCCCGTTCACAGGGGGACCAAATTCTAGACTTTTGAAGGACTATGTCTCTTCCCAGATTCACATTTGCCTGAAAGATTCAAAATGCCAAAGATTGAGGAGTTCAATGGAACAAGCAACCCTACCAGCCATGTTCGCCATGTTATCAACACCTTGAAGCCAATGGGCTTGAATGACGAGCTCATTGCTCAATTGTTTCAAAGGACTCTCACTGGAAGTGCTCTCGATTGGTTCCTCACTATGGAATTTGTACATTATCAAACTTGGCCCGAAATTGCCAATGCTTTTGTCAAACAGTACACATATAATCTCCAAATTGAGTTGACCTCCTAAGATTTGAAGATGACCAAGCAGGAGTCGAACGAAGATTTTGTTACCTTTGTGGCTAGATGGAGAGAAAAGGCTGTCAAGATGAAGAACCATCCCTCCAAGGAAGATCAAGTGAGAATAGTTGTCAAAAATTTGCAGCCTAAGTATCTAAAGCATATCTACACTCAAGCTATAACCGATTTCAAGCGCCTACATGCTACTGGGTTGCAGATTGAAGAAGGGATCAAACTGAGACTCATTGGGAAGGAAGAAGCTTCTCCATCCTAGAAAACCTTCCCAACTCGCACATCTCATGCCTCCGTAAACACCCTTAATCTGGCCTTGCACAAGACACTTTCCAAGCCAGCCCTTCCCGAAATTCAAATCGGCCTCGCCGCAACTTTAATCCTCTCTACATGACTCTCGCCCAAGCCTTAACCATTCTAAGCCGTTAGGGGCATCTCAAACCTCTGAACTAACCACCTCCTCAGCCACCTTATGGCCCAAACCATGACCCTAACAAGTAGTGTGCCTACCATCAACACTCTAGGCATGAGACAGACAGCTGCATGCGTCTTCGCCATGACATTCAAGATCTCATTGATAGTCAAACCATAAAACCCCCACAGCCTGATGCACAAACCAAACCACCTAACAATACCGAACCACCTCAAAATATCAATCTTATAACTTTGTCTCACAGCCTTATATATAATCCCAGCCAATACATTGTCCAAAGCACCAAAGCCAAGCCAACTCTAACCTTTGATTAGGGGTCATCTGCTTTGGCCACTTTGTATGGCAGCCTTGGAGCTTGTTCACGAGACAAGAGCTTCATCCTTGGTGGTCACTATCGAGTGCTTGAGGTATGTCCTTCTTTCCTTTTTCTCCTTTCTCACGTTGATTTGTCTTGGTACTGAATCTGTTTCGTTAATCCATTTTTCAGCTCTGGGCTTTCGAGCATCTTCTCCAGTTTCCGACTGACATAAAGCATGAGGATTCAAACTGTGTACCTCGCTACGAGCAATGGTTGATGGGACAACGAAACCCGTGGTCACCTGTTTTGAGCCTTCCCGAGTGATGGCGAGTTTTGGACCGAGTGACGGTCGATCAGGTACCTCTTTTCTCCTTTCGTATTCCTTGTTCATATCTTTGTACCATGGATGATTTGACTTCGTTTGCAGGTGCGGTTCGACCCTTGGAGTAGCATTTCTGAAGACGCTCCTCTTGCACGTTCCAAAGTTTTGGACCGTACTCGCAGCTTGCTTGAAGATCCCTTTTGTCGCGCTTGGTACTTAGGTGATTAAGTGGCTAGCCAGTGGCACCCACGCATTGAGGCGCTTCAGTTTGTTCCTCCTCCTCCTTCTCCTCCGATGTCAATGAGATCTACTTCCACAATGTCCAAGGAAGATTTGAAGAATGCTCGGATCAGAGATTGGGCGGGCTTGCTTCTCCAGGCAGGTGACTACATGGAGTACTACCGTCTTTTCTTGGCTCCAGCTGCTACAGCTCCTCCTATTGCTGCTGTTTGGCCGTGGGCCCCTTCTTTGTCTCCTTCCACTCTGATGATGGAGAAGAGGAGTGCTTGGTTCTTGCTCCTTGTTCGACCCAGCTTTACACACTACTAGCTGGAGTTTCCCAGGTATCATTTTATTTTTGATTTTGCTTTGTCATTGTATCCTGTGTTCCAGTGTTTAAAATACTTGGTTATTTGCACAGGTGCTTGCTGAGATTGTACAGGAATGGTTAGGTGCCTATCAGAGTGCTGAGGCTTTGATTCGGAGACAGTGTCGCCGGATCCTTGAGGTATGATCATCCCATGTGTTCCTTTGCTTTGTATCCCTTCTTGAATTTGAGGATTTGTGTCCTTTTCAGCTTATGGCCAAACGGGTTCCAGCTGCTAGTGGAAAGGATGTGGGAGCTAGTGAGCAGTCCTTGTCCATAGCTCGGAGATTGTCTCGGAGACACCATTGTGATTAGCTTTAGGATTTTCTCTTTTCCTATTCATAGCTAGCAAAGAGACAAGCAGAAACATGTATTTTGTATGGTGAAAGCAACCACAAACTTTTATTGAAATGAGAAATGCCCTTCAAATGCTTTGGGTATGCATGTGATAGTCAGAACATGGCTTTTTGAACAAGTAATTGTTGTTTTCTAGAGTTCGGAGGCATATAGAAATCCCTGTGAATATGAACTATCAGCCGAGGAATTGATCACATGGCTGAAGATTTTATGTTGCGGCCGATGCATCTATACTTCGGCCGTTACTTCCATTTTCCAAAGGGAGCTGGATTTTGTTCTAGTCAAGTGGCATCTTTTTATACTTATTTTATACCTTTTGCTTTTGTCATATTTTATAGCCTCATTGCCAAATTTGGGAATCTTTTGAGATATCTTGTTTATTGTGTAAATGACTCTTAAGTCAGAGGGGATGAACAGCAATTCTCATGTCTTTTGTTATTGTCAATTCTTTGAGAAAAGTATACTCATTTTTTATGAGCTCAATACGCAGGGTTAGCTATGCCTATCATTGAGTGCAAACTGCTTTGATATTTTTCCTTTTCTCCAAATGTTTGGGCCGTATCTCAATGTGAGATTGCCTATGTATCCCAATTAGAGAATCAGGCCATGGACGTAGTTCCAAAATCACCACCTTTGAGGTTGGGTTTCCACTCTTGGTTCTTCTTTTACATGCTCTAAATTTTGCCTAGGTTACCTAATGGAGGTTGAGTTCCTAGCGAGCTTTCTTTTGAATGCCTTAACTTTTGCCTAGGCTGTGCTTTTGCAATTTTTTTGTCCTAGAGGCCTTACTCTTATTTTTGCTTGGGCGCTTAGGTTACCCAAGGAGCATTTCTCACAAGAGGTTTTTTGTGCTTTGGGAAGGAATTTGACAGAGATATTTTTCCGAATCTCCTATTGTGTTTATACTTTCACGATGGGTAAGCTAACCCTAAGTGTTCTCACGAAGATAGCGCCTTTTTTCTAAGTTTTGACAAAACCTAGTTTCTTAAGCAACTAAAGTTCATCCCTTCTTTCTTTTTGTCGGTGACACAAAAAACTTGATTCCTTAAAGTTTCCCCTTATTTGGCAAAGAGACTATAGCATATGGCAATCGCAATTAGATTATTGAATAAGCATAGTTTAGAAGATGAAATAGAAATTCACTTGGCAGAAATAAAATGCCCAAACAGGGGCCCAAAACATGTCCTAGTTTGACTTAGAAAGCAATGTTTAATGTTCTTTGCCATGTTATGACTTCTCAGCTACTGCAGCATTTCGGGGCCATTTCCTCTGCCTTCTGCAACTTTATACTCTTTTCCACCCTCTTCTTTGCCAAACAGAGCCTTTAACTGGATCCATCTTTGAAGTTCGCATGGTGGCTATGTTTTTGAGACATGAGTAGTCCCCAGACGGAAATGTCCGCCCAGGTTACTTCTCGATTGGTTGCGCAGTCATTAGCTACTTTCATTTGATCAAATAGCGACGCCAAGTCTGCCCATGGGTTTGGCTTAGTCTCTGCTTCCCAAAAGAATGGTTGCGGCTCATCCTCCCATAAGTTCATGAGGGATTCAGACTGCAGCATGGAGACATTGATGTTTTCGGGGAAAGTAACAGATGGCTCTGATTCTTCCTCATCCACAATGTAGTCCAATGGATCAAACTCGTTACTCGCCATCTCTTCTTCCTCTAGTTCTGGATTCCATGGATTGAGGTTCATGTTGCTGTACAGATTGTCAACAACAAAGTCATTGAAATGGGAGAAATCAGGGCGAATTGGAGCAAGTTCTGGCCGTTCATATATAAGTGATCCTTTTAGGTTGCTATTCCTCGGCATTTATCATAGGCAAGGAGAACATGTTGTAAGGGTCATCCCTTGCTAGAAGCTGGTACACATCCGAGACCGGATCCCATTCCCATTCAGGAGCTGTTTGGGGGAGTTTCATAGTTCTCCTGTTGGTTTTCAAACATCATGTACAAGGAGAGTCCGTCTAGAGGGTCAGCTCAGATGTTTTCCTAATCAACTTCCCATGCGGGTTCAAAGGGTGGCTCGACAGCTCCTTGAAAGTTGGCTGCTTCAAACTCCTCTCAGACAGAGATCAGGTTTTCCCATGTATTCTCCCATTCTTGGAGAAAGTAAAGGGCAGTTTCCTTGGGGATTTTGACAACAGGTTTTGGTTCAGTTGCGGGAATGATGAAGAGAGTAGGGTCAAAGTGTAGACACCCCAATCCAGGCCTCAGAGGGTCTTTGGATGTCCCAATGATGAAATAAAAGAAACAATACCTTTGAGAGCTTGAATAAAGGACTTCCTTAAACCAAAAGCCCAAAAACATCCAAAAACCCAGATAAACCCAAGAAACCCTGGACTGAACCTAGAATACCGCACAGAACACTTCTACATCGAGCAGCGTAATAAAACTCATTACGCCGCGCGCAGTCATAAGGTTAACCGCACAGCATTTTGTGGAAAAGTTCTGACTGGCTCAGTGAGATGTCGGCCACGCCTGTATTGAGCCATAGCTGAAAAATGGCTTGGCTGAAAAAGCACATCTAGCCCGCCAAGAAAACACCTCCCTCATCGGAATTCAAAATCCATGGCCTTTTTGCCTATAAATACACCTTTCCACTCAAGAGAAAGGGGTCTTTCCCCCTCTCCCTGAATTTTCTTTCTCTCTCATGCTTTTACACCCATTCCTTATTCCCAAGTCTTGAGAAAGTGCTCCAAAAAACATTCTCAATGCCTCCCTTTTCTCAAAATGCTCCATTTTTCTCCTCACCATCAAAGTTAGTCTTTTACTCACTTTGAGATCTCACCCACCAAAACAACCAACAACCACTCACACCCATACCCATCCTATCTCGTCCGATCTCATCCTTGTTCCTCCATCAACATCCGCCTTTGTTTAAGCTCAAGATCAAAGGTAAAAAAAAAAACAAGTTTCCTTGGGTTAGGCTCAGTCCTGACCCTAAGGGAACTTTTTTGTAGTTAGGTTCACCCTTTTTGGTTAAATACTGATTTAAAAACCATTTTTGAAAACAAAAGCAGTCCCTGTGCAGGATATACCACGCCGTGCGGCGTTCTGGTGCATCGCACGACGTAGTATGTTAAAACACATGGTCTTTCATTAATCTCTGTTAAACTGCATGGATCATGGCCGCTCTTCATCAGGCTTACTTATATTGCTGAAATATTGTTATCAGTAGCTTCAGAATAAGACCATATCTACAATCCATGTTTTATTTCTTGAATAAGGTCTATTTACTTTCTTAAATGATCTAAATACACCAAAACTTGTTTTATGTTCATGGCTTGAAGAAAGAGGTACTGTTTTGAAATAAAGCAATGGCTGGGTACTTTCTGATATCTTTAAAGAGTCACGCACGGGATATCGGTAGTGTAGACACCCCGATCCGGTTTCCCGATCGTTTTACTTTGTTTTTCGGTTTCTTGTTTCCCCGATGATGAATCAGGTCGAAAACAGTCTCGAGAACTTGGAATGGCTTGAGTTTGGCGTTTGTGGAAACCCATCCTTAGCCCTGAAAACCCTTGAATCCAAACCTAGGCCTCAGGTTTTATAGTCGTGCGACGAACTGGAACACTCGCGCGATGCTTTGTTTGCCAGGTGATGGTCAAAGTCAAAGTTTTGACTATTGACCCTCGCAGGGTTAGCTTGACCCTCGTGCGATGGTCTCACTGTATCGCGCGATGGTCAACACCTGTCATTTTCACCCGGATTGCGTGGTGGTCAGGGGGCTACAGGCCTATGTGACCCCGTTTCGTCGACTGAACAGCGTTCTGGGGGGCTCCCCTTGCACCACCTCAACCCCATTCTCCCATCACCTTTGCCACCCCACTTCTCCACCAAGCAATTGTGACCAGCCTTGTTGGCTAGTTGCATGGCCTTGTCTAGCCACCAATTAACCCATTTTTCTATAAACCCCTCCCTCATCACAGAAGCAAAGGGTAGCCTCAAAAATTGCATTTTCAAACCACGCCTTACTTGCATTGATGATGTATCGGAGTCTGACACTGAGTCTGTTGAGTCGTCTGAGTCTAAGTCTAGCTCTGAGTCGGAGTTTGTGCCTCTTGTCCCTCCACGTCATGGCTTTTACTTTGAGTTTGATTCCCTTGTACTTGGCGACCCTGCAGGGTCTTATGAAATGAAGGAATCCTCTTCTGACTACTTGAATGATCTTTATATAACCTGTGTCGACCCCGACGATGAAGGGATAGATTTCGATGAGGACATTCCCAAGGAAATCCGTGCCCTCATCGAAAGGGAAGATGAAAGGCATGCTCAGCCGTTAAAAGAAGAAATAGTCTTAATAAACTTGAAAGACGAGAATGATCCCCAAATGGTTCAGGTGGGCTCCACTTTATCCCCAAAGGAACATCATGATTTCAAAGAACTGCTCTCAGAATTCAGTGACGTTTTTGCGTGGTCCTATCAAGACATGCCCGGCATCGACCCAAAAATAGTGGAGCATCGAATCCCCTTGCTACCAAATGCCAAACCTGTGAAGCAGAAATTGAGGCGAATGAGGCCGGATTGGGTACAAAGGATCAAGGAGGAGGTCACTAAGCAGATCGACGCCGGTTTTCTTATGGTCTCTTAATACCCCACATGGGTTGCCAACATTGTCCCAGTTCCTAAAAAGAATGGACAAATTCGAGTGAGCGTGGACTTCAGGGATTTGAACAAGGCAAGCCCCAAGGACGATTTTCCCCTACCACATATCGATGTACTGGTCGACAATACGGCGGGCCACGCCCTGCTGTCATTCATGGATGGTTTCTCCAGATATAACCAGATTGCCGAAAGACCGTGAGAAGACGACTTTCATCACTGAATGGGGGGCTTATTGTTACTTGGTCATGCCGTTTGGTTTGAAGAATGCTGGTCCTACCTACCAGAGAGCTGCTACGACCATTCTGCACGACATGATGCACAAAGAGGTTGAGGTCTACGTAGACGACATGATTGCTAAGTCAAAATTTTGGGAAGGGCATGTTCCTGTATTGAGGAAGTTTTTCGAGAGGCTCCGAAAGTTCCGCATGCGTCTCAATCCACAGAAATGCACCTTTGGGGTCACGGCAGGCAAGATGCTCGGTTTCATGATCACTTCGCGTGGGATTGAGGTCGATCCATCAAAGATCAAAGCGGTGCTTGAAATGAAGCCACCAGAGACTGAAAAGGGAGTGCGAAGCTTTTTGGGGAAGGTTCAGTTCATCAGCAGATTCATCGCCAAGTTAACCTTAACTTGCGAGCCGATGTTTCGTCTACTCAAGAAGGACACCCCGTTCGTATGGTCGGACAGATGTCAGGCGGCCTTCATGTCCATTCAGAGTTATCTCCAAAACCTGCCTGTCTTGATGCCACCGGTGCCCGAAAAGCCCTTGATTCTATACTTATCTGTGAGTTCTACATCCATGGGATGCTTGCTAGCTCAAGAGGGTGACCAGGGAGTTGAGAAGGCCGTTTACTACTTAAGTAAGAAAATGGTTGGGTCCGAAGAGCGCTACACCGCCTTGGAAAAAACGTGCTGGGCTTTGGTTTGGGCCTCTAAGAAGTTGAGACACTACATGCTGGCTTACCCAGTGAAATTGATTTCTCGGATGGATCCACTCAAGTATCTGTTTGAGAAACCAGCTCTCACTGGTAAGTTAGCACGTTGGCTGCTCCTTTTGGCAGAATTCGATCTCGAATACGTCACGAGAAAGTCGGTGAAGGGGCGAGCCATTGCTGAGTTTTTGGCTGATCACCCTGTGGATGGACCGGAAGATGCAGATTTTGTGTTCCCAGACGAGGAAGTGCTAACGGTTGTCGAAGACGTTTGGACTCTTTACTTCGATGGGGCGGCCAATCAGAAGGGATTTGGGATCGGGGTCTTGCTAATCGCCCCTGATGGTTCTCATATTCCGCTTGCATTCAAACTTAACTTCGATGTTACGAACAACCAAGCTGAATATGAGGCCTGTATCGTGGGTATGGAGGCTGCACTCACGCTCGGCGTAGAAAGGCTCGAAGTCATCGGGGACTCCAATCTCGTTGTATCTCAAGCCAATGGGGACTGGAAGGTGCATGACGAGGGGTTGAAGCCTTACCATCAGGATTTGGAGGGGCTAATTCCTCGCTTCAACAAAGTGACATTCACCCACATCACCCGTTTGAAGAACCGGTTTGTCGATGCACTCGTGACCTTGGCATCCATGGTCGAATTGCCTTTAGGAGTCAAACTTCGCCCAGTTTTGATTGAACAGCAGGATCGCCCCGCTTATCAATACGTCAACGCCATCGATGATGTTGATGATGGCCTACCCTGGTACCATGACATATGGAACTTCGTCGAGAGTGGCTTGTATCCGGTCGAGTCCTCTAAAAGGGATCAAATTGCGTTGCGGAGGATAGCCGCCCAGTACATCCTTTGTGGGGGAAAGTTATATAGGAGGTCTCATTGCGGAATGCACAAGCTCTGTGTCAACGGGACCGAGGCCGTCAGAATCATGGAAGAGATCCACGAGGGGGTCTGTGGCCCTCATATGAGCGGCATCATGCTCGCTAGGGAAATCTTGCGCCAAGGCTATTTCTAGTCTACTATGGAATCTCAGTGTGTGGATTACGTGCGACGGTGTCACAAATGCCAAATTCATGCTAATCTAATGCATGTTCCACCCTCTAACCTATTTGGCATGACTTCGCCTTGGCCTTTCTCTGTATGGGGCATCGACGTCATCGGCATGGTTAGACCGTCTGCTTCATATGGTCATAGGTTTATCCTCATGGCGATAGATTATTTTACCAAATGGGTGGAGGCCGAACCTTATAAAACCCTAACCACGGTTCAAGTCGCTCACTTCATTAGGAAAAACATCATCTACCGATATGGGGTTCTGCAAGCGTTCGTATCAGACAATGGGAGTCATTTCAAAGGCAGGGTCCTGGAGCTCTTCGAAGAATTCAAGATCCAAGTCCATCACTCAATGGTCTATCGTCCCCAAACAAATGGAGCAGTTGAAGCGGCCAACAAAAACGTTGAGACAATCATCAAAAAGTCTGCAGAGTCCGCCAGGGACTGGCACGAGCAACTGCCTTTAGCTCTTTGGGGTTATCGAACGTCGATTCGAACATCAACAGGGGCAACCCCCTATTCCTTGGTCTACGGGATGGAAGCGGTTCTCCCTATAGAGCTTGAGGTACCATCTTTGAGGATCATGGTAGAATCGGAACTCTCGGAATCTGAATGGCTCAGTGGGAGATTTGTTGAACTCATGCTTTTTGATGAAAGGAGGCTTCGGGCCCTGTATCATGTTCAGGGGTATCAACGGAGAATCGCCCGGGCTTTTAACAAAAAAGTGAAGTCTAGAGACTTGGTCGAAGGAGACATGGTCACGAAAGAGATTCGGGCGCCAGTCTTTGACCCCCGCGGCAAATTTTGACCCAAGCGTTCCGGACCTTACATCATCAAGACCATCCTTTCTGGGGGAGCGGCTCAGCTCATCGATCTCGATGGCAACGAATTCAGTTCTCTGGTTAACCTGGATCAACTCAAACGATACTATCCCTGAGAGAAGCTCGTTGGGCCGAAAACCACAAGGGTGGGCGGTTCCAAGCAAAAATTAGAGCAAGCCTGCTAGACCGAAAACCTGAGAAGGCGGTTTAGGCAAAAATAAATAGGCATCAATCAAAGCTCGCTAGGCTGAAAACCCAAAGTGGCAGCACTAGGCAAAATTTAGAGCGTAAAAGGAGAGCTAAAATACTCGAGTGAACCCTAGCCTGAACTACGTGCTGACCTGGTTCCCTGAAAAGGGATACGTAGGCAATCTCTCTGTGAGATTCGGTCACAATCCATCAACTTGATCCATGGTTTCCTATTACCAGAAGTTGACTTGATACTTGGGTGACACGGCGATTCAACACTTGGATCAAAAGGGGAAAACTCTCGAACTTTCATTTTTATTCAAATTATAACTTCTATTACACAGGCTGAGCAGTCTTAAAAAGAGTAAAACATGAAAACAAAATAAAGTGCTCGAGGCCTTAACAGGCTCACAGTTTATTCTAGATCATCAGGGTTCGTCAGAAGTCAGTTGTTGTTTTGCCTGCTTGCGATTTCCCTTCTTAGCCATGTTTGATATCGGTGCGTAAGTTCCGTACTGAAGTCTGGGTCAGCTCCCCCGAGTTGCCTCAAGCCCCAGTTGTGCTCATATCCTCTCAGATTTCGGGCAGTGAAAGCAGGGACTTGGAAATCTTCAGTCCCGGCTCAGTGGAGTCCTTGGCTCATTCCTAGCTGACGAAGGATGCGTCCGGGGATGTAGAACGTGAAAGCGGTCAGCCCAGCTATCACTACTCTCTCGAAACCTGCAGAACTCAAGGCCATGTTTGGAATATTTAAGGCTTCATGCCGCCATGTGATCTCGTTCGGTAGCATTTCCCTCATAAATGCGCACCATTGATGCATAGACATTTCCGGATAGATCATACCCCGCTGATGCATCCGACCGGGTAGATGAGGCCAGCTTGCTTCCGGTGCTGTAAGCAATCCCAATTTGTCGGATAACCAGAGCTGCATGAGTGGAAAAACAAGTGGGAAGTTACATAAAGCTAGAGAGAAAAGACAAGTGATGAACTTCGATATAGCCTTAGCTGAGAGATGAGGTAAAAACAGAATGTGTGAAAGCCGAAAAAAGGTGAGCTGAGTGAGAACTAAGCTAACCTGCAGTAATAGTGGACTACCGCCGAACACGTCTGTTTGGCCGGAAGAAACCAAATCCAAACCTATGCGTGTCCAGAACCAGTGGTACCACGTTTCTTCGGGCACCCATTTGAGCGGCGACGCTCACCAGCATGGGGTTGACTTGCCCATTCGGAGATACCAGTAAATAGGCAGCCAGCACGCCGATTGCCAGAGCAAATCGACGCCGAGCCTGCACGGCTATATTCTCTATGTCCCCCTCTGGCCCATACCACTCCATTAGGCGCATGATGTTGATTTGCCCTCCAGTTAGCAAACTTTCGGCCGCTCCTCTAGTAATATCAAGACTTGACTGTAGGAGTTTTGGCATATTTTTCCTATAAGGTGACACAACTATCACGCTCGAGGCGACTCCTTGGAGGTATGCCTGGAATTCTTCCACAGTTGGACACAGCTCATTAACCCCAAACCTGAACACGTGATCCTCTGGGTCCCAGAATTGTAGGGCTGCCCTCAGAAATTCAGGACGGACCCTCACATTGCGGAGGAAATGGAATGCAGCCAGCCCGTGAAACCGGAATGACAGCCAATCCCCGGCAACAAAAGCCGAAAGCCATGGGCTAATCAAGGCCGGAAGGTTATTTGCCATTCTGCTTCTCGTGGGATTCTCAAACTGCGGGAGGGATGCTTTCCATTTGCAGAGCATTGGCCTCTTTATAGACAGAATGCATAGAGTGTTGTCCTTTCCCAGTGTAAATATACATACAACGTGGCATCCTCTTCTCCAAAGTGAAGACACCTCTGCACTGTCCCTGAAGTACTTTGAGCAATTAAAGGGTGATGACAAGGCTTGGCCGTCCTAAAAATCTGAAACGGTCAAAGAGGGGTGGCCTGGCACGGGCCGATCATCGCGCGATGGTACCATTCAATCGCGCGAGTGACCTTAGTCCACTTCATCGCGCGATGGACTCAATGTCTCGCGCGATGGTTTAGCTTGCATTTTGACAGATTGCACCAGCTACTGTCCAATTTTGGTCGCTTCCTGTTCCAGGGGTACTTTTGCAACTTTTATGATTCCGGCAAGTCACTATGAGCATATGCAACTATTTCCAAGCATCAGATTCGAGATTTCGCGTTTAACAAGGTTTTTGAACCCTCTGTGGCCCGTTTCAAGGCCAAATGATCATTTCGGGAGTTCGAAACTCGGTCCGAAGGTTCGTGCCCTTTTACCTCAGGCCGTACAGGTCATGGCGGCCTAATATGATTGTGCGGAGGTGTCGGTTTCAGTCCGGGACATAATGAGTCATGTTTTTCCATCTCGTGTCCGTTTTGTGTCCTTCGTAAGGTTTTCAGGCAATTTTGCGTTTCGGGATGTGTTTCTCGAATCTATCAGCTCTCGTAGGTCATTTTGTATATACATGACCTCACGGAAGCATCCCTTTTATCCAAGTTGGGGTATTTTAGGTTTTGACTTGTGAATGTCCAATATTTCATTCCCTTGTATCCTCGTATCCTGACCGTATCCTGGGGTACATTTTCGTTTTTCTCTGAATTAGTTTTGTCCGTGCGTACGTGTGCGTTTGTGAGCAGTCTCGGTACATTATCAATGCAAGCATGGTATTAGTGGCAAGCGTTTATTTATTCTAAGTTCATTACAAGAGTAAAATAAACCGAAAATGCAAATTTTGTAGCTAAGCCATAATCTATCCATGTCAAAGTAAAGAAGACTACTGTGCGTGCGGCGCTTCGGCCGCTCAAAGTCATCATGTCAACGCGGGCACACTCGCCCATCAAATCAAAAAGGCACACAGGCCCCAAAAACATGTATCAAGTATCAACGAAGGCACTCCGGCCTTCCATCTATCTAGGCGGGCGCGCAGGCCCAAAAAGCAAAAGTCGAGAATGTGGAAAGAGAAATGAGGCTTCTTAGTAGCCCTCAGTCCTCTCCAAACCAATCACCATCTCCGTCGTCGCCGTCGTCGTCGTCTCTCTCTCTAGGATCCTGTCTAAAACCAGGATCCTCAGCTGAGTCGTCTGAGCCGCTGCTATCAGGCGCCTCCTCGTCTTCTTCTTCTTCTTCGCCCTCCTCTTCCTCTTCTTCCTCAAAATCCTCGGGCAGGATCAACCGCTTCTTGCGGACCGGCTCATCTTGCGAGGGCCTTTGGCGCATCTTCAATTGATACCTTTCCTCGGCGCGCGCCACGGCCTCTCAGGCCGCCTCCTCACTCGCAACAGGTGGCTGTATGCCCCGTGTCTGTGGTCTAGTAGTAGGTGGAGGAGCAGGAGTCCTGCTTGCTAGCTTCTTTTGTGGAGGATCTCTGGCACTTTTTCTCCTAGGAGCCGCCCGTCCCTATGTCTGCATTGTAAATTTTCGCACATTTAGTATATATTCTATGTGTTGTATGTTTGCAGGCAGGTACAACCAATTTCAAAGTTAACGGCAATTAAAGTATACTATTTATCGAGCAAAGCATGCATATGTCAAGTATCGAATGTAGGAATGTATTGTTTCTCTGAAAGGTATACCTGAGATCTCTGAGCTGCCGGTGGTGGGTAGCGCAAGTCCAAAGGCAAGCCACTTGCCGCCCGCCTTATCACGTTCTCCAGTGCAAGCATACGCCGAACGGCCTCGTTCGCCCACTCATTGGGCACTTGCAAGGATAACTTGAACATAAGCAATGGAGCAATAATCCGAGATTTTATGGAAGTACAATAATGAAGGCTACAATGCCTTACCGACACGGTGACAGGCGCTGGCTCAACTCTGGCAGGAACTAGGTGTAGCTCAGCTGGATTGCCCTGAGAGTCCACCACTGCTATATGCCATGACAACTCAGGTGGCCCACCTCTCACAGGCCCGCTCGGACCACGTCTTGCACGGCTCTCACTGCTACTCTACCTCACAGTGATGGCTCTCCTCTCCTCAGCAGCCCCGCGAGCCTGACTCCGGACCTCCCTGAACTCTCGTACTCTCAGCAGCCCCGCCAAGCGCTCTCTCTGGTAAGCTGCATAGTCCATGCCGGGACGCAGGTAGCATGTCAAGTCGGTGTCAGGCCGCGTGAAGATCTCTAGCTCGGCCAATGTGTACTCCCCTGTGTGTGAGGCCCGTGGTGGAAGCGGTCCGGGCACCTGGAACCCTGCATGGCCAAGTGACTGGCGTGTCACTCGGTCACCCAAGTACCACTGCCAACCAAAGGCCGACTCCAGCAGCACTCTGCTCGCCGTCACGACCCTACTCCTGGCCAAGTATTCAGGCTCTGGCTCTGCCACTTTCCAAGGGTCCCACTCTACCTGCACAAGCAAGCAATGCAAGCGTCGGTCAGCGACAGCATTAAAGCGATAAAAAGGGATGCATATTTCCATTTGATAAAGTCATGTCATACCTGTGAGGGTCGGAGCTCGTCTAGGTATATCCTGAAGCCGCTCAGGTCACCTCTCCCTCGTTTCTCTCCCATATTCTTCTTGCCCCAGATGTGAGCACGTGAGAGGATCCCCAGGTCCAGGCTCTTTGTCACTGGACGGCACATGTTCAAAACCTCATAGGCCCAGAGCTGCACAGTTATCAAAGTTCAAATCATTAGTGCAATGCAGGAATATTTTTGAGCAGTTCATGTATTCAAATAGATAAGTGCATATTGGAAATGCGCTTCACTCAATTATGATCATACCTCCCAAATCCGCCAGTATCCACCAGTGCTCATCTCAGTCCTCGACGAGTCCCCCATAAAGCCATATTCGGGTACAAGGTAGCGCCTCTCCAGTCGAAGCGTGAGGCCGTCCTAAGATCTCTCAGTGCAGGCAAGTACGATAGGTGGACCTTGCTACGCCTATTCGGGTACAAGGTAGCGCCGAAAAGGTACAACAAGTACGCCCGGGCCATCTGCTCCGCCTCCAGCTCGGTCGCCACCTCCTTTGCAAGGTACCGGGTAAACTGTCCGTATCTCGCCATCCCCTCTTCAACCTTGGGCACCTCTCCCAAGAACCATTCCAGGGCCGCCTCGTCCTCCTGTATACCCGAATCAAACGGGATAGGGTCACCCCCAACCCGCAGGCCAGTGATCGTCGCAAAGTCGGTAGGCTTCACCGTCATCTCCCCGAGCGGTAGGTGGAAGGTGTTGGAGGTATCCCTCCACCTCTCTGCAAGCGCAACCAGAACCGCATGGTCATTTCTGGCTGGAGTAAGGGTCTGTATGAACTCCCCGAAGCCTGCCATGTCCACCAACTGCCTCACCCTCTCCGGCAAACCCTGGTACAACGCCAAGGAGCTGCAGGCGCCCCCGAAACCTTGAATGTCCCTCTGTCTCACTCTCTCTTGTAATAGACACGAAAATAAGCAACAAGAGATATATATCAGCATGTGAAACTTTCATTCTCAAATTCTAGGTAATCAATGCAACCTGGCAGTAGATGGTTGGTTCAAGTTATTATGTCTCATGAACGACATTCAACGTGAAACTATGTTATCGTCATTCGAACCTATTTCAAAGGAATACACTACGTTTCTCGGTATTTAAGCATGTGCATCGTATTAAATTTGCAATCACAAAAGGAAATGAGGGATTCTCAGAAATTTACCTCAGCCCAGCTGCTCGAAATGTGGGTATTGGGATCTCTCAGAACAAGCTCGGGGTCGTACTCCGCCTGCCGTGGCCGGTATGCCGCAAGACCCGATGGTACAAACAAATGAAGAGCTGGTGGCCTGTACCCCTCTGCTGAAAATGGAGCGCGAGTCAAACCCTCTGCCTCCGACACCGCTGTCACCCTGGGCCCACATCCCCTCGATCCAACTAGCTCCTCGGCCTCCGCATCCCTCAGAACCTCCTCCTCAGCGGCTCTCGCCCTTTCGGCCCTCGCCACAACCTCTGAAGCGGCTATCACCCACTCTCGCTCCTCTCGAGCCTCTAAAACAGCGGCCCCAATCATGGGATCCTCCTCAAGAAGCTGGGCTAGTCTCTCGTCACTCAGGAACTCCACAAGGTCCTGTCTCGTGATCGGTCTGTGGCCCGATGACGTGGCTCCCGACCGAAATAGTACCTCCTCCTCAGGAACCCCGGTGGTCTCCTCCTCCTCGGCCACTACGCCCTTGCCCTTCACCGGGTCCCTCGGCGGGGTCTCGCTCGGCCCGGTGTCATCACCACCTACGCCGTCACCACCGGCGCCACTACTGCTGGTATCTCTACCAAAACCACCACCAATCACCACCGAGCCTTCTACTGCCATGCTCGGATCCAACGGCTGAACAACAAGACCCACGGCCCCGACCTCCTCCGTCGCGCGATGGTCTGACTGCGTCGCGCGATGATCGCCTTCGCTACTAGTTTCCTGCATGCGGCCCTGTTCGCCATCGCCGCCGCCCGTTACCTCTGCACTGGCATCTACAGTTGCCCCCGCTGGCGGCCGATCCTCTGTTTTGACCACCATTAGTCTTCCTTCGTCCTCCGGACAACCAACTACTTCTCCACTACCCGGATTAGTGCTGTGGTCCGCCATGGATGATGGTACACGTGGTGGTTTACTTGCTTTTGGAACGAAATCGAGGGTTTGGAGAGGAAAACTTGAGAGAGAATAGAGTTAGGGGGAGTTCGAAACTGCTGTGAGCGGTTTCGGAACGTCCCCGTCGATTAAAAGGAAGAAGGACGCCATGGGCCGGGTCTGGGCTGGTTGCAAACCCAGACCCTGACGAAAAACCATCGCGCGATGGTATGACATCCTCGCGCGACAGTCGAGTCGGGCCGTTCACTAAGTTTAGCCTGGGGTTCAAGACCGATCATGTGTATCGCTTTAAGGATGGCCCAGGAGTCTGGCCCGGGCCTCGCGATTGATTTTAGGATCCATTCGATATGTCCTTTATTTCAAATCAGCGACGATCCATCCGTCCAAATATCAATCAGCGACGATCCATCCGTCCGATTATCAAATCAGCGACGATCCATCCGTCCCATTATCAATCAGCGACGATCCATCCATCCGATTATCAAATCAGCGACGATCCATCCGTACGATTATCAAATCAGCGGCAATCCATCCGTCCGATTATCAAATCAGCGATGATCCATCCATCCCATTATCAATCAGCGACGATCCATCCGTCCAATTATCAATCAGCAGCAATCCATCCGTCCGATTATCAAATCAGCGACGATCCATCCGTCCGATTATCGAATCAGCGACGATCCATCCGTCCCATTATCAAATCAGCGACGATCCATCCGTCCAATTATCAATCAGCGACGATCCATCCGTCCGATTATCAAATCAGCGACGATCCATCCGTTCGATTATCAAATCAGCGACGATCCATCCGTCCAATTATCAATCAGCAACGATCCATCCGTCCGATTATCAAATCAGCGATGATCCATCCGTCCGATCATCAAATCAGCGACGATCCATCCGTCCGATTATCAATCAGCGTCAGTCTATCCGTCTGAATCCAAAACAGCAATCAATCTGCTCACCGATCCATTGGTGCACGGTATTTGTATATACTTGCTTGCATTTCTCGTTCGAATCGGCTTTTGGGTAAATCGGATGGGTGTCTAAAAATCTTTGACGTTACCCGTACCAGCCAATGGTGCTCCGTGTGCCGTCAAAGAGGGACTACTGTAGACACCCCGATCCGGTTTCCCGATTGTTTTACTTTGTTTTTCGGTTTCTTGTTTCCCCGATGATGAATCAGGTCGAAAACAGTCTCGAGAACTTGGAATGGCTTTGAGTTTGGCGTGTGTGGAAACCCATCCTTAGCCCTGAAAACCTTTGAATCCAAACCTGGGCCTCAGGTTTTATAATCGCGCGTTGAACTGGAACACTCGCGCGATGCTTTGTTTGCCAGGTGATGGTCAAAGTCAAAGTTTTGACTATTGACCCTCGCAGGGTTAGCTTGACCCTCGCGCGATGGTCTCACTGTATCGCGCGATGGTCAACACCTGTCATTTTCACCCAGATTGCATGGTGGTCAGGGGGCTACAGGCCTATGTGACCCCGTTTCGTCGACTGAATAGCGTTCTGGGGGGCTCCCCTTGCACCACCTCAACCCCATTCTCCCATCACCTTTGCCACCCCACTTCTCCACCAAGCAATTGTGACCAGCCTTGTTGGCTGGTTGCATGGCCTTGTCTAGCCACCAATCAACCCATTTTTCTATAAACCCCCCCCATGCTTCATTTCAAAGGGTTACAAAAACCTCTTCTAAAGAAAGAAGAAGAAAAGCTTAAACATTAACATCCCACATTACACTCACCCTCACATAATCACCCTCCAAGCCTCACCACCTCATTCAAGCCATCTCCAATACACTCAAGCAAAGGTATAATACCTTTCTGCTCACTGTTCGAACCCCTGAGGGGGGCTGGCAGGGTCAAGGCTGGTAATCAATACCAGTTCTGGCCTTAAAGCTAGGAAGGTTTCAAGAACCGTTACCAGGCACTCCCTCGCGCGATGGTCCCACATACTCGCGCGACCGTTCGGTCTGCATGAGATTGGACCACGTGGGGAAGGGATACTGGTCTTTAAGCTTCTCATTGTGTTCATAGTTGCTTTCAAGTCTCTTAAAAGTATTAGTTCACTGCTTTGCATGTTAAAAATCATAGTTTAGCTTAGTTTATAACTTCACTTGGTTCGGAATGCTCTTGGGATGCTCTTGAACATATCTCAGAGCCCTAAGCATGCAAAGCAATTCCTGGAAGTCCAGTCTGAACAATCGAGCGCGTGTATCAGTCCCTCGCGCGATGGTTCTCTGTTTTCCAGGGACTGCCCTTGCATGAACAGCTTGGCCTTGGCCTCTGTTTAGACACCCCCACTGTTTAGGGGTCGTGTTTCCATAATATTTCCATCTGCCTGTTGTAATATTGTTTACTTTCAAGTACTCATAAACTGCTTGGTTTGCACCTGGGTGAGCACTGGTCCTTCCAGAGCCCAGAAGGGGGTAAAATTCAAACCATTGGTAGGGCATCAACACTCGCACGAGTGTATGGTTGTGTCGCACGACGGTTTGCTTGCATGCAGATGAATTCACGCATGCAAGCTGGCTGTTTGTTCGTGCCAAAATCATACACAGCACTGTCTTGATGTATGATCGATGTTTTGAACTTTATTCCATTTATTATTCGTTATCTAGTCCATCCATGCCATGTCTTTTCACATCCTGCAAACTGTTACAGTTTTAATCCCCGATTAACTGTTCCCCCGCCCTAATTGGCTAAAAATTGATTGATCAAACAGAATCGCAAACAAATATTTTTCGCAAATGCCTAAATAGAGACCAATCTCCGGATTGGGCAAGAGGGGTGCCATAAAACCCTTCCCCTCTCGTAACCTGGCTCCCGAACCCAGATATGGTTATGACGGACTGGTTCCTTAACTTTTTCAAATCAATCAGCGCGGCAAGTGCTTCGAAATGCGGTTCCTTGGGTGTCGGACCTTCAAACCCGAGTGGCGACTCTGTATTTTGCAAGCGCTTGCTTCCTCGCTCGCGCTCCCTCGATCTAGGCCCTTTGCGTTTTGGAATCCGAAAATTCCTGGGGCACGCTGCCCACAGGTAGTACCGTGCATTGTTATAAGCACTGATGAAAGTCTGATAGCGGTTCAAATAGACCGCATGGCATATCATAAGGCCGTGCGCGGTCTTATGATAGGTCGTGTCGTGTGGTTCTAATCCAGATAGCCTACTGATCATCTATTCCATTCTGTATCATATCATTTGCCCACTATTTCTGTACAGACAACACCACGTGCACGTTAATGTGATATATCTCCCATGCCCCTTCCCTTCTTATTTGTTTATTAAAGAGTTTCATTTTCCACAAGATGTATGAAATTTTCCCCCTTTGAAAATGTCTAGTAGAGACCGGTTTTACAGGGCGAGTGGGGTGCTTTTCAACAAACCTTCCCCATTCGTAACGTGGCTCCCGACCCAAAGTCACAACGTTTTTTGCTAGACCAAAAGCCTTTTTCAAATGAGTTCCCGATTTCTCGGATCGTCAATCTCAAAAATCCGGGTGGCGACTCTCGAACGCGCGCCGGTCGGGGAGCCCACACAAAGTTTTGAAGGGTTGAATCATTTGTAAAGGTGATTTGGTTAATGCGAAAGGTGTTATTATGTTATGGCAAGGGATTTGAGACAGTGTTTGGCTTATCTGGTGGGGGAGCTTCAACAACCTTATTATCGATGAGGTTTTGAATCTCATGACGTAGGCAGATATAGTTATCTGTGGTATGACCAGGCATTTGGTGATAGTCATAGTAGACGTTGTGGTTGAGGTTTGGTGGGAGAGTTTATGGTGGTGAGAGTACTTTCAAAACCCCAAATTCAACAAGCTTCTTGAGCAAGGCAGATCTAAGGGTGCTGAATTGGGTGAGGGTTCGGTTATGGGATTTTGGTTTTTCGGTGATTTGGTTTACCTCCGCCGGTTTAGCAAATGAGGTCCCAGCTTGATTGGCATTTTTCAAAAAGGACATTGCTATATCCAGAGTACACCCTTTTACTCTTTGAACTTGACTCCTTCTTTTCCAAGGTTTCGTCTCTCAAAGCTTCCTCCACTGCCAATCCAAAGTCATAGAAGGTTTCAAAATTTGGGGCTGCCTGAGAGAGAACCATGTATGATGTAAAGGAAATTGTCAAGTTCTAGGTAATGATTCAGATTTGTTCTTTCAAGTTTGGCTTGTTTTGCATTTGCGCGGCCTTGGCTCTCTAACTCTTCACATAGTCAGCAAAGCTTTCCTTGTCACCCATCTTTGTACTTTCTAGCTCCCTCGTTGTCATTTTTAGATCCACATTGAAATCTTATTGGGCAACAAAAGATGTCCTAATATCATCCTAAGTCCTCTTCTTAGATGGTTCGAGGGTAAGAAACCATTGTAGTGCCGGTCCAGACAGTGACTCGTGAAACAACTGTGCCATGGCTTCCTTTTCAATCCCCCACATGGTGAGAGATCCAACATATCCCTACAGGCAAGCCTTTGGATCAGTGGTACCATCGAACTTTGCAAAGTCTATGCCTTTGAACTTTTCTGGCAATTTGGCATTTGGAAACAAGCATAGTTTTGCTCATGTCTATCTCCCCTTTTCCAAGCCTTTTAATTTTCTGAACGGACTCCTCCAGCTTACTAATTTTGGCAATGAGGGCAGCCATGTTAGGATCCGCAGTTGGGGTTTATTCTTTAGGTTGTTCAGATTGTGGGGGAAACCTGGTTTGCAGCTTGTCGCTGATTTCTTGCATGGTCTCCGACATCATGAGTATTTCTTTTTGCATTGAAGTAACAGAGGCTTTGAGCTGCGCATCAACATTGGCAATGGACTGTGTAAGCTGGGTGTCCAGAGCTATCATGTTTTGTCTGATTTCTTCCATTCCATTTCCCTGGTTTTCCTTGGTCAGCCATTGGTAAAGGATCTTCGAGTGGTATTGTTGTTAGTGGTTCTTGCAATGTTTCAACTGACGATTGCCCTTCTGCAGTACCTCAACCTCAAACAACTAAGTTTCCCCCACGGTGTCCGTGCGAACCAGTCTTCGGAGCGGACAAAACTAATTGGGTACAGCCTCTTCTTACAGATGACCAATGTTTCAAAACTGGTAATGAAGCAAAAAGGAGCGACTCAAAACTAATCATGGAAGATTGCCCTATTACCTACATGCCTCATAGAAGCTGAACCTAGGACCTACCGTGACCCAAATCTCACTTAAAGGCGTTTGTACAGAGATTTTTGATAATCCGGGTAGGTACTGTCAGGCAGGTTAAATTCTGCCAATTTTGGGGGAACCAGAGCCAATCTCCTTATCTTGACCATCCGAGACAGAGCAATATGATTATTAAGATCCGAATACGCACACTTTTAAGGTTAGTTTTGAACCAAGGTAGCCGTTCGGGCACGGCAAACACTGGAGCTATCTCAAACCCCATGTATTTACGATCTCCTAGACTGACCGGCGAAAAAGGTTTTATTATAAGGTTGCAACAATCCTCAGAGTTTTTTTTTCGAGTGCATCCTTTGTTAGAACAACAAATTCCAAGAGATGTTAAAATGAACCAAGTATTCAATTAATTCTTATTCAAAGTTTCGATTTTAGACTTGGAATAACTTAGAAGAAATGTCGTGATACTATGGTGCCATTAACCGGGATGGTGTAAGTGACATGGCATGGCATCACTGCATAGCTTCTAAATTTTTCCTCACTTTTCTTTGAATCTTCGATTAAGCATTAGTCAAGGACTTAGTAAATTCTGATTTCCCAAGGTCTCAGTGTTCTAAGGACTTATGAAGTTTAGACAATGTACACCAAGGTGCACGACTCTTCATTGGGTGTTTCCAACCTTTGAAAAATGAAGCGTCCTAACGAAATCCTATCCTCTAGCCTGCATGAATGATGAATGAATGCCATGTATGTACAGAAGAAATATGCACATAAACAGAGTATATCACATAAGTCCTAACCACGGGTTCCCCTGAAGAGGACGGGACTAGAAAACATCATAGGGACAGGTACGAGAGACCTAATTCCGATTAGGAAAAAAATAGACCCAACAAGACAAAGGGACTAGAAGACGAGACCATGACTGCACGAGAGGCAGCACGGAAGGCACTCAGCAATATTGCATCCTCCTCTTTTGCAAGAAAGTTATAGGAGGCTAAGTTGCCGAGCAGAGTGAAACATGGAACATTCATCATCTACGAGATAGATGCCGATCCCGTGGCACACATACAACATTACCAACAGGCAATGTTTATGCATGAAGGAGACGATGCAATTATGTGCAAGATGTTCCCATCAAGTTTAGGGAAGGTAGCTTTGTCTTGGTTCCATAAGTTGGGACCACGCTCCATCCGAACATGGGTGCAGTTGACTGAAGAATTCATTGCTCGGTTCTTAACAAGCAGAAGAGCTCCAAAAACTTTTGAGAGCCTCTCCTTTATGAAACAAAGCGAGGACGCGCCGATCAGGAGTTACGCAAAGAACTACTGGGAGACTTTCAATGAGATTGAAGGTTGCAGTGAGGAGTACGCGATAGCCACATTCAAAACCAGGTTGCTTGTTCGGGGAGAACTGCGTAAGTCCTTGAACATGAGTCCAGTGGGAACACTAGCAAAGTTAATGGAACGGATCGAGCAGCATGCTAGGAACGAGGATGACATACTACGGGAAGACGGCAAGGTAGTTGCCGAGCAAGTCAAATGCCCTACAAAGAAAGCAGATAAGCTAGAGCCCAAAACCTATCGAGAAAGGAAAGACTATGGGCAGGCTAAGAGAGAGCCGTACAAACAACCACCTGATCCCAAATCTTTCTTTTCTATTACCACGGTTTGGAAAGATCCCATCTATAGGATTCTTTATCGAATAAAGAATCAGCCTTACTTCAAATGGCCCTCAAGTCTAGGTGGAGATAAAAATACGAAACGTGCTACGAATCAACACTGCAACTACCATAAGGATTGGGGCCATATGACTGAGGATTGTGAGATGTTTAAAAGGCACCTTGACGATTTGGTCTCACGGGGCTATCTCAAAGAATTCATCCAAGAAGATCCCAAGGATAAAGAGAAGGCAATGGAATTGGATTACGAGCAAAATCCAAAAGGCATAATCCATATGATACATGGATTGATCGAGCCTTATACGAGGAATGAAGTGAGATTACTCCAAAGACAGATCAAACATGACCAACACGTAATGAGGCTGGGAAAGAAGAGAGGGCGTGACGAAGAAACATGCAACGAGGGCATAGTTTTCACGGATAAGGATCTGGGAGGAGTCTAGGTACCTTACAATGATGCTTTAGTCGTAACCCTACGAGTTGGGGAATATGACATGGAAAGAATCCTGGTGGATTCAGGGAGTTGCACCGAGGTGCTATATTACGATGCATTCAAGAAGTTGGCACTGACTCAAGTAGATCTGGTACAGTCAGTCATCCCCTTGGTCGGATTCGGGGCAGGAGCAGTTTGGCCATTAGGAAAGGTAACTTTGCCTGTACGAGCTGGGATAGTGGTACTATAAACTAACTTCCTGGTGGTGGATGTGCCATCCTCCTATAACGTGATTATAGGGAGAACATGGTTACACAAGATGAGGGCAGTCTCTTCCACCTTCCATCAAATGGTAAAGTTCCCGGGATCCAATGGGATTGAAAAGATCAATGGTAACCAGAAGGTAGCTCAACAGTGCTTGGTGTCCATCGTAAAGAGAATCCAAAACGCCCACCATGTCCATACGTTGGAAGTCCCGGATCAACCGACTATCGAGGACGTCGGGAAGGACCCAACAGAGAGGGTAATTGAGGGGTTGAAGAAAGTATAGATCAACGAGATTGATCTTGAAAGGTATTTCCTCATTGGGGGATCACTACCGGCTGAGGAAGAGGCTAAATTGGTGAGTTTCTTAAAGACATACATTGACATATTTGCATGGATACCAGAGGAAATGCCCGGGGTGGATGCAAATGTCATCTGCCACCATTTGAACATTGATCCACAACATAAGCCAGTCATTCAGAGGAAGAGAAGGGCAGTCATGCAGCATGTTGATGCTGTTATCGAAGAGGTAGATCGTTTGTTGGAGGCCAAGGCAATATGAGAGGTTTATTATCCAAAATGGTTATCCAACACAGTGGTAGTGAAAAAGAAGAATGGAAAATGGCGTGTCTGTGTAGATTTCACAGACTTAAACAAAGCATGCCCAAAAGATAGCTTTCCTCTTCCCAGAATTGACCAGTTAGTAGATGCCACTGCTGGATATGAGCGGATGAGCTTTCTCGACGCATATCGAGGATATCATCAAATTGCTATGTTTAGGCCTGATCAGGACAAAACTTCTTTCATTACACCACGAGGGTTGTATTGTTATAGTGTCATGCCCTTTGGATTGAGGAATGCAGGAGCAACATACCAAAGACTGGCAACCATCATGTTCACAAAGCTCCTTGGTAAGACCATGGAGGTTTACATTGATGATATGGTGGTGAAAAGTAAGACTCGCCAAGGACACATAGCAGATTTAAAAGAGGCCTTTGAAATCCTAAGGAAATACAAACTGAAACTCAACGCCTCGAAATGTGCATTTGGAGTGGGATCTGGAAAGTTCTTGGGTCACCTTGTAACCATGAGAGGGATTGAGGCAAACCCTGACCAAATAACGACCCTACAGAATTTGCAAAGTCCCAAAACCACAAAGGAAGTCCAGAGATTGACTAGGATGGCTGTAGCACTCAACAGATTTATCAACAGATCAAGTGATAAGTGCAGACCCGTTTTTCAGTTGCTAAAAAAAAGGGAAGGATTTGAATGGGGAGCAGAATGCGAGCAAGCCTTTTAGGACCTAAAGAAGTATTTGGCCGAGACCCCACTTTTGTCAACTCCACTGCCTGGTGAGTCTTTAATTTTGTATTTGGCAGTTTCTGATCATGCTGTAAGTGCGGTCCTGTTAAGGGATACGGGATCCGAGCAAATCCCTATCTATTACGTGAGCAAAATATTGCTAGACGCAGAAACAAGGTATCTACCCCTTGAGAAGCTGGTCCTAGCATTAAGGACAGCAACAAGAAAATTGCCACATTATTTTCAAAGTCATAAGACTGTGGTTTATACTGAGTTCCCATTAAAGTCGCTACTACGAAAAGCAAACTTCTCGGGAAGAATCTCAACTTGGTCCATCGAGTTAAGCCAATATGATATTGATTATCAGCCGCGCACGGCAATCAAAGGCCAAGTGTTGGCTGATTTTGTGGCAGAATTCTCACCTGCAGTAGCACCTTTGCCTCCTACGAGAAAGGAGCAGGTAACAGGGCCACCAGCAAAGAAGAACTAGGTCCCAGCCGAACAGGATCCCCTAGAATAGAAGCTGTTTGTTGACGGATCAGCATGTAACACAGGGTCAGGGATTGGGATTATGCTCTTTGCCCCTGATGGAGTGATGTTGGAGCTGTCTGTTAGGCTAGGGTTCAATGCATCAAATAATGTGGCAGAGTACGAGGCACTCCTAGCTGGATTGAGGAGTGCACGAACATTGAAAGTAAAATGGGTTAGGGTATATTGTGATTCACAGCTCGTGATCAATCAACTGTCCGGGGAATACGAAACCCGGAGTGAAAAGATGGCGGCCTATGTGCAGGCAACCAGAGATCTGCTTGATACCTTCGAAAGTGTATATATTGAATAGATAAGTTCTGGACAGAATGCTCACGCAGATTCATTAGCTTGGTTGGTTGCAGCTATACCAACTGAGTTTAAAAGGAAGGTGGCAGTAGAGTATTTTGGGTGAGCCGAGCATTGGGAGAAGTGTGGAGTTGGTCTTGGACGTGAACCAATGACCAAGTTGGATGGACCCAATTATGGAGTTTTTACAAGACGAAATACTCCCTTCTGACAAAAAGGAGGCTCACAAGATAAGGACCAAATCTGCTAGGTTTTGGCTGTCCCTAGAGGGAAAATTGTACAGGAAGTCTTTTACAGGCCCCTATTTGCTTTGTGTGCACCCCGAGATGGTGCAAAAGTTTCTCCACGAGATTCATGAGGGAACATGTGGAAGTTATGCTGGGGGCAGATCTATTGCCCATCGAGCAATCACCCAAGGTTATAGATGGCCACATATGCAAGAAGATGCTAAGGTTTATGTGAAAATCTGTGAGAAATGTCAGAAGTTCTCACGAATGATTCGGACACTAGCAGAAGATTTGGTGCCATTAACGAGTCCTTGGCCGTTTGCCCAATGGGGCATGGACATCGTGGGTCCACTCCATAAAGCAACAGGAAATAGGAAATTTCTGTTGGTAGCAACGGATTATTTCACCAAATGGATTGAAGCAGAACCTTTGGCTAAAATCACTGAACCTATGATAGAAAGGTTTGTGTGGAAAAGCATCATTACTCGGTTTGGGGTCCCTTATTCATGGATTACGGATAATGGGTCCCAATTTCAAAAAAAATTCACAGCATTCTGTGCCCAGTATGGAATAAGAAACTACTACTCAACCCCAGCCTACCCTCAGAGTAACGGGCAGGCAAAAGCTTCCAACAAAACCATTCTTGATGGGATCAAGAAAAGGTTGGATAAAGGAAAGGGAAAATGGCCTGATGAGTTACCACTGGTGTTATGGGCACATCGTACAACTCCTAGGAGGTCTACGGGAGAGACCCCCTATTCATTAGCATATGGAACAGAGGCTATTATTCCATTAGAAGTTGGTTTGCCAACCAACAGGACCATTTTGGTTGAAAGTGGAGGCAATGATAGAGCCCTGGAGATGGAATTGGATTTTGCTGAGGAACGGAGGGAGAAAGCTCTGGTTCATCTAGCCTCGTATCAGGAGCAGCTGATGAAAAGCTACAAAAAAAATGTCCACCCACGCGAGTTTGGTGTTGGAGACCTTGTTCTTCGTAAGGTGCTCGGCAACACCAAGGTGGCCAACGAGGACAAGTTGGGGGCCAATTGGGAAGGCCCATATCGGGTTACTGATATCGTGGGCATAGGGGCTTACAGATTGGCAGACCTGGATGGGAACCCGGTGTCAAGGCCTTGGAATGTTCATAATTTGAGGAAGTTCTTTGTTTAAAAAAAAAGACTTCAGTCTATTTTTTAGGATGCACATTAAGATTATGTGGGAATTACGAATATAATTTCCTTGTTTTTATTATTTTTTAGTTGCAAGAGGTACGAATAACGCCTCCTTGAGACTCAAGATTATGAATAAAATCACTTTTTTTTTTTGCACTATGACAAGCTTCTGGAGTTATGAAATTTTACTTGTATGAATACGAAGCTAGCAAGCTATACACTAACCTTCCTGACTACGTATTGGAGAGCAGAGAGGTCCTCGGTATAGTTCGAATTATGAGCAAATTCAAGAAAGTACGAACATACTTGATTATTTACCTAAGTACGAGAAACTTAGAGAAGAAAAGCATGAAATAGTACGAATAAACTTTTTTGCATATGAATACATGCAACACTCCCTGAATACGAAAACATTTCAGGACCAAGTATGAGTAACTTGGGTAGACAAGCATGTTAGTTAAAGTACGAGAAACTTAATATGTCCAAGCAAAAAGAGTCTCTCCAGGTATGTGATACTTGGAGAGCATACGAGAAAATGCAATTTATTTTAAGTACGTGAAACTAAGAAACATCCAAAGTACGAATAAACTTGGGTGGCAGAAAACGACTGCTTGAAATATTTTTTTTAGGTATTTCTTCAAGTACGTAACACTTGAGCAAAGTATGAGACACTTACACATGAGTATGAAATACATATACCTGGTCATAATCTGAGTAAGATTATGTGTGAAGCAGAAGTAAGAAACACTCGAGTTTAAAATACGAGATACTTAGGTCCAAAAACATGTGCAAAGTATGAGGAATTGAGCAAAATGTATCGTTACGCCACAAGGGGCCAAATACCTGTATTATCAAAAGTATTAAATGTACCAGTGCCTCACAAGGCTGATGCTTACGATCACGCAGGACCAGTCAACTTCTCCAAAGATATATACTCACTAATTAGTCCAGGTTTTGGACCTCCGGAGGGGTTTCAACTGGAACCTCTGTACCGGTCTCAGTAACAGCACCACTTCCAGCAGCATTTTCCTCCAGGTTAATAGGTTCATTGGTTGAAACTCGCGCAAGTGATTGTACAGAGTGGGTGTCAGTTGGCATATCCTCTTCGGCATCAGCAAAGTCATCAATCTGTTGCTCCACGTCATCCTCATGATGCCCCATAGAATCTTGAGTACTTGGGAGATGGTTGCTCGGAAGATCATTGTTCACCCAAAGGGGTGAATCCTCTGGAACACCAACCTTTGTTAAGCAGGCTTCCCAGCAGGCGACCCAAATCTGGTCTTGAATGGCCGGCATTTGCTCAAAGTAGCTAGCAGTCATAGCATCAAAACCATTCTGATATCCATCATCGTAAGCCGCTTTTTTGGTGCTATCAATTTCGGCCAACGCTTGATTGAGACTCTCCTCAGCAGTCACAAGCTCAACTTTAGCTTCATCTGCCTCCATTTTTGCTTTATCTCTTTCTCTCCAATCTTGTAACTATTTGAAGCAGCCTTGTGTTATCCTTTAAAAGCCTGTTGCGCTCCAGCTCAATCTCTTGGAGTCTTTGGCCCAAAGCGACCATCTTTTGGATAAACTGGGGAGATCCAAAAAAGACAGTAAGTATTAATACAATAACTATTGAGACTCGGCTAATGTTATCAAAATACTTTACCTTTATACCACTGACGAGACCAGTGGAAACAAGCCGATCAGGTGGAGATTCAGACTCCTTCTACATGTCCACCGGGAGCAGCAGCCCTTGAGCAAGTGCAAGCGCCGTCTCAGATGAACTGGCGCTGTCCCCAATATGAACTGGACAATCCCCCCTGATGAGCAGAGGGGCCCATGTTTGGGGAAGTACCTGAATGGAGGGTGATTGAGGCTGATGGGTGTCTGTGTCAGCTTGTGCGGCGGAGGTAGTCGGGTTATCGGTCCGAGGGCACCTTTCTCGGTGGGCATCTCCAGCCTCGAACGTGGTATCAGACTCACGAGGAGATATGGTGGATCGATTAGAACCCACTCTGCTACGACGAGCTGCTGGGGGGGCCCCAGTAGAAACCCCATAGCCGGAGCCACGCCCCCGTGCAGACACTGTAAGAAGGGAGCTAAGATTCACGGGTTGACGAGTCATTGTACCTGAGATTAGAGGAGATGGAGAATAGCCGGAGGAAGATGACTGGCTGGTATCACGACTGGGAATTGGCTGTTCAGGATGTCGTTGAGGAGCAGCTTATCTTTGAGAGGTCTTCGGAGCCTCAAGCGAGGTAATAGAACGCCTTCTGAAATAGGAACCTCACCCGGCTGCACGGTAATTGTCACTCTAGCATTGGATCTTAAATTCCTCGGCTGGGGAGCGGTCGATGTCGAGGCAGCACTATGCTTGGGTTGGCAAGCCTCCTATCAATGACACCTCTATAAGCGGGATTGTATCCCAGTAGTACGTCTGCGTTACGACCCCGACTAGCTGTTAGGGTACCAGGCTCACCAATGTATTTCAGAACCCTGTTGATCTCTGTTGTTCGGACATAGCTTGGCTCTCGTCTAGGGCGCCTGTTGGCGTTATCCGCTGCAAGACGAGGCACAAAAATATTGGATGGAGTAAAGTACAAGAGAAGTAATAAAAGAAAATTAAGAAAAAGGCAAAGCAAATTAGGAGCATATGTGGGTAGCCCCAAACATGGGGGCAATGGAGGCCCACCACTTGGCCATCTTCCCCCATTGGCTCGAAAGCTCCGGTAACGTAGAGGAAATCAATCTCATGGTCATGAGCAGAGTCCGGCAGGTTTAGCACGAGACACATTTCTGCCCTCCTAACTTTGAAGTAGTATAAGTTGTATTCAGGATTCAACACAATACTATACCACCATTGAATATCCCAAATACCTAGTTGGGTCCCTAAAATCTATTTAAAGCTACAACCCCCATTATCAGCCTGAAGACATTGGTCGAAACTTACATGGGAGTAAGACGATACCAATTCAAAATCTGGCAGAGTAATGGGTGTAGGGGGAAACGAACTCCGCCCTCGACGATAGCTATGATTGGGATACACATCCTATCCCAAGTAACAGCATCCCTATTCGCTCCCAATGGGGCAAGTTTGAGTCCTACATTATCAGGAATGTTATACTCTGTCCTAAATGCCGCCATGGCAGCAGGGGTTTCACAAAGTTTCCTAAATTTACCAGGCTTGGGATCATGTGCATCCGCCATGAATATACTCGAAGGAAAAGTAAAAACTGGAAATGGACGTGGTTGAAACCCTAGAAGTAACCCAAAATCTGAGAATGAGATCTCAGATAGAAACTGATGGGACAAGAGAGAAATCTTAGTGGGTAACCCAAGTAGAAGGAATAGAGATCTTACGAGTTCAATGAAAAGGGTCCCTGTGACACGAGCGAGTTGCAGGCGGCGGCTATGGCGGTAGAAAAGGAGTTTTCGCCTGACTTTTGAAGAGAACAAGACGAGGCTTAAAGTTTTGGATGAAAAAACCGAAAAAAATCCCTCTTTGGGATTTAAGTGAAAAAGACAGAGACGAAACGTCTCATCTCAAACCGTTACTTAAAAGTAACGGGAGAGTAGGATTGAACGACGACATATTAACGTCGTTTAGACAAAGCGTCAGTTCACATTAAATGTAAAGCGTACGAGATGCGCCACGTGGAGTCATAGCCTCGAGATGGTATAATGACAAAGGCGCCAAGGCTGTCAATGGATATAAAGTACCATATTAACATAGGACGCAAGGAGCTCGGCTCCGAGATGATTTCTAGCTTTACCCATTGCCCCCGAACGGTGGCAACAAGCAAAGCTGGGGAGCAATTGTAGGGAGGTATTCCCGAACAGATAGAGTAATAACCAAACACGTGATACGAGGGATCACGGGTTAAACATGATAAAATAAACCACCATGAGCGATGATCGGCGATATGGACGAATTGCATGAGAAGTTATTGGTGTAAACTGACTGTTCAGCAGATAGAGACATACCGTAACATTTGTCCAAATAGTTAAACAAGGACCAAGTTACATGTGAAGTAGCTGGTCTAGGCAGTCTGTTCGGCTACGAGATAGCCGAACAAGGAAAGAGCTCCAATCAAGAGCAGGAGCAAAGGGAGTACTCTGGAAGATTCCAGAGTAGTCATGTCCCGTAAGGGATGAGATCCCTAGAATATAGGATCTGGGAAAGATACCCAACGAGAATGGGATGTTCGGCCAGCAATGGAAAAGAATCCTAAAAGGACTCTTTTATAATAAACTGATAAGGGAACGAGAATCCAAGATGTCAAGGGTTTCCTATACGAGTTAGGAATTCTAGGGCAACAGGGATGCTTGGACAGCAAGCATACGCAAATCTATAAATATGAGGTAAACCTAAAGGTAAAAGGTACGCAAAACATTGCATTCATACAATACTTCCTATTGAGATTTAGGGTTTTTCTGCTAGTACGTGATACTAACTTAAGCATCAGAGGGCCTTTGCCACGAGAGGCAAAGGTGCGCTCACTCCTTGTCTGTTTTGCAGATTAAGGATCTAACGATGAACTAGGGTACCGGTGAAAAGGCACGAGTAACCGTAGCAAATCCGGTGCTGTTCTAAGTACTAATTGATTCCTTCCCCCTACATCCATCGTCTTCTTACTGAGGTAGTATAAGGTGCACTCTACTTTAGCATTGTTTTCTTGTGCTAGCATACATCCCATGGATGTGTCCGTTACTGAGAGGTACATAATTAATGGTTTTCCAAGGATGGGTGGTGATAACATAGGCTGGTTCTGAAGGTACTCCATCACTGCCTTGAATGCTTGTTGATAGTCTTGACTCCACTCAAAATTTGTGTCTTTCTTCAAAAGCTTGAAGAGAGGTTTGCAAGTGGCTCTGAGTTTGGAAATGAACCTGCTGATGAACTGCATCTTTCCCAGGAAGCTCCTTACTTCCTTCTTTGTCTTTGGCGGTGGTATCTCCATGATAGCTTGTATCTTGGAAGGGTCTACTTCGATCCCTCTCTGAGTGATAAGGAATCATAGCATTTTTCCAGCGGTTACTCCAAAAGTACATTTTTGAGGATTAAAACGCAACTTATATTGCCTAACCCTCTCAAAGAACGTTCGAAGTGCTTTGTAGTGTCCTTCCCTTTCCTTTGATTTAACTATCATATCGTTGACGTATACCTCTACTTCTTTGTGCATCATGTCATGCAACAATGTTGTTGCCATCCTTTGGTAAGTGGCTCTAGGGTTCTTCAACCCGAATGGCATCACTCGGTAGCAGTTGGTCCCCCATGGTGTGGTGAAGGTGGTCTTCTCTCTATCCTCGGGAGACATCAAAATTTGATTATACCCAAAAAACCCATCCATGAAAGATAGCAATGCATGTCCTACAATGTTGTCCACTAGTTCATCTATGTGAGGTAATGGAAAGTCATCCTTCGGACTGGCCTTGTTAAGATCTCTGAAATCTACACAAACCCTAATTCCCCCAGTCTTCTTTGGTACCGGAACGATGTTGGCTACCCACTGTGGATATTCGGTGACTATAAGAAAGCCGGCATTGATATGCTTAGTGACTTCTTTTTTTTATCTTTAAGACCCAATCGGAGCGCATACGTTTTAGCTTTCGTTTAACAGACTTTGCATCAGGATAAAGAGAAATTTTGTGCTGAACAATTTTTGGGTCTATACCAGGCATGTCCTTGTATGACTAGGCAAAAACATCTTTGTATTCTTTTACCAAAAGGATTAATTTTTCACTTTTTCTTGAGAAGATAGTGTTGCACCAATTTTAACCAATTTAGGCTCGTTTTCAGAGCCTATGTTTGCTGTGATTATTTCCTCAAAATAAGGTTTGGCGTGCCTCTCCTCTTCTCTCTCGATGAATTCTAGAATTTCTTTTGAAATTTCTTCCTCAAAAATTGGATTATTAGAATCCACACAGTTAATCATAGGCAAAGTGAAATACTCTAAATCTTCATTCTCATTGCTAAAACTGTCAAAAGACATTTGAGAGTAAAATTCAAAATAAATATTATGCCTTGGTGTTTTGACCGGGCTTTCCTCACTAGACTCAATAGTTTGAAAAGATGAAAACTAGACTCGAATTGAGTTGACTCAGAGTCGGAATCAGAATCAGAACTAAGATCAGAGTCAGCATTTTTTACTTTGTATTTTAGAGTGTATTCCACGGTCCAGTTCGGGTAAGCCCCTTTTGCAGCATCCACAATCAGCTCAGAGCAATCTTTTTCCTCACCAAGGTTGATCATCAGCACTTCACTGTCATCTTGATTCGCACTTTCATCATTGTCACCATGCAAGTCTTGGAGGACCATGTGGTTTGCCGCTACTGTTGTTTCTTCTAGCTGAGCTTCAACTTCTACTTCATTGCTGTTTTCGGCTTTCTGTGTGCCAACAAATCCCCACCAGTTGCCAAACCTATCCATGATGGGGTGGACCACCCTTATTTCATCATTGGTAACCTCCTCATCAAAGTATAGGTTTAGCGACACTTCGTCTAGTGGATCATTGTCAATAGACTCTTCTTCCTTTGCTCCTTCAACTTCGAGGTTGTCCACCTCGTCTATTGGCCAATAGTCATCGGTAGCTGCATAAAGGTCATAGAAATAGATTGGGACCCTACGAAGTTCTTCTTCTTCAATTATGTCTTCCACCTCTTCGTCTTTGACCGTTCTTGTGAACATGACGTGGTCATCTTCAGAGATAATTACCCCAGGCTTTAGTTGATCCATTGAGGTAATGTACTTAAAACGGTCAAAAACCTTGATAGTGGGATTGGACGGGCCAGACAGCTTTGTGAAAATTTGAAATTGTGAATCGAACATGAACAGTGATGTAGCCATTTTTACCTGAAAATTTTTCCTTTAGTTAGATTGGTTAGCTTACCCTTTTCTCAAGATTTCAAAAGCCCCTAAGGTTATCCTGCAAAAGAGAATTTTACAACATACATATATACAATGGGTGTGAGGAAGAACTTTTACAAATAGATGCAAGCAAATTCCTAACCTGTAGGTTCCTGTCTTATTTTGATAAGTTCTATAGCTCTCTAACACATGTAAGGTTTGGGTGGTCTCAAGGGTGCTCTTGTAACGCCTCTCAATTTTGGTCAATAAAAATTTTCGTTAAATATTTGAATTTTATTTAAATTACTTATTTTCTTTTGAGTGGCTATATGATTTCTTGTTTTCGTCGTAGTTAAATTTTTGGTGTAACAACTCCGATTTTTCATTCAATAAAAATCTCGTTGTTATTCGAAATTTCTTAATTTCTCGATGATTTTCTTATTTGATTCCTTGTAGTTCGTATCACTGTATTCCTCGACTAGAAACCCTAATTACACTTTAGCCCCTCAAGAATCGTTTCTTGAACTTTAAGCCCTACCTAGCAAGCCTAGTTAGCTTCTAACCGACTTGTTGGAGAAACCAAACTAGGAAGTCACCCATTTACTTTTCCCTAACCGTAGATGGACCATTTTGCCCATCTTGAACCTTTTGAACCTTTTCAAACCCTAGACTAGAATTGTTTAATTATTTTCTTTTATTGTTTTGATTTTATTCTTTATCCTTTGGACGATAAATGTTAGGGGAACTATTATCCATTGGATAATAGAAACCCAATTCTTTTTAATAAAAGGATTTTTGTAAGATTTGAACAAAGTACTATGATAATTACTTTAAAAGTACTTTTCGATTATTTTACTAACAAAAGTACCCTAGTAGCTATGGACCATTGGGCAATAACCATTAGGGTAATCTTTACCCATTGGACAAAAGCCTTCTCTTTATTTTATTTGGCTAAGTACATATATATATAGACACATGTGTAATAAAAAGGACATGTAGTCTTTTTTTTTCAAAAAAACTTAGTTTAGTATTTAAAAGTACTCGTACCTTATTATCGTTTGGTTAATAACCGTTAGGGGTTTTATTATCCATTGGGTAAAGGGTTCATCTTCCAACTAAGTACTTAACCTATTAAAATAATATTTTGTTAAGATTCCCGGAAGTACAAAAGTACATTATTATATTAATTAAAGTACTAGTACCTTTTAATTGTTTATTGGGAGAAACTTGACCCTTTTAACCCTAGGGTACATTAGTACATATGTATATATGTATATAAGTACTTGGATGATGTAATTTGCCTTAGTACTCATGTACCCATTTGTTAGTTTATTAACAAGAATCTTGACCCTTGAAGGCTAGTTTGATCTTTTGTACAAAAGTACCCATTATTTTATTTTTGTCTTGCATTAGTAGTACATATATATATGTATATAGTTAGTACTTAAGAGAGAGAGAGAGAGAGAGAGAGAGAGAAGCTGAGAGAGAGGAGCGGAGAGGCCGAGAGAGAGAGGAGAGAGGCCGGGAGAGAGAGAGAAGGAAGGAAGGAGGAAGAAGAAGAAGGATGGGACTTGTACCTTGACATCTTTCATCCTTTCAAACTTTGAAGATGAATATCTTCCAAAATCTATCACCTTTGTACATCTTTCAAGTCCATGGGTGAATCTTTCTCCTAACCAAACTTAACTCCCCATTGTACTTCTAGGATTGTTTGGTACCCAAATCTTGTACCATTGTCTCCTTCTTTCCAAACAAATCTCCCATAGTCCAATCCAAGGACAATCCTAGCCTTGCAAGCTACCTTATTAGGCCTAAGTCTATTTTGCCTAAATGACAACCTATGATGGACCTTTATGACACAAGCCTAGCCTTTATTAGCCTTAGACCTTGACTACAAGCTAAACCTAGGTTATAAAGGCTAAAGATCTTAGTTGATTACATAGCCTTACACCTAAGATTTGGCCTAAGATTGGAGAAAGGGCTATGACTTGGTTGAAAGGTTGATTTGATGACTTAATGGAGCAAATCCATGGAGGATTTAGAGAGAGAGAGGGCCGGCCATAGAGAGAGAGGAAGAGCCAAGAATTTTGCCTATAAATAGCACCCCATGTTTGCCATTCAACTCACACCTTCACCTAGCAACTTCTCTCTCTAGAAAAATTGTGTTCTTTCTTGTTCTTTCTTTTGTTTTTACTTTGTTCTTGAGTGTTCTTGAGTTCTTCAAGAAACTCAACCTAGGCCGCCATTAAACCGCCACTCGACCACCCTTCGATCCATAAAGTAGCTTAGTTAAGTTAGAAAGTTGTTTCTAGGAAAAGAAAGTACAACTCTTTTCCTTTCGAAGCAAACCGACGCCGTTACGCCGCCGAAATCCAAAATCGTAGACCAAATCTTTATAACCGACTACTACCGCCAAGAAGCAAGGTAGGATATCCTTATCTTCCATCCCAAGTAGTTATCTTTACCTATATTCCCAAATATAGTCTTGCACCCAATTATAAGTTCGTTAGGAAGAAACTTTAATCATGTCATTTAAAGTAGATAATGTTATCTATTGTTGAAAGTATATGAAATGCATGATGTTTGTCATTAAGTGATTCAAGCATGCCAAGTAGTTTTAAAATGGATGATCTTGTTAGATTGAATAGTATAATGAATGATATCGTATGTGAAAAGTCTCACCGCGGAGTCTATCCATGAGAAACGAGACAAGAAAATCAAGAAAGTAGAAACATGACACCTAGGGTGTGGATAATGATGAGATGTGTTTTGAAACCGCAATGTGGCCTGACTTGGTAGCCCATTGTGTGTATGGAAACCCACGATGTGGCCGGACGTCGTAGCCCATCGTGTGGATTGTGAAAACCGCAACGTGGCCGGACTTGGTAGCCTGTTGTGTGTATGAAAACTCGTAATGTGGCCGGACTTGGTAGCCCATTGCGTGGATTGTGAAAACCACAATGTGGCCGGACTTGGTAGCCCATTGTGAAGATTGCCAATGTGGCCGGACGTGGTAGCCTCATTGGTAATGTGGCTTGGTTATCCGCGGAGAGGAGCCAATGCAAGTTTTGTGTGCCAATGGGAACCCGGCGCGGCGGAACCATTGTGAGGATACTCGGGAGACCGGCGCGGCGGAACCGAGGTTGGGTGTGTAGCTTGGTTATCCGTGGTACGGAGCCAATGTAAATTGTGTGAGTTAAACAAATGGTTTTTGAAAGGTTGATTTGTAAATGAAAATGTTGACACAGTCTACGACGAGTCACGTAGGAAAAACACGGAAAATCTTGGACACCAACGTATATTGATATTCGAATATGGATGTGTCATTGTTAGCTTTGTATATACGTATCATGTGGAAATCGATGTTTTATTATAACCTGTTGTTTATAAGTTATGGGTTAGCGGGTAAGGATTTTTCTATTGAGCTTTCGTAGCTCACGGTGTTGCCTTTTTGGTGACCCTGACATATTATATCGGTGGCGACGCTGGTATAATGTGTCAGACTTTGTAGATGAACAGGGTGAACTTTACACCTTGGAGGCATTTGGAGCCGAAGAACTAGCCCGGATGGAAGAACAAGCGGAGCAGTAGTTAGGAACCTTAGTTCCCTCCCGTTTGTAATAAAAGTACTTATTTTAAGTTTTGTTGTAATAAAGAGCCAGACTCAAGTTTATTTTCAATAAAATGTTTATTTAACGTACCCAAAATTCGGGGCATTACAACTTGGTATCAGAGCTTTAGGTTCAAAACCTCGGCCGTGGGTAGAATGGGTAGAACCACGAGATAGTTTGACCGTTGCACAAACGTGAATTGAGTTTAAGTTTACCGTCCCAAATTGGGTGGAATTCTGTCAAAACAATCTTCGGATTGAAGCAAGGCGCGGAAATTGGCAGTACCGCTGAGCTGGGAATTCCCGAACAATTGGATGATGACTTAAATCAAGGATCGAAAGTGGAACTTAGAAACTCGAAAACATTTTTTTTTGTATTAAACCTTTGCCTAAAAACGTTGCTAATTGAGCAAATTTTATTTACTAGTTCGTGGAGGAGCCGTTCTTGAATAAATATTTTAAGGGACGAGAGTGGGAGGCTTGCACCGAGTGGGTGCCGGGCATAGCCCCATTAGGCCGGCAAACCACACTCCCCCCTAAACTTCAAATTTCAAAATTTTTACCTCCAAAAATTCATATTTCAAATTTTAAACTTCAAACCTTTTCCCTCCTCCACCCACCTTTTCGGCCCCTATATATACCCCATCACCACTTCCATTTTTTTCATCTCTCTCACCATCATAACCCCTCCAAATCCTATCCTATCCTATCAAACCGAGCCGAGCAATGGCAACCCGACGACGAGGATTTTCGGAAGACGCCATATTCCGAGAAATTGAGCGAGCCGAAATAACCATATCAATCCAAACCCTATGGTTGCAACTCTTCACCCTCGTCTTGTTTTGTGCGGTCCTCACAATAGGCATGCCCCGGTGGTTCGCCGAGAACAACCGTCTCAACACCTTTTGGTACTGGGCTCTCGCCGTGATCGTCGCACTCGCCGCAGCCATAAAGGAGTACGAACGCCGTTTGCGCCAAGCTTTGGATGAGAGATGGTAGAGAATCTCGAGGATGGGCGAGACCCGAAACCAACGACGCCAATTAGGCATATCTTAGGCCGATTGTAATCCTTCGGGATGTAGGATGTTAAGGATTAGGATCGCTTTCAACTTGTGTTAGGAGAAATCTCATGTCTTTACTTGCCTTGTAGTAGAACTCTATGTTTATGTTTGTAATTCTATGTTTATGTTGTAAGATGTTCTTATCTAAAAAAAAAAAAAAAACTTGCTTTGTTTTAAGAATACCGTTGCATACTATTTGTTAAACTACTTTCGACCTTATAAGGAAGCACCTTTTTCAAAAGGGAAAACGATTCGGTAGACTAAACCTTCCCCTTTTAATTTCTACTCGTAGATGGTGAACCGACGCAGCGGAATAGGATATGAGACCGGCGACTCCTCTAACCCTAGTCCCAACCCCGACCTAACCCAAGTCATGCAAGCGTTCATAGCTGCCTTGAACGCCAACCGCCAAAACCAAAACCATGACGATGGACCTATGACCCGAACCCGAGCGATGAACGAGTTCTGCAAACGCCGACTCCCGACCTTCAACGGAGATCCTAACCCTACCATAGCTGAAGCCTGGCTAAAAGAAACCAAGGTGATCCTGGACACCTTGGAGATCACCCGGAATGGAGACCGTGTGGCCTTAGCCACTTACTAGCTGAAGGGAGAAGCCCGCTACTGGTGGGAGTTAATGGAGGCCACCCATGCCATAGCCACCATGACATTTGCCGAGTTTGAAACCCTATTCCTCGACAAATACTTCCCTACACCCCTTCGCCTAACCAAAGAGCAGGAATTGATGAACCTGAAACAAGGGACGATGACCGTGACCCAGTACGCGGCCAAATTTGAAGAGCTATCCCGTTACGCCCCAACTGCTGTAGCAACCGAAGACAGGAAGGCGAGAAGATTCGAGTGGGGGCTGACTGACTACCGCTCGAAGGGCCGTAGTGGCACAGGCCTTTACCACCTATAATGGTGTGGTCCAGTGTGCTCTCCGCCTGGAAAGCGAAGAGGCTGACTTCAAAACTAGATGGAGGAAGGCAACGGGCAACGCCGGTGGACCAACCCGGACCCAAACCCTCAACGATAACCGTGGACCCTACTCCACCAAAACCTTTACCCCGTCTCAAAGCAACCAACCCTGGAAGACTGCAATCTCCGGAAGTGGTCGAGACTTAACGACAGTTCGGTGCTACAACTGTCAGGCTATGGGCCACTACAGTCGCCAATGCCCACAACCTCAGAAGGAGGGTAATGGGAGCTTTGGACAGATAGGTTTTGTGAAGCAAAACCCTGGAGGCTCATCACAGCAGCAGAATGGGCAAAACAAGGGAAAACAGCCCATGGGATACCAGCAAAGCACTGGAGGGCGTATCTTTGCGCTACAAACTGAGGCACAGGAGCAGGATCCCTCTGTGATCCAAGGTACGCTACTATTGTATAGTATCTGCGTACAAGCTTTAGCATCGCATTCATTTACATCTAATGCCTGCATAACTGCACTAGCACTAGAAACAGAACCCCTAAGTACGTGTACGAAAGTAACATCACCGTCTGGGGGGAGTATAACTGTTAGTCTAGTGTGTGGAGAGTGTGAACTCAAGGTAGCTAACTTGTGCCTAACTCGCGATCTTAGAGTGATCGGCATGGAGAAATTCGACGTAATTCTAGGATTGGATTGGCAATCTGCACGTCGAGCAGTCATAGACTACCATCAAAGGATAATGACAGCTTATACCCTAGAAGGGACTCGATTCCTTTTAAGGGGGATAGACGAACGGTGAGCCCGACGACGAGAAGATCCGAGTGATAGAATCAACTATTTGGATGGCTCACTAGTAAGGAGAAGCCGATAGAATGGAAGTGGGATTGCCACATATCGTTTGCAAGTACGCCGATATTTTTCTTGAAGAACTTCCTGACTTGACACCCAATGAGAGATAGACTTCTTATAGAACTCCAACCAGGAGCAGCACCAATCTCTATGACACCATACCAAATAGCCCCTATGGAACTAAAGGAACTCAAGACTCAATTGCAAGAACTATTGGATGAAGTGTTTATCAAGCCAAATACGTCACCAGGAGAGAGCGCCTACGCTGTTCGTGAAGAAGAAAGAAGGATCATGCCTGAAACGCTGTACTTGTAGTACCTGCCAAAACCTCTAAGCAGTAGCTGTGTAGTGCCAAACCATCCTTGGTGTTTCATTCGTTCCCTAACCTCACCCCTCACCTATTCGAAACCTAGTGCGCGCCAATTTCGGGGACGAAATTGTTTTAAGGGGGATAGATTGTAATGCCCCTCAATTTTGGTCAATAAAAATTTTCGTTAAATATTTGAATTTTATTTAAATTACTTATTTTCTCTTGAGTGGCTATATGATTTCTTGTTTTCGTCGTAGTTAGATTTTTGGTGTAACAACTCCGATTTTTCATTCAATAAAAATCTCGTTGTTATTCAAAATTTCTTAATTTCTCGATGATTTTCTTATTTGATTCCTTGTAGTTCGTATCACTGTATTCCTCGACTAGAAACCCTAATTACACTTTAGCCCCTCAAGAATCATTTTTTGAACTTTAAGCCCTACCTAGCAAGCCGAGTTAGCTTCTAACCGACTTGTTGGAGAAACCAAACTAGGAAGTCACCCATTTACTTTTCCCTAACCGTAGATGGACCATTTTGCCCATCTTGAACCTTTTGAACCTTTTCAAACCCTAGACTAGAATTGTTTAATTATTTTCTTTTATTGTTTTGATTTTATTCTTTATCCTTTGGACGATAAATGTTAGGCGAACTACTATCCATTGGATAATAGAAACCCAATTCTTTTTAATAAAAGGATTTTTGTATGATTTGAACAAAGTACTATGATAATTACTTTAAAAGTACTTTTCGATTATTTTACTAATAAAAGTACCCTAGTAGCTATGGACCATTGGGCAATAACCATTAGGGTAATCTTTACCCATTGGACAAAAGCCTTCTCTTTATTTTATTTGGCTAAGTACATATATATATATAGACACATGTGTAATAAAAAGGACATGTAGTCTTTTTTTTTCAAAAAAACTTAGTTTAGTATTTAAAAGTACTCGTACCTTATTATCCTTTGGTTAATAACCGTTAGGGGTTTTATTATCCATTGGGTAAAGGGTTCATCTTCCAACTAAGTACTTAACCTATTAAAATAATATTTTGTTAAGATTCCCGGGAGTACAAAAGTACATTATTATATTAATTAAAGTACTAGTACCTTTTAATTGTTTATTGGGAGAAACTTGACCCTTTTAACCCTAGGGTACATTAGTACATATGTATACATGTATATAAGTACTTGGATGATGTAATTTGCCTTAGTACTCATGTACCCATTTGTTAGTTTATTAACAAGAATCTTGACCCTTGAAGGCTAGTTTGATCTTTTGTACAAAAGTACCCATTATTTTATTTTTGTCTTGCATTAGTAGTACATATATATATGTATATAGCTAGTACTTAAGAGAGAGAGAGAGAGAGAGAGAAGCCGAGAGAGAGGAGCGGAGAGGCCGAGAGAGAGAGGAGAGAGGCCGGGAGAGAGAGAGAAGGAAGGAAGGAGGAAGAAGAAGAAGGATGGGACTTGTACCTTGACATCTTTCATCCTTTCAAACTTTGAAGATGAATATCTTCCAAAATCTATCACCTTTGTACATCTTTCAAGTCCATGGGTGAATCTTTCTCCTAACCAAACTTAACTCCCCATTGTACTTCTAGGATTGTTTGGTACCCAAATCTTGTACCATTGTCTCCTTCTTTCCAAACAAATCTCCCATAGTCCAATCCAAGGACAATTCTAGCCTTGCAAGCTACCTTATTAGGCCTAAGTCTATTTTGCCTAAATGACAACCTATGATGGACCTTTATGACACAAGCCTAGCCTTTATTAGCCTTAGACCTTGACTACAAGCTAAACCTAGGTTATAAAGGCTAAAGATCTTAGTTGATTACATAGCCTTACACCTAAGATTTGGCCTAAGATTGGAGAAAGGGCTATGACTTGGTTGAAAGGTTGATTTGATGACTTAATGGAGCAAATCCATGGAGGATTTAGAGAGAGAGAGGGCCGGCCATAGAGAGAGAGGAAGAGCCAAGAATTTTGCCTATAAATAGCACCCCATGTTTGCCATTCAACTCACACCTTCACCTAGCAACTTCTCTCTCTAGAAAAATTGTGTTCTTTCTTGTTCTTTCTTTTGTTTTTACTTTGTTCTTGAGTGTTCTTGAGTTCTTCAAGAAACTCAACCTAGGCCGCCACTAAACCGCCACTCGACCACCCTTCGATCCATAAAGTAGCTTAGTTAAGTTAGAAAGTTGTTTCTAGGAAAAGAAAGTACAACTCTTTTCCTTTCGAAGCAAACCGACGCCATTACGCCGCCGAAATCCAAAACCGTAGACCAAATCTTTATAACTGACTACTACCGCCAAGAAGCAAGGTAGGATATCCTTATCTTCCATCCCAAGTAGTTATCTTTACCTATATTCCCAAATATAGTCTTGCACCCAATTATAAGTTCGTTAGGAAGAAACTTTAATCATGTCATTTAAAGTAGATAATGTTATCTATTGTTGAAAGTATATGAAATGCATGATGTTTGTCATTAAGTGATTCAAGCATGTCAAGTAGTTTTAAAATGGATGATCTTGTTAGATTGAATAGTATAATGAATGATATCGTATGTGAAAAGTCTCACCGCGGAGTATATGCATGAGAAACGAGACACGAAAATCAAGAAAGTAGAAACATGACACCTAGGGTGTGGATAATGATGAGATGTGTTTTGAAACCGCAATGTGGCCGGACTTGGTAGCCCATTGTGTGTATGGAAACCCGCGATGTGGCCGGACGTGGTAGCCCATCGTGTGGATTGTGAAAACCGCAACGTAGCCGGACTTGGTAGCCTGTTGTGTGTATGAAAACTCGTAATGTGGCCGGACTTGGTAGCCCATTGCGTGGATTGTGAAAACCGCAACGGGGCCGGACTTGGTAGCCTGTTGTGTGTATGAAAACTCGTAATGTGGCCGGACTTGGTAGCCCATTGTGAAGATTGCCAATGTGGCCGGACGTGGTAGCCTCATTGGTAATGTGGCTTGGTTATCGGCGGAGAGGAGCCAATGCAAGTTTTGTGTGCCAATGGGAACCCGGCGCGGCGGAACCATTGTGAGGATACTCAGGATACCGGCGCGGCGGAACCGAGGTTGGGTGTGTAGCTTGGTTATCCGCGGTACGGAGCCAATGTAAATTGTGTGAGTTAAACAAATGGTTTTTGAAAGGTTGATTTGTAAATGAAAATGTAGACACAGTCTACGACGAGTCGCGTAGGAAAAACACGGAAAATCTTGGACACCAACGTATATTGATATTCGAATATGGATGTGTCATTGTTAGCTTTGTATATACGTATCATGTGGAAATCGATGTTTTATTATAACATGTTGTTTATAAGTTATGGGTTAGCGGGTAAGGATTTTTCTATTGAGCTTTCGTAGCTCACGGTGTTGCCTTTTTGGTGACCCTGACATATTATATCCGTGGCGACGCTGGTATAATGTGTCAGACTTTGTAGATGAACAGGGTGAACTTTACACCTTGGAGGCATTTAGAGCCGAAGAACTAGCCCGGATGGAAGAACAAGCGGAGCAGTAGTTAGGAACCTTAGTTCCCTCCCGTTTGTAATAAAAGTACTTATTTTAAGTTTTGTTGTAATAAAGAGCCAGACTCAAGTTTATTTTCAATAAAATGTTTATTTAACGTACCCAAAATTCGGGGCGTTACAACTTGGTATCAGAGCTTTAGGTTCAAAAGCTCGGTCGTGGGTAGAATGGGTAGAACCACGAGATAGTTTGACCGTTGCACAAACATGAATTGAGTTTAAGTTTACCGTCCCAAATTGGGTGGAATTCTGTCAAAACAATCTTCGGATTGAAGCAAGGCGCGGAAATTGGCAGTACCGCTGAGCTGGGAATTCCCGAACAATTGGATGATGACTTAAATCAAGGATCGAAAGTGGAACTTAGAAACTCAAAAACATTTTTTTTGTATTAAACCTTTGCCTAAAAACGTTGCTAATTGAGCAAATTTTATTTACTAGTTCGTGGAGGAGCCGTTCTTGAATAAATATTTTAAGGGACGAGAGTGGGAGGCTTGCACCGAGTGGGTGCCGGGCATAGCCCCATTAGGCCGGCAAATCACACTCCCCCCTAAACTTCAAATTTCAAAATTTTTACCTCCAAAAATTCATATTTCAAATTTTAAACTTCAAACCTTTTCCCTCCTCCACCTACCTTTTCGGCCCCTATATATACCCCACCACCACTTCCATTTTTTTCATCTCTCTCACCATCATAACCCCTCAAAATCCTATCCTATCAAACCGAGCCGAGCCATGGCAACCCGACGACGAGGATTTCTGGAAGATGCCATATTCCGAGAAATTGAGCGAGCCGAAATAACCATATCAATCCAAACCCTATGGTTGCAACTCTTCACCCTCGTCTTGTTTTGTGCGGTCCTCACAATAGGCATGCCCCGGTGGTTCGCCGAGAACAACCGTCTCAACACCTTTTGGTACTGGGCTCTCGCCGTGATCGTCGCACTCGCCGTAGCCATAAAGGAGTACGAACGCCGTTTGCGCCAAGCTTTGGATGAGAGATGGTAGAGAATCTCGAGGATGGGCGAGACCCGAAACCAACGACGCCAATTAGGCATATCTTAGGCCGATTGTAATCCTTCGGGATGTAGGATGTTAAGGATTAGGATCGCTTTCAACTTGTGTTAGGAGAAATCTCATGTCTTTACTTGCCTTGTAGTAGAACTCTATGTTTATGTTTGTAATTCTATGTTTATGTTGTAAGATGTTCTTATCTAAAAAAAAAAAAAAAACTTGCTTTGTTTTAAGAATACCGTTGCATACTATTTGTTAAACTACTTTCGACCTTAGAAGGAAGCACCTTTTTCAAAAGGGAAAACGATTCGGTAGACTAAACCTTCCCCTTTTAATTTCTACTCGTAGATGGTGAACCGACGCAGCGGAATAGGATATGAGACCGGCGACTCCTCTAACCCTAGTCCCAACCCCGACCTAACCCAAGTCATGCAAGCGTTCATAGCTGCCTTGAACGCCAACCGCCAAAACCAAAACCATGACGATGGACCTATGACCCGAACCCGAGCGATGAACGAGTTCTGCAAACGCCGACTCCCGACCTTCAACGGAGATCCTAACCCTACCATAGCTGAAGCCTGGCTAAAAGAAACCAAGGTGATCCTGGACACCTTGGAGATCACCCGGAATGGAGACCGTGTGGCCTTAGCCACTTACTAGCTGAAGGGAGAAGCCCGCTACTGGTGGGAGTTAATGGAGGCCACCCATGCCATAGCCACCATGACATTTGCCGAGTTTGAAACCCTATTCCTCGACAAATACTTCCCTACACCCCTTCGCCTAACCAAAGAGCAGGAATTTATGAACCTGAAACAAGGGACGATGACCGTGACCCAGTACGCGGCCAAATTTGAAGAGCTATCCCGTTACGCCCCAACTGCTGTAGCAACCGAAGACATGAAGGCGAGAAGATTCGAGTGGGGGCTGACTATCGCTCGAAGGGCCGTAGTGGCACAGGCCTTTACCACCTATAATGGTGTGGTCCAGTGTGCTCTCCGCCTGGAAAGCGAAGAGGCTGACTTCAAAACTAGATGGAGGAAGGCAACGGGCAACGCTGGTGGACCAACCCGGACCCAAACCCTCAACGATAACCGTGGACCCTACTCCACCAAAACCTTTACCCCGTCTCAAAGCAACCAACCCTGGAAGACTGCAATCTCCGGAAGTGGTCGAGACTTAACGACAGTTCGGTGCTACAACTGTCAGGCTATGGGCCACTACAGTCGCCAATGCCCACAACCTCAGAAGGAGGGTAATGGGAGCTTTGGACAGATAGGTTTTGTGAAGCAAAACCCTGGAGGCTCATCACAGCAGCAGAATGGGCAAAACAAGGGAAAACAGCCCATGGGATACCAGCAAAGCACTGGAGGGCGTATCTTTGCGCTACAAACTGAGGCACAGGAGCAGGATCCCTCTGTGATCCAAGGTACGCTACTATTGTATAGTATCTGCTTACAAGCTTTAGCATCGCATTCATTTACATCTAATGCCTGCATAACTGCACTAGCACTAAAAACAGAACCCCTAAGTACGTGTACGAAAGTAACATCACCGTCTGGGGGGAGTATAACTGTTAGTCTAGTGTGTGGAGAGTGCGAACTCAAGGTAGCTAACTTGTGCCTAACTCGCGATCTTAGAGTGATCGGCATGGAGAAATTCGATGTAATTCTAGGATTGGATTGGCAATCTGCACGTCGAGCAGTCATAGACTACCATCAAAGGATAATGACAGCTTATACCCTAGAAGGGACTCGATTCCTTTTAAGGGGGATAGACGAACGGTGAGCCCGACGACGAGAAGATCCGAGTGGTAGAATCAACTATTTGGATGGCTCACTAGTAAGGAGAAGCCGATAGAATGGAAGTGGGATTGCCACATATCGTTTGCAAGTACGCCGATATTTTTCTTGAAGAACTTCCTGACTTGACACCCAATGAGAGATAGACTTCTCTATAGAACTCCAACCAGGAGCAGCACCAATCTCTATGACACCATACCAAATAGCCCCTATGGAACTAAAGGAACTCAAGACTCAATTGCAAGAACTATTGGATGAAGTGTTTATCAAGCCAAATACGTCACCAGGAGAGAGCGCCTACGCTGTTCGTGAAGAAGAAAGAAGGATCATGCCTGAAACGCTGTACTTGTAGTACCTGCCAAAACCTCTAAGCAGTAGCTGTGTAGTGCCAAACCATCCTTGGTGTTTCATTCGTTCCCTAACCTCACCCCTCACCTATTCGAAACCTAGTGCGCGCCAATTTCGGGGACGAAATTGTTTTAAGGGGGATAGATTGTAACGCCCCTCAATTTTGGTCAATAAAAATTTTCGTTAAATATTTGAATTTTATTTAAATTACTTATTTTCTCTTGAGTGGCTATATGATTTCTTGTTTTCGTCATAGTTAGATTTTTGGTGTAACAACTCCGATTTTTCATTCAATAAAAATCTCGTTGTTATTCGAAATTTCTTAATTTCTCGATGATTTTTTTATTTGATTCTTAGTAGTTCGTATCACTGTATTCCTCGACTAGAAACCCTAATTACACTTTAGCCCCTCAAGAATCGTTTCTTGAACTTTAAGCCCTACCTAGCAAGCCTAGTTAGCTTCTAACCGACTTGTTGGAGAAACCAAACTAGGAAGTCACCTATTTACTTTTCCCTAACCGTAGATGGACCATTTTGCCCATCTTGAACCTTTTGAACCTTTTCAAACCCTAGACTAGAATTGTTTAATTATTTTCTTTTATTGTTTTGATTTTATTCTTTATCCTTTGGACGATAAATGTTAGGGGAACTATTATCCATTGGATAATAGAAACCCAATTCTTTTTAATAAAAGGATTTTTGTAAGATTTGAACAAAGTACTATGATAATTACTTTAAAAGTACTTTTCGATTATTTTACTTATAAAAGTACCCTAGTAGCTATGGACCATTGGGCAATAACCATTAGGGTAATCTTTACCCATTGGACAAAAGCCTTCTCTTTATTTTATTTGGCTAAGTACATATTATATATAGACACATGTGTAATAAAAAGGACATGTAGTCTTTTTTTTTCAAAATAACTTAGTTTAGTATTTAAAAGTACTCGTACCTTATTATCCTTTGGTTAATAACCGTTAGGGGTTTTATTATCCATTGGGTAAAGGGTTCATCTTCCAACTAAGTACTTAACCCATTAAAATAATATTTTGTTAAGATTCCCGGGAGTACAAAAGTACATTATTATATTAATTAAAGTACTAGTACCTTTTAATTGTTTATTGGGAGAAACTTGACCCTTTTAACCCTAGGGTACATTAGTACATATGTATATATGTATATAAGTACTTGGATGATGTAATTTGCCTTAGTACTCATGTACCCATTTGTTAGTTTATTAACAAGAATCTTGACCCTTGAAGGCTAGTTTGATCTTTTGTACAAAAGTACCCATTATTTTATTTTTGTCTTGCATTAGTAGTACATATATATATGTATATAGCTAGTACTTGAGAGAGAGAGAGAGAGAGAGAGAGAGAGAGAGAGAAGCCGAGAGAGAGGAGCGGAGAGGCCGAGAGAGAGAGGAGAGAGGCCAGGAGAGAGAGAGAAGGAAGGAAGGAGGAAGAAGAAGAAGGATGGGACTTGTACCTTGACATCTTTCATCCTTTCAAACTTTGAAGATGAATATCTTCCAAAATCTATCACCTTTGTACATCTTTCAAGTCCATGGGTGAATCTTTCTCCTAACCAAACTTAACTCCCCATTGTACTTCTAGGATTGTTTAGTACCCAAATCTTGTACCATTGTCTCCTTCTTTCCAAACAAATCTCCCATAGTCCAATCCAAGGACAATCCTAGCCTTGCAAGCTACCTTATTAGGCCTAAGTCTATTTTGCATAAATGACAACCTATGATGGACCTTTATGACACAAGCCTAGCCTTTATTAGCCTTAGACCTTGACTACAAGCTAAACCTAGGTTAGGCCTTACACCTAAGATTTGGCCCTACACCTAAGATTTGGCCTAAGATTGGAGAAAGGGCTATGACTTGGTTGAAAGGTTGATTTGATGACTTAATGGAGCAAATCCATGGAGGATTTAGAGAGAGAGAGGGCTGGCCATAGAGAGAGAGGAAGAGCCAAGAATTTTGCCTATAAATAGCACCCCATGTTTGCCATTCAACTCACACCTTCACCTAGCAACTTCTCTCTCTAGAAAAATTGTGTTCTTTCTTGTTCTTTCTTTTGTTTTTACTTTGTTCTTGAGTGTTCTTGAGTTCTTCAAGAAACTCAACCTAGGCCGCCACTAAACCGCCACTCGACCACCCTTCGATCCATAAAGTAGCTTAGTTAAGTTAGAAAGTTGTTTCTAGGAAAAGAAAGTACAACTCTTTTCCTTTCGAAGCAAACCGACGCCGTTACGCTGCCGAAATCCAAAACCGTAGACCAAATCTTTATAACTGACTACTACCGCCAAGAAGCAAGGTAGGATATCCTTATCTTCCATCCCAAGTAGTTATCTTTACCTATATTCCCAAATATAGTCTTGCACCCAATTATAAGTTCGTTAGGAAGAAACTTTAATCATGTCATTTAAAGTAGATAATGTTATCTATTGTTGAAAGTATATGAAATGCATGATGTTTGTCATTAAGTGATTCAAGCATGTCAAGTAGTTTTAAAATGGATGATCTTGTTAGATTGAATAGTATAATGAATGATATCGTATGTGAAAAGTCTCACCGCGGAGTCTATGCATGAGAAACGAGACACGAAAATCAAGAAAGTAGAAACATGACACCTAGGGTGTGGATAATGATGAGATGTGTTTTGAAACCGCAATGTGGCCGGACTTGGTAGCCCATTGTGTGTATGGAAACCCGCGATGTGGCCGGACGTGGTAGCCCATCGTGTGGATTGTGAAAACCGCAACGTGGCCGGACTTGGTAGCCCGTTGTGTGTATGAAAACTCGTAATGTGGCCGGACTTGATAGCCCATTGCGTGGATTGTGAAAACCACAATGTGGCCGGACTTGGTAGCCCATTGTGAAGATTGCCAATGTGGCCGAACGTGGTAGCCTCATTGGTAATGTGGCTTGGTTATCCGCGGAGAGGAGCCAATGCAAGTTTTGTGTGCCAATGGGAACCCGGCACGGGGGAACCATTGTGAGGATACTCAGGAGACCGGCGCGGCGGAACCGAGGTTGGGTGTGTAGCTTGGTTATCCGCGGTACGGAGCCAATGTAAATTGTGTGAGTTAAACAAATGGTTTTTGAAAGGTTGATTTGTAAATGAAAATGTTGACACAGTCTACGACGAGTCGCGTAGGAAAAACACGGAAAATCTTGGACACCAACGTATATTGATATTCGAATATGGATGTGTCATTGTTAGCTTTGTATATACGTATCATGTGGAAATCGATGTTTTATTATAACATGTTGTTTATAAGTTATGGGTTAGCGGGTAAGGATTTTTCTATTGAGCTTTCGTAGCTCACGGTGTTGCCTTTTTGGTGACCCTGACATATTATATGGGTGGCGACGCTGGTATAATGTGTCAGACTTTGTAGATGAACAGGGTGAACTTTACACCTTGGAGGCATTTGGAGCCGAAGAGCTAGCCCGGATGGAAGAACAAGCGGAGCAGTAGTTAGGAACCTTAGTTCCCTCCCGTTTGTAATAAAAGTACTTATTTTAAGTTTTGTTGTAATAAAGAGCCAGACTCAAGTTTATTTTCAATAAAATGTTTATTTAACGTACCCAAAATTCGGGGCGTTACAGCTCTGTCGTCAAAGGGCACCAATCCTTTCGCCAGCCCATCATAGGCGGCAATCGGGTGATTCCCTTTTTGATATACCACTAGGTACAAGTGACTGTGGAGTTTGCTGGAACCTCTAATATAGCCCGTGACATGCTTTGATATTAGGTGAACTCAACGAAGTTACCCGCTTGATGCATATAATATAAGAATTTAGATAAAACAAGAATTAATCCGTTATGAAACTTTCTGGTTATGGCTCTCAAGTCCCCAGTAGAGTCGCCAAAATCTGTAGACACCTCCCAAATGGGGCATCGACATACAGATTGATTCATGTTTGTTTGGTTCCACTTCATAAACCAAGATCGTGGATATTCCCATGGCTAGGAACATCGCGACACAATAACGGTTATCAAAAAATAGAGTCGCCACCTAGTTTGTAAAAACTAGGAAAAACATATAAAGATTCCGAGTATGGCAACCAAGAGTATGATAAGGGGAAGGTGTTAGGCACCCCTCTTCACCCAGTCGTAAGACTGGCCCATAATTGTTTAACAAATGATTAATACTTGCTTTATTTAATTCTAAACACGTAATCTAATTATTAGCCTTTATCATTTGATGAGGTGAGCCAAGACAGTAATTGAAGCATGCATCAGAAATAAGCAAGAAACAAACAGAATGTCCGAGCAAATAGATCCCTCGACTAGTGAATGGATGTCACGGCCGAGGAATCCCACTAGATCGATGTATTGGCCGAACGATTGATGCCCAAGCCGATGTTCTTCCTCACACCAGAACAAATAATTAACCGAAAATCAAAAATGCTACAATTACAGTATAAAAACATGAAAAAGATCAAACCACAGGCCCCTGGGCCTCACCACCTTGATCCCTCAGTTGTTTGATTGCTTTGGATTGGAGGTGATTGACTGATTTGCTTCTTGAAAACCCTAGGGTTAGGGTTTGTACTTCGAGGGTTTGATCGTCGAATTGTGGCTGCCTTCAGAGTGTTAGGGCTTTTGTAGAGGGAGTATGAGAGAGTGTTTCTGCAGAATTTCGCGGCTAGAGAGGGTTGATTGTGTTCTTAATTTCAAAACCCAAAGACCCCTTTATATAGGCAATTGGTGACTCACTCTAACCAATCATAATGCACGAGTGTTCTTAATTTCAAAACCTAAAGACCCCTTTATATTGGCAATTGGTGACTCACTCTAACCAATCATAATGCACGAATTAATAGGAAGTATATATGCACAAGATCTCTTTTCATAATCTCCTTTCGTGGCCCAAATGAATCGAAAAAAGGCTGCTAGGATTTTGAGCACGGATCAAACGATTGACAGAACATTCCAGAATCTAGAAAAAAGATGATCTGACGTCCAAGGAATGGATCTAGCGGCCAAAGAATGGATTTGGCTACCGAGGAATCAATCTCTCAAGGAGATTTTCAAACAACATGTTTGATAGGTGAAAGAATGAAGTTGAGGCCGTGAGATGGATCTCGCGGTTGATAGATGGATTCTCTTAGGATTCTGTATTTCTGTCAGAAAGGCTATATGACTCTGAATTGGGTCCTCTAAGTCGCTAAAAGTACTCACCAAAAGTCCACGGGTTTACAAGAAGTCAATCAGCAATCACTGTATCCATTCATCATCGGGATGGTCCCCAAGGTGGGACTTGAAATAATCATTGGGCCAAATTGGGGTGTCTACACTTGGTCGCTCTAGTATATCCGGTTGACCCTATTGATTCAGTTTTCTAGCTTATCTATGTTTGCACGGGCAGCGAAAGCGTAACCACTGAAATTAACTGTTTGTTGGACCCGGCCCCCGTGTAGGCGGTACCCACCATTGACTTGGGTATTTATAGCTTCGCACGCCGCTATTAAAAAAAGGATCGTGTGCCCAACTCCAGTTAGTAAGGGCAATTTTTTAGATTCTTGTACTTATATGTATGTTTATTAAGTTTTGGGATATCCACTTTATAAGATTTCACCAATGCATCTTTGTATAGGACTTTAACTAGTTCTCTTTGTAGAAGTTTGCCATTAACGATCCATGCTTTCCATATATGTCCCTATCGGAGGCAATTTAGGTCTTTGGGTGAGACTCGGTATTCCCGTGCTTTGGCGCTAGGTTCTATCTTGTCTCACTTTGTTTTGATCATACGGGACACTAGGCTTAATTGCCTGGCGAGGTCAAGCGATAAATTTTACTTCGGGCGGTGATGTAACAATAGTCGATGGTCTAGTATAGCCACCCGAGTCTTACCTCTCCGGTGAGACATGGGAAGAAAAGTATGACTCATACAATTGCCTGAAGATCGGGTGGTGTTTTTGATGTTTCATTTGTATATATGTTTGTTTGGCGCTCGGATAACACAAGCCAAGCAGTTCTAATGTCATTTGGCTCTTAATAGGTAGTTCAAGCTTAAGTCTTTTGCAGGGTGTACGTGCTACCACACTAGCCGTGGTGGTTTGGGTCTAACGTCGGAGTGAATGAGGCATTCAGGAGCCCTAAGCATGGGTGCGATTACATGTCGCGGTTGTTAGGCCGATAAAGCTTTGACCATGGCCCCGTGTGACTAGCTGTGGTTCTGTTGCAAGAGCTGAAGGAGTCGATCTTGAAAGCCGTTCGGGTGACGAAAGGACACGGTGACGCAAAAACCTCCAACTTGGTCTAGGTATACTGGGGTTGACATTCACTCGGAGGTACAATCTTTTGTCCTTTCCCTCTCAATACTGTTGTTCTCCATGCTATAAGGGCATAGCATATTTCAAGTTGGGGGGAGGGATATATATATATATATGTTATATATATGTATATGTTTTTATGTTTTTCGTAAAAAAAATTTTGTTTTTATTAGAGCAATCGTTCCATTGTACATAGCTTTCGGTATAAAACAACTTGGCACATGCTCACTAAGTTCTTAAATGGCAAGAGTTTGATGTAATCTTGAGTGTTTCTCTACATTTCAACTCATTTGCATGATTAAAGGATGAATGATCTAGGTGTTGAGTTTGTTTTTAAGTAAGTTTTACCCATATCCTGGCATTTTTATCTAAAACTCTTAGTTTAGGTTTATAATCTCATGTTCATGCCTAGTGTGTTTGATATCTTTGTTGAATCATTGTTGAATCTATGGCATACTTAGGAAGTGATACAAGGCATTCTTTGTGTGATTAAACCACAAATGTGTCCCCTCATCCTATTGTGTATCCTAGTCCGTGTCCTACTCTTTTCTCAATAACCTAGGGATTTGGATGATTGGAGGGTGTGTTGGAAGGTGAGCTTGAATGTTGTGAGGTGGTGTGTAGGTGTTTCGGATGAGTTATAAGTGATCGGGGCAGCCTTTGGCCAAAGAAACAAGTTCTGCAGAAAACAATAGAAGGTACTGATACCTCCAAATTAAGGTATTGGTACCTTGTCAATCTAGAGGAAGACAGTTGGTTGGGTACCAGTACCTCAATTTTAAGGTATCGGTACCAAGGCCAATACGACAGTTCGAGGTTTTTAAAGGCTCGATTTCCATCTTTTCTTTTTCATAACCCACGGCCTCCCTCTTTCTAAACCTCCATCTCCTCTCAAACCTCTCAAACCCTAACCACTAAATCACCCCCAAACCCTTCTCAATCTCCCAAAAAACCTCATAAACTTTCATCTCCACCTATCAATTATAAGGTTTTCCAAGGGTTTTCCAAGTTTCCAAGAGCTAATCCATCAAGTACAAGGTAAACCCACTATCTCCCCCTCTCATTCCAATTCATTCCAAAATTCCTCTCTTTTCTCCATTAATCTCCATATTCTCCACATCTTCCACATATTTCTACCCACCATCCACTTTTACAAGGCCATAATCACCATCACCCCTCAAAATCTGAAATTTTACCAAACCCTAGCTGAAAATCCAAAATTTTTCTCTTTCCTCATTACTCTGACCATGGTGCGAGAGAAGGGTACGGGCAAAGCGGGGGCAAGTTCTAGTGCCCTCGTTCAGGACATTGTGGAGGAATAGGTTGACTCAGGCTCCGAGGAGCCAATGGCTGGAAAATCTGTTCGAAGGCCAGCAAAGCGTCTTCGTAAAACGGGGAAACAAGTTCAAGCTAATAAGTGGAAGGAGGGAATGATGAGTCGTAATTTCAAGAATGAGAGGCAAGTTAAGGCAAAGTCCATTGGGACCAATCACTTGGTTATTCAACGCATTCAGAGCAAAGGTATGAACTTTTGGACCCGTAGATTGGAGGGGTATAATGCTAATTGCGTTACCGAATTTTACCAAAACATAAAAACCCCTCCAGCCGGTTTTGAAACTAGTGGCACTGCTAGGATTACCTCTAAGGTTGGGAACAAAGTGTAACACTCTGACCCAAAATACATATGTGACTCGACTAAAAATGAAGACAATGTTGAGAATGGCACATAAAATTATTTAGTTTTAGTCTGGAACAAAAACTGAAAACATTTCTTTTATATAATGTACGTACACATAATAGATAATTTACTTGAAAGATGACAAAATACCATAACTAGGACATACATACATACATACATATATATATATATATATAATATGTATGAAACTTGGAAATTCTACCAAGTTCCGGAGGATAAAAGGAAGGCTACCACATTTTTCTAGTTCAACACTTCATAGGAATAATTTTTACACGTCATGCTTAAAATTTTACCGCCTCAAGCTTACGTGACACCTGGACAGGTTAAGTGTCAGAATTAGGCTAACTAAGGAAGCCTATAAATAGGAGTAATACTCTATGTGCATGTCACAGAAAAAGGAAGTAGACAAACTACTTTTGGTACGGCAATATATATATATATATATATATATATATATATATATATATATATATATATATATATATATGTGCTACTGGTAGTATTAGAACAGTAGTCTACAGTTAGTGCTATTGAAAGCAAAGAAAAGAAGTAGTCGAGCAGTGTACTACTTTAGTTCAACAGACAACAAGGGTACAGTTGAGTCTTCACTACATTCTCAAGTTTCAAGGTGAGATACTTATACTCTACTCACATGATTTTCCTTCGTAAAGTAGCATAATTTTGTGTTGAGAAAGGATTATAATTTTTTTGATATGCCATGGGAAAAGATATGATAAATTTTTTATGTTAGAAGCACGTCAAACAAAGGTGATGACGGTGTAAAGTTTAAGCTTAGAAAATGAAAGTGGTCAGACAAAGGAGATGACCTATTGATGCATCCAGTCAGTTGTCCCGAGTTTGGGGGACGCTTAAAAAGATACCATAACACATAAGGGAGTTATACGGACGGGAAGAATATGGTCCTAGTGGCCAGTGACTTGATCATTTCACACAGCAAGAGGGGTTGCTCCCCTACAGAAAGATTAGGCTGTTGGATGAACATCATAAGATTATTTATTTCATATTATGCAAGCATTTATGTTAAGAATTGTTTCCATGGTATAAAATGTGCAACTTTGGTATTTGTATCTCACACGAGCATTCGGCTTATGAAAATTAATATTTTTCACAGATAATGAAGAATAGAGATGGAGTTGCTGCTGCCCTGGGACATGCATGCTGTACTTTTGTGTAGATATTGTAAAGATGTTCTCTTTCAGAAGGCTTGGGTTTTGCAATAAAACTTAATAAGTGTTTTTGTAATAAAATAGTTATGTTTTTCTCAAAGCTATTTGTAGGGAGGTATTCCCGAGCACATACATTTAGTTGCCGAACACGTGATATTTGGGAGCACGTGGTGAATACGACTGGACTTATCGCCGGGCAGTATGAAGAACAGCGATATGGAACAATGATATGGGAAGTCCTTGGTCCATGCAATCTGTTCGGCTAAATAAAGGCCAATGACATGACAAGTCACTGGTGTAAACTATTTGTTCGGCAGATAAGAGACATTCCACTACGCCAAATTTTAGTATTAGCGGCATGAGAAGACTGCCGTTAATAGTCCCAAAACCGCCGGTAATACTCAAAACCGCCGGTAATAGTTCAAAAACCGCCGGAAATAAACCGTCGGGAAAACAATTGTCGGAAAAACAAAAGCGGCATTAGAAAACCGCCGGTAATACTAAAAACGGCAGTAAAGGACCGCCGGTAATAATACTGCCGGCAATAAAATCGGTGGTTAATTTTTTTTTGCTTTACCAGGAATCGAACCCGGAACCTGCGGATCCTCTAGCGCGCGTGCTACCAACTAGGCTCACTCGCATATTGCGTCATGTAGGATAAATAATAATATTTATATTATACGGGTCGGTATTATTATAAACGGCGGTAATAAACCGCCGGTATTAAAAAAACCGTATATTCTATTATTTCCGGCGGTATTTCAAAAAACCGCCGGTAAAAGTTTGTAAAAACGGCATTTTTAAAAAAAACCGCCGTTTTAGGTAGTTATTCCCGGCGGTTTTACTAATGCCGGTAAAAATAGCTTTTAACGGCAGTTTTTTTACCACCGGTAATAATACCGTCGGTAAAAGCGATATTTGGCGTAGTGTTCTAATTACGTTTGGACCAAGTTACATGTGAAGTCCTTGGTCCAGGTAGTCTGTTCGGCAACGAGGTCGCCGAACAAGGAACGAACTCCAATCAATTGTTGGAGCACGGGGAACACTCTGGAAGAATCCAGAAACAATGGTATTCCGTTAAGGAATAAGATCCCAGGAATATAGGATCTGGAAAAGATACCCAATGAGAATGGGATGTCTGGCCAGTAAAGGAAAAAGAATCCTAAAAGGACTCCTTTCTATTTAAACTAATAAAGGAAACGAGAATCCTTGATATCCTGAGTTTCCTATACGAGTTGGGAATCCTATGGCAATAGGGATGCTTGGGCGCCAAGCATCCGAATGTCTATATAAACAGAGTAAGCCTAGAGGTAAAAGGTACGCAATACATTGCATTCTTGCTTTCCTACTGATAATTAGGGTTTAAACTGCTAGTACGTGATACTAACTTTGCCATCGGAGGGCCTTTGCCACGAGAGGCAGAGGTGCGCTCACCCCCTATCTATTTTGCTGATTAGGGTTCCGACGACGAATTAGGGTTCCGATGAAGAGGCACGAGAAAGCCGTTGCAATCCAGTTGATTAGAAACCATCAATTGTTTTTATCCCCCTACAATTGGCGCCGTCTGTGGGAAAGAACAAACTTTTCTGAAAAAGTAATCATGACGGAAGAAAATCCAGTCACTTCGTTTAGTCCAAAGGACCAGTTGGGTGGGGGAAGGGATAAATCCCCACTAGGCGCTCCGAGAAAGCCCACTGGAAGACATGACAGAGATAACTCCAAAGAAAAAGGAGACAAAACAGCTACTGGCTCCACGAGAAGGAGTAGGTCTCATTGAAGAGAGGAGTCAATTACTCGTTCGAAGAGTATACACAATGATGATGATGTCCTTGATAAAAAGAGAAGAGAAATCGAGGAATATGCTCGTTTAATTAGAAAATGAGAGTACGAGATACGGGAGTTGCAGCGGGTACGAGAGCACCCAGAAGATTCTGGACTCTCTCGAAGGAATTCCCAGAGAGACGGACGGGCTCTGGAGGTTCATAAGCAGACTCATTCACGCAGAAGAAGGAGCAGAAGTCCTGTTATAGGGCGTCACGAGGCTTCTCCACGAAAAAGGGGAAGAAGAAGTAGAAGCCGAACACCCGAGAGAAGGGCTTCTTCACGAAAAATGAGAAGCAGAGACCGAAGTTCTACTCCCGAGGAAGAGGAAACAAGAAAACATCATCGAGATAGGTATGAGAGACCTGATGCTGATTGGGTCAAAGCTTTGACCCACAAGTCAAAAGAGCAAGAGGATGGGACAGTGACTGCACGAGAAGCAACACGCAAGGCCCTGAGTAATATTACAGCCTCCCCCCTTTACAAAGAGGCTACAAGAAGCAAGGTTGCCGAGCAGAGTGAAGCACGGTGCATTCGTACTTTACGAGACAAATACGGATCCCGTGGCTCACATACAACATTATCAACAGGCTATGTTTATGCATGAAGGGGATGATTCCATTTTGTGCAAGATGTTTCCCTCCAGTCTTGGCAAGGTGGCTTTATCCTGGTTTCATAAACTGGCCCCACGATCCATACGAGGATGGAGGCAGTTGGCCGAGGAATTCACTGCTCGGTTCTTGACAAGCAGAAAAGCCCCAAAGACCTTTGAGAGTCTTTCCACCATGAAACAGGAGGAGAACGAGCAGATCAGGGATTATGCAAAGAAGTACTGGGAGACTTTCAACGAGATTGAAAGTTGCAGTGAGGAGTACGCCATTGCAACCTTCAAGACTGGTTTGCCTGTTCGGGGAGAGCTGCGCCGCTTATTGAATAAACATCCGGTAGCCACCCTGGCTAAATTGATGGAACGGATAGAGTAACACGCTAGAATGGAGGATGACATACTCCGTGAGGATGGCAGGACGGTTGCCGAACAGCCAAAAGCACCTGCCAAAAAGGTGGATAAGCCAGAGCCCAAGACTTATAGAGAGAGAAGGGAATATGGGTAGGCTAAGAAAGAGCCGTACAAAGATAAGCAAGCTCCTGACCCAAAAGCTTTCTTTTTGATCACTACGGTTTGGAAGGAACCAATATACAGGATTCTTTATCGAATAAAGAATCAGCCATATTTCAAGTGGCCCCCAAGTCTAAGTGGAGACAAGGATGCAAAACGTGCTACGAATCAGCACTGCAGTTACCACAAAGATTGGGGCCACATGACCGAGGATTGTGAGATGTACAAGAAGCACCTTGATGATTTGGTCTCTCGGGGCTATCTCAAGGAATTTATCCAAGAGGATCCTAAGGAAAAAGGGAAGGCTATGGAGCTGGGTTACGAGCAAAACCCTAAAGGAATAATCCATATGATACATGGGTTGGCCACACCTTACACGAGAAAAGAGGTTAGGCTGTTACAAAGGCAAGTTAAGCACGATCAGCACGTGATGCGATTGGGAAACAAGAGAGGGCGAGAAACTGATGTATGCAATGAGAGCTTGGCATTCAGTGATGATGACCTAGGAGAGGTCCAAATACCCCACAACGATGCATTGGTCGTAACCCTACGAGTTGGGGAATATGACATTGAGAGGATCCTTGTGGACTCAGGAAGTTGTACAGAGGTGTTGTACTACGATGCGTTCAAGAAGCTGGGGCTGGCCCAAACAGACTTAGAGCAGTCTACAACACCTCTCATTGGGTTCGGTGCAGGAGCAGTCTGGCCCCTTGGAAAGGTAACGTTACCTATTCGGGCTGGATCAGTGGTGTTGAGAATAGACTTTTTAGTGGTCGATGTCCCTTCTTCCTATAACGCAATTATAGGGAGGACATGGTTGCATAAGATGAGAGCAGTCTCCTCGACTTATCACCAGATGGTGAAATTCCCAAGTTCAAATGGGATTGAGGTACTAAAAGGCAACCAGAAGGTGGCACAACAGTGTTTGATTTCCATTATCAAAATTGCCCCAAGGGTCCACCATGTTCATACATTAGAAATACCTGATCAACCAACTATCGAGGATGTTGAAAGAAGTCCGGCTGAAAAAGTGGTTGAAGGATTGGAGAAAATTCAGATCAACGAGACTGATCCTGAAAGATATTTTCTAATTGGAGAATCACTACCGGCAGACGAAAAGGCTGAATCGATAAGATTTCTGAAAGAGTATATTGATATTTTTGCATGGGTGCCAGAGGAAATGCCCGGGGTGGATGCAGATATGATCTGTCACCATTTAAACATTGACCCTCAGCACAAGCCAATCAGTCAGAAAAAACGAAGAGCAGCCGTTCAGCATGTAGATGCAGTGATTGAGGAGGTCGATCGTTTACTGGAGGCCAAAGCAATACGTGAAGTCTATTACCCAGAGTGGTTATCCAACACTGTTGTGGTAAAGAAGAAGAATGGGAAGTGGCGTGTCTGTGTGGACTTCACAGACCTAAACAAAGCGTGCCCTAAGGATAGTTTTCCTTTGCCCAGGATTGACCAATTGGTTGATGCAACCTCTAGTTACGAGCGAATGAGTTTTCTCGATGCATATCGAGGATATCATCAGATTGCTATGTTTGAACCTGATCAAGAGAAGACTTCGTTCATCACACCACGAGGGTTATACTGCTACAAGGTCATGCCGTTTGGGCTGAAGAATGCTGGGGCTACATACCAAAGACTTGCAACCATTATGTTCAAGAAGCTCGTTGGGAAAACTTTGGAAGTTTACATAGATGATATGGTGGTAAAGAGTCGAGAAAAAGGAGGGCATATTGCTGATTTAAAAGAAGTGTTCGAAATTCTAAGGAAGTATAAACTAAAACTCAACGCCTCGAAGTGTGCGTTTGGAGTTGGTTCAGGAAAGTTCCTGGGCCATTTGGTAACCATGAGAGGGATAGAGGCAAACCCCGATCAGATTGATGCCCTACAAAGACTACAGAGTCCCAAAACTACCAAAGAAGTCCAGAGGCTCACTGGAATGGCAGCAGCACTTAACAGATTCATCAGCAGGTCAAGTGATAAGTGCAGACCCTTTTTTCAATTGCTGAAAAAGAGGGAGGGATTTGAATGGGGAGCAGAATGTGAGCAAGCTTTCCAGGACCTGAAGAAGTACCTGGCCGAGCCCCCACTGTTGTCAACTCCACAGCCAGGTGAGTCTTTAATTCTGTACTTAGCTGTTTTCGAGCATGCAGTAAGTGCAGTCCTGTTGAGGGATATGGGGATCGAACAAATCCCTATTTATTATGTTAGCAAGACATTGTTGGATGCAGAGACGAGATATCTGCCTTTAGAAAAACTTGTCCTGGCACTTAGAACAGCCACAAAGAAATTGCCACACTACTTCCAAAGCCATAAGGTTGTGGTTTATACTGAGTTTCCATTAAAATCATTGCTACGAAAGGCAGACTTTTCGGGAAGGATCTCGACATGGTCCGTGGAGTTAAGCCAGTACGATCTCGAATATCAGCCACGCACAGCAATCAAAGGCCAAGTGTTGGCTGATTTTGTGGCAGAATTTTCACCCACTGTGGCTCCCCTACCTCCTATGAAAAAGGAACAGGTGACTGAGACATCATCCATGAAGGATCAACCTTCAGCCGAACAGGATCCCACGGAGTGGAAGCTATTCGTTGACGGATCAGCATGTAATACTGGTTCTGTAATTGGGGTAGTCTTGTTTCCTCCTCAAGGAGTTCTGATTGAACTATCTGTTCAGCTTGGATTCAGTGCAACGAATAATGTAGCTGAATATGAGGCACTCCTGGCTGGATTGAGGAGTGCAAAAACCCTTAAAGCAGAACGGGTTAGGGTATATTGTGATTCCCAGCTTGTGGTGAATCAGCTATCCGGCGAGTATGAAACTCGAAATGAAAAAATGTTGGCTTACGTGCAGGTAGCCAAAGACTTGCTTGATACCTTCGAGAGGGTATATATTGAGCAAATTAGTTCTGGACAGAATGCTCATGCAGATTCTTTAGCTTGGTTGGCTGCAGCTGTACCAACCGAGTTCAAAAGAAAGGTGTCAGTCGAATATCTGAATAAGCCGAGCATTGGGAGGAGTGAAGACTTAGTCTTGGACGTGAACCAAGGACCAAGTTGGATGGACCCAATCATGGAGTTCTTACGAGACGAGATACTCCCTTCTGACAAAAAGGAGGCCCACAAGATAAGGGTCAAATCAGCAAGGTTTTGGCTGTCTCCAGAGGGTAAGTTATACAGGAAATCCTTTACAGGCCCATATTTACTATGTGTACATCCCAAGATGGTGCAAAAGTTTCTCCATGAAATCCACGAGGGAATATGTGGGAGCCATGCTAGAGGGAGATCCATTGCCCACCGAGCAATTACTCAAGGCTATTGGTGGCCACACATGCAAGAAGATGCAAAGGTGTATGTGAAGATTTGTGAAAAGTGTCAAAAATTCTCACCAATGATTCGAACACCCGCCGAGGATCTGGTGCCTTTGACAAGTCCCTGGCCTTTTGCTCAATGGGGGATGGATATCGTGGGACCATTGCACAAAGCAACTGGGAATCGAAAATTCCTGCTTGTAGCAACTGACTATTTTACAAAGTGGATTGAGGTAGAACCACTGGCCAAAATCACTGAACATATGATAGAAAGGTTCGTGTGGAAAAGCATCATCACTCGCTTTGGGGTCCCTTATTCATTGATCACAGACAATGGATCCCAATTTCAGAAAAAATTCAAGACTTTTTGTGCCCAGTACGGAATAAGAAATTATTATTCCACCCCAGCCTACCCTCAGAGTAATGGGCAAGTAGAAGTGTCTAATAAAACTATCCTTGATGGAATCAAGAAAAGACTGGACAAGGCTAAGGGAAAGTGGCCTGACGAGTTACCATTAGTTCTGTGGGCTCACCGAACAACGCCTAAGAGGTCTACGGGAGAGACCCCCTATTCATTGGCCTATGGAACAGAGGCTGTCATACCTCTGGAAGTGGGTCTGCCGACCAACAGGACCGTTTTGGTTAAAAGTGGAGGCAATGACAGGGCCCTTCAAATCGAGCTTGACCTCGCCGAGGAGAGGAGAGAAAAAGCCTTGGTACATCTTGCTTCTTACCATGAACAGCTGATGAAAAGCTACAACAAGCATGTTCATCCTCGAGAATTTGGTGTTGGGGACCTCGTGCTACGAAAAGTGCTCGGCAACACCAAGGTGGCCAACGAAGGCAAGCTGGGGGCCAACTGGGAAGGCCCGTATAGAGTAACTGAGATTGTAGGCATAGGAGCCTATAGATTGGCAGATTTGGATGGTAATCCAATCCCAAGGTCTTGGAATGTTCATAATCTACGAAAGTTCTTTGTTTAGAAGTATTAAAATCTGTCTTAGATTTGCACTACGTGATTGTGTGGGAATTACGAATATAATTCCCTTGTTCTAGTTTTTGATTATTTTTAGTTACAAAGGGGTACGAATACAACCCTCTTGAGTTTTACAGATTCTGAATAAAATCACTTTCTAGTATAACTGTTGGTATTTGTTTTAAATACGAACTACGAGATTGGTTTCCCTCATTCGTATTGGGGAGCGGGGTATACCATTAAGTACGTGACACTTAAACACAAGTATGAAACACTTATGTGATTTTCAAAAAAGTTAAGTACGTGACACTTAAACACAAGTATGAAACACTTGTGTGATTTTCAAAATCCTTTAACAAGTATGACACAAGTATGAAACACTTGTGTGATTTTCACAACCCTTTAAACAAGTATGAGCACACTTGTATGCCTTGTTTAAGTACGTGACACTTAAACACAAGTATGATTCTTTAAAGTACGTGAAACTTAAACAAGTACAAATATGAAAACACTTGTATGCAATTTAAAGTACGATACACTTGGAAAAACTTAGACCGTTTTTTCAGTACGTGATACTTAACAAGTATGAAACACTTGTATGGATTTTGAAATACGTAACACTTAACATATTTTCAGTACGCGACACTTAAACAAATATGAATACACTTGTCAAACAGTACGAGACACTGAGAAGAGAATGAATCTGAGTATGAGAAACTTAGATTCAGTACAAATAAATCATGTTTGTAAGATTTTCTAAAAAGTACGAAATTCTTATGCAAACAGGCAATATATATGATTAAAATGATCAAAGTACGAAATACTTAAGGTTAAAACTATTTGCATCCGAATAGATGCAAACACAAGGATAGCCAAAACAAAACATAAGGTTATGCCACGAAGGGCCGAATACCTGTGTTAAACAAAGTATTTGATTGTATTGATGCCTCACAGGGCCAAAATATGCTTATGGTCACGCAGGACCGGCAACAGTTTATATACTTACCAGCTTAGTCCACATTCTGGACCTCTGGAGTGTTAGTGTTGATCTCAGTATCAGCACCATCTTCAACTACATTCTCTTCCAAGTTTATGGGCTCAAGGGTCGAAGCCCGAGCAGGAGATTGAGCAGGGTGCACGCCTGTGGGTGTGTCTTCTTCAGCATTAGCAAATTCCTCAATTTGCTGTTCGATGTCATCCTCTGGATGTCCTGCTGGTTCCTGAATGTTCTGAGAAAGGGTGCTCGGCAGATCATTGTCAACCCAGAGGGGTGAATCCTCAGCAACCCCTACCTTGGTCAGACATGCCTCCCAGCATGCAGTCCAGATCTGGTCCTGTATAGCTGGCATCTGTTCGACGTAACTTGTTATTGTGGCGTCAAAACCCTTCTGGTACCCTTCTTCATAGGATGCTTTTTTGGTGTTATCGATCTCCAACAATGCCTAATTGAGGCCCTCCTCAGCAATCTCCAGCTTGCCCTTAGCTCCTTCAAAGTCAGCTTTAGCTTTATCTCTCTCTCTCTAATCTGGTAATGGTATAGAGCAGTCTTGTGTTGTTGTTAAGTAGCGAGATCCTTTCGTTATCTGCATCCTGAAACTTCTGGCCCAGTGTGACCAATTTTTGAATAAACTGGCAAAAACACCGAGTGGTAAGTGACAGGTGTAGCAATATATGATATGTGGTATACCAAATATACATAAAGACTTATATGAAAAGATTAAGTCACATTACCTTGATACCACTGACAAGTCCAGTGGAGACAAGCCGATCAGGTGCAGCCTCAGATTCCTTCTGCATGTCTACAAGAAGCAGTAGACCTTGGGCAAAGGCGAGTGCTGTTTTCGAAGAGCTGGCACTGTCCCCAATGTGAACAGGCCGATCGCCCCTAATGAGATTGGGGGTCCAGCTTTCAGGAAGCACTGAAGTACTCAAAGAAGGGGGTTGTTGGACTAAAGTAATGGTATGGGTAAGGGCGTCCCCAGTTTCTTCGCTTCTGGGACGTTTGTCCCGATGAGCATCAGTAGCCTCAATGGGACTATCTTCTTCCCGAGGAGAAGATGACGATCTTGCAGATCCCCCCCTATTGCGACGTGAACGTGGGGGAGGGGCGCCAGTTGATGCTACTCTATTGGTAGCACCACGTCCCCGTGAGGAGACAATGAGTAAAGAACTGAGGTTAATGGGTTGGTGCGTCATCGTACTTGGGGTTGGAGGTGATCGAGAATATCCGGATGAGGACGACTGACTGGTAATTTGGAGAGGAACGGGTTGTTGTTCGGCAATGACTTGCCTACGACCAGATCTTCTGAGTACCACACGTGTTTGAGGTATACCGTCAGGAATAGCAATTTCGCCTGACTGACCGGCAAAATTGACACCAGCTTGTAGCCTTGAATTGTGTGGTTGGGGAGCAGTGGATGTAGACACAGCACTAGTGCTGGGGTGGGCAAGTCTTCTGTCGATGACCCCTCTGTACGAAGGATCGTACCCCAAAAGCACGTCGGCGTTCCGGCCCCGACCAGCTGTAGAAGTACCAGGTTCACCTTTATATTTAAGGATTTTGTTGATGTCCTCTATTCGGACGTAGCTAGGCTCTCGTTTAGGACGTTTGTTGACGTTTTCAGCTGCAAGATTCGTAGTTATGAAACCAAAATTAGACACATAGAAAGCTACGAGAAAGCAGTTAACGAACAAATTGCAAAGATCAATAAAAATAAGGAGCATACGTGGGAATCCCCATATATGGGGGCAGTGGAGACCCACCACTTGACCATCCTCTCTTAGAGGCTCAAAGGCTCCAGTGACGTAAAGGAAATCGATCTCATGATCTCGAGCGGAGTCTGGCAGGTTTAGCACGAGACGCTTGTCGGCCCTTCTAACTTTGAAATAATAAGTGTTATATTCAGGGTTTAGTACAATACTGTACCACCATTGAATATCCTAGATTTCTAACTGGGTCCCCAGAATCCTATTCAAAGCTATTACACCCATTATCAGCCTAAAGACGTTTGTTGATATTTGCATGGGGGTGAGACGATACCAGTTTAGGATCTGGCGGAGTAATGGGTGAAGGGGAAATCGGACTCCACCTTCTACGATGGCTACAATGGGGATACACATTCGATCCCATGAACCCCCGTCTCTATCTGCGCCTAGGGGGGCGAGTTCAAGACCAATGTTCTCTGGAATGTTATATTCCGTCCTAAATGCCGCCATGGCAGTAGGGGTTTCACATAATTTCCTAAATTTACTGGGTCTCAAGGGATTCTCACCATCATCCGCCATGGGTATACTCAGGAAAGAAGAAAAATTGGAAATGGGTACGAACTAAAACCCTAGAAATAACCCACAAATCTGAGAAATGAGATCTCAGATGGAAGCCTAAGTAGAAGAAACGAAGTAAGAACGAAGATCTTACAAAGAATACGGTGACGATTCCCTGGAATGCAATCAAGTTTGCAGATGGCAGCAATGGCAGAGAGCTTAGTGAGAGAAAGAGTTTGAAGTTTTGGATGAGAAAATCTAAAATAAGCCCTTTCTGGGGTTTAGGTAATAGGGACGGAGACGAAACGTCTCGTCTCACACCGTTACCTGTAAAGTAATGGAAAGCAGAGTTCGTTCTAACGCCGTTTCATAGAACGTCAGTTCGAAATTAATGATAGGCATACGATACGTGCCACGTGGAGTCATTACCCCGAAATGGTATAATGACAGAGGCGCCAAAAGGCATCAATGACATATTGAAATCATGATTGCACGGGATCAGAAGAGTCTGGTCTAAATAAAATTCTGTTTCTAAGCATCATATATTGCCCCCGAACAGTGGTAAATAGATGAAGCTGGGGAGCAATTGTAGGGAGGTATTCCCGAGCACATACATTTAGTTGCCGAACACGTGATGTTTGGGAGCACGTGGTGAATACGACTGGACTTATCGCCGGGCAGTATGAAGAACAGCGATATGGAACAATGATATGGGAAGTCCTTGGTCCATGCAATCTGTTCGGCTAAATAAAGGCCAATGACATGACAAGTCACTGGTGTAAACTGTTTGTTCGACAGATAAGAGACATTCTGATTACGTTTGGACCAAGTTACATGTGAAGTCCTTGGTCCAGGTAGTCTGTTCGGCAACGAGGTCGCCGAACAAGGAACGAACTCCAATCAATTGTTGGAGCATGGGGAACACTCTGGAAGAATCCAGAAACAATGGTATTCCGTTAAGGAATAAGATCCCAGGAATATAGGATCTGGAAAAGATACCCAATGAGAATGGGATGTCCGGCCAGTAAAGGAAAAAGAATCCTAAAAGGACTCCTTTCTATTTAAACTGATAAAGGAAACGAGAATCCTTGATATCTTGAGTTTCCTATACGAGTTGGGAATCCTATGGCAATAGGGATGCTTGGGCGCCAAGCATCCGAATGTCTATATAAACAGAGTAAGCCTAGAGGTAAAAGGTACGCAATACTTTGCATTCTTGCTTTCCTACTGATAATTAGGGTTTAAACTGCTAGTACGTGATACTAACTTTGCCATCGGAGGGCCTTTGCCACGAGAGGCAGAGGTGCGCTCACCCCCTGTCTATTTTGCAGATTAGGGTTCCGACGACGAATTAGGGTTCCGATGAAGAGGCACGAGAAAGCCGTTGCAATCCAGTTGATCAGAAACCATCAATTGTTTTCATCCCCCTACACTATTGTCTCCAAATTGATTTTTAAAAAAAAAGAAAGAAAAAAAAAGAGAGGCCTGGATGAGCGTTAGGACTCATCGGCCGGTCACGATGACTCGACAAGTTTCTAGAATCGGGGTCGTGACACAAAGATATCATGATTGACCCTTCCGTGATTGCTGAGTATTTGGTGTATGTGCGGCCTCCTCCGAAAACAATGAATTACCCTCAGGAAGAACAAATTGATATTGGGTTGATTAACAATGTGTTGTACACGGACCCAAAGGTGGCAACGATTCCACACGTTCCGAGGGCATTTAGGGATGATATTAGAGTGCTAAACAAGGCCTTCCACCATAATCTTTATCCTAGGGGGTTGGAGCACAAGCCGAGTTGGAAGAGTGGGGAGTTAATGTATGCGTTCATGAATTCGAAGTTAATGGTGGATTGGGCAAAATTCATTTTCAATCAATTGGTGGATTTCAAGAATGACACAATTTCATCGACCCGAATGCCATTTCCTTGTATGATTGCTACTTTGTGCAAGAAATAGAGTGTGAAAGGCTCTACTTACAATAAAAAGGAAAGACTTGACCCTGGGCCTATCACTGCTACCTTCTTGAAGAAGAGCAAGCCTCATTCTAGCGCCCCCAGAGAAAGCTCAAGAGCTTATTTGACTACCAAGCTCGGCCCGAAGGAGAAGAAAGATAGCATGTGGAATAAGCTCTTTTGTCAAAACGTGGCAATTCTGAAGTGTTTGTGGAAGGCTGAAGAGAATAAGAAGAAGGATAAGAAGGAGAGGAGGCTGTTAGCTAGAGAGGTTGGGAAGCTCAGGCACAAGCTACAGTGGCATACGAAGAATATTGAGGATGAGGGTGAGTTGACATATGAGGCACCTCTAAAAGAGAAGATGGTTGATAGTATAGTGAAGATGAGGAACAAGAGGAGGATGAGAGCGATGAGAATAGTGAGGAAGATGATGAGGAGGGTGATGAAGGTGATGAGGAGGAGGACTAGAGTCGGTGGTTTTAGAGTTAAAAAATCCTTTTACTTGGTCGGGGTGTATGGTGGTTGACATCCCACCTATTATCTTATCTTTTTATTGTCTTTGTTTTAGTTGAACTTTATCTTGTAAATTATGCAAGCTTTTGTAGGCCGGCATGTGGCCTTTGACTTGGTAACTTTTGTGTCGGTGGCGGTCAAGGGTAGTTAACCGAGCAAGTATATGACCGCCACCCATTTTGCTAACCGTTATTTGTAAACCAAAGTCATTATAAGCTATGAAGCCCTTAGTTGATCTTTAGTACGCCTTGATTCCATGTTGATTCAATTTTTGATGTTTGGCATAGTTAGTTTGTGGCATGCTTTTCTTTCGGTAATCAAGTTTTTAGTTGTTTAGTTATTATTTTTGTTTATTAATGCTCTCCACATATGAGGCATAGCATTTTTGTTCACTATCACCTATTTTCCGAGCACACTTTGTGGGATATGGTTGCAAGCGGGTGCGTGCATTTGTGATAATGGTGTATCCTCTTTTTGGTTACAGGACTTTTGATTCTTGCTTAGAATGTGCTTTATACTTAGTCTTTCATTTTGTATCTAGCTACGAGTTGTGGAATAGATGAACTGTGGTTTTTGAACTCTTGCTAGTTTGGATACGGAATGAGCATGTTCCTTAGTTGTGTTATCAGAAGGATTGTTAAGTTTCTAAATTGCTAAGTTTTTTTAAGTTTGTTTCATTTTATGTTTTGTTTGCCAGGGGCTAGCAAAGTTCAAGTTGGGGGGTGTGATAAGCACCCAAGATTGTATAATCTTGGTGCTCAAATCCTCTAGTTTGTAGCTTTTATGTATTTACGTTCTTTATTTTTATTCGATATTTCACGTAAGGTATTTTTGTAAATGTTTTAGGTAAAACGTGCTACTAAGGCGGTTTTGAACGCCAAGGGATGCTTCGGGGTGCAGCCATGTGTCCAAGTTCTCGATGGCACACATTTCATGGTCACCGGAACCTAACGGCACTACAAGAAGCCTCGTAGGACGTTCAGTGGTCAAGAATGGTGAGGAGCATGCCAAAGCGTAGCAAGCGAGGCAAATGCATCAAGGATAGCCCTCAAGAGCATCCGAGAGACCAAGGCCACATGATACTCCTCCACGGAGTCCCATTGATCAAGTTTTGAAGTATCGAAGGGCTGTCAGGGCACCACAAGGCATGAGAGCCAAGTTGTGCCATATCTGCAATTTGCAGACAAAGGTATCGGTACCTCCAAAACTTGGTACCGGTACCATGTTGCTGCAGTGGAAGACAGGTTAATAGACACCGATACCTCCAAAAAAAGGTACTGGTACCAATGCCTTTCGACTAGCACTTTTTGCTGAATGTTTCAACCTTCCATTTATAGAAAGTTTCTACTTTTGGATTGATTTTAGGATATTTTGGGGACCTTTTGGTCCATTGTAAGGCTGATCTTTGAGCCATATAAATAGGTCTTTATGCCATATATGGCCATTATCTAGATACACTTTAACTTTAAGTCTTTTTATTTCCTAGAACTCCATTGTTTTGAAGCTTTTTAAGTATAATCCTTCAAGAATTCAAGTAAGTGTTGCTAGTTTGATTAATTTTCAAGTACTAAAGTTCAATGTTTTGTTGAGATCCTTTATAATGTCAAGTTTATTTTCAGTTTTATCGATTAAATTTTATGCCTAGATTTCTTCCCATGCTTATTTCTTTGAGTATGTGTGAGTAGTCGATTAGGCTCGGCCATGGGGTGAATAACGCCTCGTGACTTAGGTTAATCTTGCTTTTCTCAACTCGAGACTTTGAAGTTTGGCTTGTAAAATGAGAAGGGTTCGCCTTTTATGTAACAAAACTTGCCGATGTTAATCTCCGGTGATCATGTGCTTGCACACATGGTTCTAGAGCGATGTCTCGGTTCGTATTTGCCAAGAGAACTAAAGAACTCACTTGTTTTCCTAACTACACTTCTAGTCTTTTATTGGTTTCATAGCTAAATCTTCCGGTTGATAGCCTATGTCGTGCGATTCAACTGAGTTTTCGTTGAGAAGGGTTATATGATTTAAGTTACGGGTGTTGGAAACTCCAACGCCTTGCCGCTTGTTAAATCTTAGCTCAAACCTATCTCTAATCTTTTTCATAAGAGTGTTTCTCACATTTCAAAGCAAAACCAAAAGTTGGCCGTCTAAACGCCGCAAACCCTTAAAACTTATTTCCAATCAAGCTATTCGAAGTTCCCTGTGGGTACGATCCCGGACTTTCCGGTTATTATGCTGACAACGACCTAGCCCAACACTTGGGGTAATTCAACCTTTTTCAATGGTTAGGTTGTGGCAAAGCATATACTCATCACAACACCTTGCATAGCTTACAGTACTCTTAAACAACCTTACGGTACATCAACCATTTACAACAATACTAAGCTTGCGTTTATCGAGCTTGGAGATGGTTTAAAAAAGTTTAAGAGGTGTTAGAAGTGATTGGGGGTTAAAATAATCGAAGTGGGATCAGCAGGAGTAAAACTGTCACATAAGGTCCTGGTATCGATACAACAAAAAAAAGTTGTATTGATACAACAATCAAATTGGAATTTCTAATGCTACTGGATTCAAGATAAGGAAATGGTATCGATACAACAAAAAAGTGTAGACACCCTAATCCAGTTTCCCGATTGTTTTACTTTGTTTTTCGGTTTCTTGTTTCCCCGATGATGAATCAGATCAAAAACAGTCTTGAGAGTGAAATGGTTTGAGCTTGGAATGAGGGGATCCCATCCTAAACCCAAAAACCCTAAATCAAAACCCTGACCTCAAGTTTGGCCATCGCGCGACCTATTGGATCCCTCACGCGATGTTTCATCTGCCAGGTGTTGGTCAAAGTCAAAGCCTTGACTATTGACCGTCGCGGGGCTTGTTTAATCGTCGCGCGACGATATCACTCCATCGCGCGATGGTCAACACCCGTCACTTTCACCTTTTTCCAGCTGAATTTTGTGATGATCAGGGGGCCACTGTCCTGAGGAACCCGTTTTCATCGACTAAACAGTGTTCTACAGGTGCATGGGTTGCACCACGCACCCTCACAACCACTCCCATCACCTTGTTGGCCTCTTCCTCCACTAAGGGAAGGTGGCCAGCCTTGTTGGCTGGTTGCTAGGCCAAGCCTTCCACCCACCATATACCTCTTCTTGCCCTATATATACCCCATTAGTCTTCCAAGACTAAGGTTACCAATTCTCAAGCAAAAAAGACCCTACAAGCCCAAATCCACTCCATATGTCTTCACTCTAACCACCTCCATAGACTTATTTTCCAAGCTACACTACCTTGTTCAAACCATTTTCAAAACATTCAAGCAAAGGTATAATTCCTTACTGTTTACTGTTTTGATCGCTGAGGGTGGCTGGCAGGATCAAGGCTGGTAATCTATACCAGTCCTGGTCCTAAAGTCAGCATGGCTACAGGAGCCGTGTCACTAGTACTCCCGCGCGCGATGGACCCACTGTATCGCGCGACTGTTTCAGTCAGCACGTGACGGTCCTCGTGGGGATGGGATGCTAGTCTTCTTTTGTTTTTATGGTATTCTAAATCACTGTATTGAATAATTGAATATTGACCCAATGCCTTGCATGCTAAAACTCATAGTTTAGTCCAGATAGTTTGTTTAATTTCTCTAGAATCCCCCTGGGTAGCTTCTGAGTATGTTTCAGAGCCCAAGCATGTAAAGCAATTCCTGGAAGTCCAGTCGAAATCAACGCGCGAGGGTTTCACTCCATCGCGCAATGGTTCCGTTGTTTCCAGGAACTGCCCTTGCATGGGGTAACTTGGTCCAAAGCCTTTGTTTTGGTACCCCCACTGTTTTGGGGTTGTATTTTATTCCTGTTATCCCTGTTGTAATAATTATTTACTTTCAGTACATATAAACTGCTTGGTTTGACCCTTGGTGTGCACTGGTCCTTTCAGAGCCCAAAAGGGGATGAGATTCAACCTGGTGGTAAGACATCAACACGCGCACGATGGAATGGGAGTGTCGCGCGATGGTTGACTTGCATGTACGAAGTTCCATGCATGCAAGTTGGCTGTTGTTCGCGACAATTTCAGACCAAGGCACTGTTTTGATATCCAATCGCAGTTTTGAATTTTATCTCACGTTTTTGTTCAATATTTCATCCATCCATGCCGTTCTCATATCACATGCTGCAAAGGTGTTACAGTTTCAAATCCCCGATTAACTGTTCCCCTGCCCTAACTGGCTAAAAATTGTTTAATAAAAAAAGAATCCCAAATATTTTCGCAAAATGCTTAAGTAGAGACCAATCTCCGGATTGGGCGAGAGGGGTGCCTTAAAACCCTTCCCCTCTCGTAACCTGGCTCCCGAACCCAGATATGGTTATGACGGACTAGTTCCTTAAACTTTTTCAAATCAAATAGCGCAGCAGGTGCTTCGAAATACGATTCCTTGGGTGTCGGACCTTCAAAATCCAAGTGGCGACTTTGTATTTTTGCGAGCGCTCGCCATTCGTGCACGTGCTCCCTCGATAACCGGGCTCTCGCGTTCGAAAACCCGGAAGTTTCCGGAGGGCATGCTACCCACAAAAAGCTTGTATCGATACGGTGACGTTACGAGCAGCAATTTACCAAATTTTTTAAGGGCAAACACAACACAACAACAAATGATTCAAGGCATGATTTAGTTACAAAATCAACTCATAAACACATAGAGTGAAATTGATCGAGCCCTAGCTTTTGAATTCGAAATCCTCCAAGAGTACTTCTCTTCGAGCTCTATCCAACGAACCACAAGCTTGAAATTACGTCTAGAGAGTGGAATGGAAGTTGATTGCTAAGAGTTTTTGTCACGCCCTCGATTTTCAACATAAATATAAATGATTTTTGTAATAAAAACCCTCACATTAATCCGTACGATACCCAAAAGAGTTCAACATTTCTATTTTCGTAATCATAGTTCCAAGTCCACTAGGTTTCCAAATATTACATCATCAGCTCAACGGCCCAAATTTACTTAGGTAACAAGTGTTATGAGAGTTAAGAGTTACAATATTCCATAGTCAAAAGGATTATAACTTAAATTACAAAATATATCTCTCAAAAGAAATTTACAAAGATGGATGAGTAACTCCTTTGGTTAGATTTCAAAAAGGTGTGTCCACAATCCAAGCACTCCAGTCATGCAAGCTACTATTCCGGTTTAGCACTTGAAAATGATATAAGACTTGAGCTACACTAGCCAAGTAGAAAAGTCTACGCAAACTCTATATGCAAATGAGCAATACAAAACAACAAATGATAGAAACCCAATGACAACAGAGATAAGCATAACTATCATGATCATGTATCCGACTATTGCCAATCCACCTTCTCGTGTGGTACCACATTCTTTCTCATTTCTCCTTCGATCATCGTCGAACCCTTTATCATGCGATGAAGTATGCACCAAACGTGATGAGACTCAACAAGTGAACATGAAATACAAGAAGGGTTACCAAAATGAACAGACTAATTTAGATTTCGGGGTTTCGGACGTCTTAGAGATAACCCTAACCTTTCACACGTCAACTAAAATCAGCATTTAAACTCATATAAATCCAACAAACTACAACAACTATTCAACCATTTAAAGACTTTTCGAATAAATGCCACAAACAACTTCCTCATTCCATACCATTCACCATAGAGCCTAATTTCATAAAACCTTCCTTTCTTATTTCCAAAACAATTTAGAGAAAACTCTAGACCATTATAGGCCGAGCTCCGTTGATTCGGGTAGAATACCGGAGTTCGTTGATTTGTGCCCAAATACCAGAAATCGTTGATTCGCTCAAGAATACCGGAGGGTTTTATGTCAAAAATACCTTTTCCATTTAAACAATCCGGTTTAGTAAAAATTAATCTTTCTTTCTTTTCTTTTCTTTTTCAAGATCTCACATCTCATCAATCGAGGTATTCGCATGTATCACACGTACCCCGGGACACATCACATATAAGTGATGCCCATTTATATACTTCGGGACACATAACGTATCAGTGATGCCCATTTATATACTCCAGGACACATCACATATCAGTGATGCCCATAATGTCATATATGTGTGTGTGTAAACCCAATGATTTAAAACAAAGAAAAGATGAGAGTTATATATATATATATATATAGGGACGGTTCCGGGGACCCTTAAAAAAATCCCCCCAAGTTTTCGATCAAATTTTGATAATCCAAGCCACTCAATGTAATTAGAACGTGATTTTAAGGGTGCCCGTGAGAAATCAGCAAAAAAAATGACCGGAAAAAGCTTCATCCGAACAGTTTTTTATTAAACTTTATTGAACGGTTCAATAAAAAACTGCTCAAATCAAGCCCTTCCCGGTTAGTTTTTTTGCCAGTTTCTCGCGGGCACTCTTAAAATCACATTCTGAACACATTGAGTGACTCGGATCATCAAAATTTGATCGAAAATTATGAGATTAAGATTTGAAGGATTTTTTTAAAGGTTTTTTTAAGAGTCCCCGGAACCACACCCGTATATATATATATATATACAGTCCGGATCCAATGAGGGATCCCTTACGGCCTTACGGTGCGGGACTCCCCTTTCCCGATCGTATTGCGACAATCCGAGCCGCTCAAAGTGTGCAGAACGTGATTTTAAGGGTATCCGCAAGAAATCGACAAAAAAAATGATCGGGAAGGGCTTGATTCGAGCAGTTTTTTACTGAACCGTTCAATAAAAAACTGTTCGGATCAAGCCCTTACCGATCATTTTTTTTGCTGATTTCTGATGAGTACCCTTAAAATCACGTTCTGATCACTTTGAGCGGCTCGGATCATCGTAACTCGATCGGGAAAGGGGAGTCGTTACCGTGCGGGATCCCTCATTGGATCCGGACTGTATATATATATATATACACACACACACACATACACAGTCCGGATCTCCTAAGGATCCCGCACAGCCTTACCGTGTGGGACTCCCCTTTCCCAATCGAACTGTGACGATTCGAGCCGCTCAAAGTGATCAGAATGTGATTTTAAGGGTATTCGTGAGAAATCAGCAAAAAAAATGATTGGGAAGGGCTTGATCCGAACAGTTTTTTATTGAACGGTTCAATAAAAAACTGTTCGGATCAAGCCCTTTCCAATCATTTTTTTTGTTGTTTTCTCGCATGTACCTTTAAAATCACATTTTGATCACTTTAAGCGGCTCAGATCGTCGCAATTCGATCGGGAAAGGGGAGTCCCGCACGGTAAGGCCGTGCGAGAGAGAGGGAGAGAGAGAGAGTGTGTGTGTGTGTGTGTGTGTGTGTGTGTATACACACACACGTTGTGTCCACAATATCAGTAAATCAATCATATTCATCTCATGTCATAACAACCATTCATGTTCTCGCTATCCCGATTTAATAAAAGAATCATTAGTAATCTCATTTCACAAACATCAAACTATTCAATCAAGTCCCAAGCCATTTATTTAATCACACGATATTACGAAGACAACAATCTACTGCAACGCACGTAAGCAAATACACACATTCTCACCGTACCTCCAAGTACACCTCCATACCTTCACGTATCACGTATCAACCCATGACTAGACTCTGCGATGCCCGGTCTTCTAGTTGCCATACTTGGAGTCCGTAAATCATATGCTAAAGGAATCTAAAGGATTCTACGAGTCCAGAGAAAACGATTTGCAATACTACTCATTGGATCACTAGACATGCTCATGTGTATTGTTCGTGTTTCGACGTGCAATAACTTACATTCCTCATTTCTTAACTCAACGAGCCCATACAAATCTGTCGGTTATCATTCTAAGTACGAAACAAGTAATACTCTTCAAAGCACTTGAAAGAATGCATAAACAAACCCCTTAGAGTCGATGAGAAGCTCCAAAAGGTGATTTAGGAAAACATAGGAAAAGCAGCTAAAATACACTGTGCCTACTGGTAGGTGAATGAGTCCTACCAGTAGAAGACAAGAATTCAGCAGTTGACCTACCAGTAGGTGAAGGGTTCCTATCGGTAGAAACTGGAAATAGAAAGGCCAACATCTCGAATGTAAAACTCTTGTACTTGACCTACCGGTAGAAGAAAAGTACTTACCGGTAGGTGAATGGGCTTTTGAGCAGCTGCAGTACGTTTGAGTTGGTTAGCTAGAAATTTCTCACTTGCCCTACCGGTAGGCGAAGCACGTTTTTTTGGCGATTTTGACTGGTTTTGTAGATTTTGATCCAAACTCAATAACAACCAATACAAGCTCAAAGATGGCACAAGAACACTCAAATAACATATAAAGAGAGGTAGAATTCTCTACCTTAAGTCGAAAGACGAAACCCGAATGATTTGAACGAGCCCTGACTTCCGGAACCTCAAAATCAACTGAATACTCATCTCCGAGCTAAACCCCACTAAATACAAGCTCAAGATCATGTACGGAGGGTGGAATGAAGGTCAATCTTCATGGGTTTTAAGGTTGGAGGTGAAATTTGAGAGTGGGAGTGAGAGAATTGGAGATAGAGCCGAGAGAGGGAGAGAGAACGGGAGAGGGGAAAGTGGAAAATATTTTCCCTACCACACACACATATACACACTTGCACTATATTACACTAACACCCACATCTTCCAAACTTTTCACATTTAACTACCACATTCACATTCACGTCATTTTCCACCATATTTCCTCAACTACAAACATTAAAATTAAATAAAGAAATTTACGGGTATCTACAGTTTTGAGCTTAGAGGGTGGGTTTTGGTGAGAGAGAGAGGGGGAGGGAGAGAGAGATAGGCATGGAGATGAGAGAGGGTGAGATGAGGATTTTAATCCTCTACACACTCACACACGCATATATATACTAGGACACACACAAATCACACTTGCACTCCCTCCACTTTCAATTCTATCACATTGACCCCAAATTCAATAAATTCCTCATTTATTCCATATTTTAGCATTAATCAAACCTTTAAGCAAATTTCGAAAATGCGGGTCTCTACAGTATGCGGGGTAGTGGAGGTTGGGTTTGGTGTATTAGGTTTTTAATTGGGTTGGGCTGGAGTCTTAGGGTTTCGGCCCTTTTTGGCTCCCCAACCCATTAGGTATTTGGGTTTCATTCGGCCTATTTTGGTGTTACCTTAGATTGGCAGCTTGCCAATTTAAGTTTTTCTCTCTTAGGTTTTGAATTGACACATAAAATTGTTATTAGGCTTTGTTTAGGGATGTGATGTCATTTTAATCATTGTTCCTTTTAGTTTTTATAATGCTTATTTAAAGAATAAAAAAAAAAATTTAATTAATAATCAAGCACGAAGATGGCAAAACATTAGACTCAATTTTGAATCATTATTGAACGAAATGGATGGTTTGAATCACTGTTGTCGCTCCAAAGTGGGGTCCGAGAACTTAAGGTTAATTTGAAGGGGTTTTGAGAATAGAAAGCATTCGCAAATGTTCAAGTATATATGCACCTGACAAGAAGGTGAATGATTGATATTCGCAAATGTTCAAATATGCACCAATGATCGAGAGTCGTTCATAATCGAGATGAGATTCGAGCCATGAGATCGTGCATCGGGCGGCTTGGAGGTGCACAGTACGGTACTGCGCATACCACTGCACATCATCATCCCCAATTCAGAAACCCTAGGGGGATTGATTGGTCAAGATAGTGAATCAATGAAAAAGAAGTCACGAAGATGGCAAAAAAATAAACTCAATTTTTTATGAGCTAGGTTGACAAATTTATGTCTACGCTCATTATCCAAACACACTTTTCTTTTCGTTAACAAAAGAAAATATATTCGATATGATCCAAACACAAATGTGTTTAGAACAGTCCAATACACGTGGATCTCACAAATTTGCGTATATCAAAAGGTACAAACACATTTATATCTAGATATATCTACACGTAAATGTGTGCACGCTGAATATTTGTTTTGTTATAATCTTATATAATCTCCATTTGCCTATAAGGTACTCGAAATTTAAAGTTTGATGGTAGAGACCTGGATAAGAGTAAATAATGTAACCTTTAGTATAAGTGCCTTTTCTTTCATTTCAGGCTTCGATCAGCTGCCTTTCTTAGTTTTTGTAGTAGTGACATAATTTCTTTCATTTCAGCACAAATATAAATCGAAGTTAAAGTCAAGGCCCGTTTCAATCTCATCATTCACACATCGACACAGTGTAATTTGTCAAATGTACACATGAAACCTATATTCCTCACCTATCAATTGGGGATGATGCTGTGCAGTGATGTGCGTAGCACTTCCAAGCCGTTAGATCGTGCATCTGACAATTCAAATCTCATCTCGGTAATGAACGGCTCTCGATCGTTGGTTGCTGAAATGAAATCCGAGCCATCGAATGCACGATCCGATGATTAAGCAGTGCGCAGAACGGTACTGTGCAACTCAATGCACAGCACCAACCCGAAGTCCCTCACCTATATAGTCTCATCTCAAGTAAAAATAAACTCAATTTCAAGAGGGGCATTAATGATCAATAATTAATTCTTGTTTGAATGCAGAAACAGTCCCACGTACCTAAATTGACTAATTCCTATCCTTCGCCATTTGCAGCCCTACGTACGTACGTATAACCGACAATCTAACTCAATTATTTGGGTTTTCCAAAGAGCCCATTAAAGAAATCAAAGTAATAATAGGCACACCAAACATAAACTAATTAAGAAGAAGAATAAAACATGGGGGCAGGAAATGAGATCATATGATATAGGAACTGATTCTTAATTTAGATAGCAAAAACCAAATATATATATATATATATATATATATATATATATATATATATATATGAAATTCTTCTTCTGAATAACTGAAATTGTAAAATTTTCATGTCTTAAGGGGTATTTTAGGCTTTATTGTCTATGAGAATAGAGACGCTCCAAATGAAATTATTCTTTTAGACGCTAAACACTTTTTCATTTGTTTGTTCAAGAAATTTTAGCTTGAATGTTTGCCTACAAAAGAGAAATCCTAAAAGTATAAAAATATAGAATGAAGTTGAAAAAAAATTAACGCAAATGAACCTAAAATTTAGAAAAGAACAAGAAACTTAATTTAGGGCAAAGAACCCCTTAGCTCATTAGAGTTTCTAATTTTGAAGTAAAATTCTTCTCTTATCTTCACCTGTGAATGCAACTTTTAAGTGAATGTTATGCCTTTTCTTTTTTCTTTTTTTGGTAAAATGGAGATTTACAATAAATAAATAAACTAAGCATAAAGAGTTCTCGGATATTTAACTCCTACAGCATCATTCCTACTGTGGTCCAACATAAAAGTAGGAGCTAGGCTCAAATAAAAACATTACAATTAAAAATAACATGCAAATTAAAAATATCTTTCATCATCAAATCCGCGCACGTACTTCTGGTTGCTTCCCTTTGGACAAGTTGAATATCTTGCACATCGCATTACTGTGTTGTACGAGTAGTTTTGATCTTTTTTTGCTTGGCGAGTAGTTTTGATTTTGATTCATATATATTTCATATCACAACACCATGCATGGATGATTGCGTTTTTCCCAAAACCGTTCCATTTATTAATTTTATTATGCATAAAATAAGAATTGTTTTCATAATAGCTATGAGAGGAATCTGAAGCAGGGGTCAAACAATTAAAATATTCACGAGAGAGAGAGAGAGAGAGAGACAGAGAGAGAGAGAATACTACGGAGTACTTATTTTGTGTGGACAACAACTGTCAAACAAATTAAGGGAAATCTCTTCTCGCGCCCCTGACACACACCCCCGAACCCCACCCTCCTCTTCCGAAAATGCCCCGCATAAATACTCCAACCCCATTTTCTCTTATTTCTACTTTATTTATTTAATAATTTTTATATCTTTTTTCACTTTTATTTATTTAATATTATTTAAGTGTTTTGATTTTTAATCCGGTTAAATCAGTGCAAAGATCTTTTTTTTTTATCATTTTATCTTCGATGGTCATAATGAATTTTTAGCTCTAAACCCTTTCAACGAACACCCTAATGCTCTTTATTTTTGTTTCAGATCTCTCTTAGGGTACTCATTGAAAGGTCTTAGAGCCAAAAAATTGTTACGACCATCTAGAATGAAATAATAAGAAAAATAAGATCTTCGCACTAGTTCAAATGAATTGAAAATTGGAACACTTAATTTTTTACATAGTTTATATATTAAAAAATATAGTTAAGAAATTAAGTGTTTCAATTTTCAATCTGTTTGAACCAATGCAAAAAAATCTTATTTTTTTAATTATTTTATCTTAAATGATCATAATGAATTTTTGGCTATAAAACCTTTCAATGGGCACCCTTACAGAGCCCTAAAACTAAATAAGGAATTTTATGGTGCTCGTTGAAAGGCTTTAAAGCAAAAAATTCATTATGACCATTTATGATTAAATGATAAAAAAATAAGATTTTCGCACCGGTTCAACTGAATTGAAAATTGAAGCAATATATAAACGATGTATTTTTTCCGTTTGAACCGGAAATGTTCCAATTTTCATAGATAAACGGTGGGCTGCTCGTTATGCAACAATGCATCAAACCAAGCTAAAGATTGGGCTACTCTTTATGCAACACGAATTAGCTTGTGGGAAGAAATAATAGATACAAAACCAAGCGAGACAAGAGCAGAATTTGGTGGAAACATTTATTAGAAATTGGATTTTCATATATTTTCACTCTTCGACTAAATTAGTACAAGTTATGTTTTAATTATTTATTAATTAATTAAAATTAGTACAAGTTATGTTTTGATTATTCATTTATTAATTAAAATTATAGTAAGAAGTCTTTTAAAATTAAAACAAAAAACTAGCAAAAGTAAAAAAAGAAAAAAAAAAAAACCTAAAACGTGGGGGAGGGGCTGGGGAGAAAAGGTGGTGGGGCCCGGAGGGGTGTGTGTGTCGGGGGGTGCGAAAAGGAGGGTTGAATGGAGGGGAAAAAATGGCTTCCTTTAAATCACACGACAGTGAACAGCTAAAGGGGCCAAACTCATCTGTATCCGTAATGTAAGAATTATTGTTGCTTTACACTCCATGAAGCAGAAGTCGAGCGTCCGGCCTTTATTTATTATTTCTATCTAAATTACTTTTTGGGTCCGCTCAGTTTATTAAGATTTTACTTGTTTCCCATAGATTTCCTTTTACCAACCTGGATCTTGCATTTCTAGTTCTCTTTCAATCGTGTCCCTTAGTCATCTTGTTCTATTAATTGGAGTTGTATACAAACAGAAAAAGATCGAGACAAATTAAGATGCCTTTGCATTGGAAATTGCCCACAAAGATGCCTTTGCATAGCTCCAGAATATAGACTTTCATTTTTATTAGTGAAAAATACAACCTCATTCATGGCTAACCCAATACTCCAAGAAACTATGAAAAGAATTGCTCCGCAAATCGATTTTTTTGGTCCTTTAAACCTAAAGCTTAACCACAATCTTGCAAAAGGATCAATGCTTGGGGGACATACCCAAAAAGTATCACACGTACCGTTGATGACAATTCATTCCTTGAAAAAAGTACTGTACTATACAATTACAAGCTAGAATTTCGTAAAGAATGACACTGGAGGCATTGCGTGTCCATACCTATTGGCATAATCCTCCAAGTAGCTAACTCCCTAGTCACAATCCCAATATAGAGAACAGGCCAACAAAAGAACTCAATGTTGGTAGGAGCAAAACTCTCTTTGCTAACTTCTTTTTCATTGCGCAAATATACAGAGAGACAACGTCATATAACATACACATATTTGCACCAGTAGTTGTTTTGAAAACTTTGAATTTTTTACTGCACTAAAATAGTCATCACATGAGACATATTGATTCTATTAACTCTATCAAAAGCATGTAAATCACATAAGACTTACATAATGGAGCGCAGCGAAATACTTTGAGCTTTCCAAGATTTATGAACCGAGACTTGCTTTACAAGCACAAACCACGAACATGAACTTGAACACGAATACGAATGCGAACACCGCCTTTTATTCTCATCAAGTAAAAAAGACTAATAGAGTATGCTCTTAATATTTGTAACGACCCTGATTTTTGGTAAATAAAAATTTCACTAAATATTTGAATTTTATTTTTAAATACTTGGATTGCTTTTAAAATTCCTTTTAAATTTCTGTAATCCGTTTTAATTAAATTTGTGTCCTTAAAATTTATATTTCTTGACTAGAAATCCTTCGTGGCAAGTAGAATTAGTTTTCAACCGATTAGTTGGAAGAACCGAACTACCAATTCACCTAGTTACAATCTCCCACCCATTGGATAATAAATGTTAGGAAAACTTTTATCCCTTGGACAAACCTAGATTTGTAGCCTTAAATCTAGATTTTTCACCAAAGTCAATTTTCTAGATTTTTCAAGTACACAAATATAGTTATATATAGATATATGTACCTTATAAGGTATTTTACTAGATTTCCTAGGTACACAAATAACATAATATATAAGTACATGTATCTTATAAAGCTATTTTTTCTAGATTTGCTAATACATATATATTGTACTGAGATTTTTAGCTACACATATATGGTTATATATAGATATGAGTACTTCTTAGCTTATTTTATTTCTAAGAATCTTGACCATATCTTCTCTAGATTGACACTTGAAAGCCTTACTCTTTCCTAGACTAGATCACATAGTACTTAAAGTGTACTTTTACATATATATAGACACACACACACACACTTACCAACCCAATCTTGAACCATCCTTTCCATCCTCCATCAAATCTTCCAAAAATCTACCCAAAGTACAAAATCTAGTCTTTCATTGATGGTTACTTGTACACTACCCTTCAACCTACCCACCAAGTCATGCTTTGACATGACAAAAGAAAAAAAAAATCAAAGATAGGAAAGAGAGAGAGAGATTTCGGGTGAGAGGGGGAGAGAGGGAACCCTTGGCCTATAAATAGCAAGCTCACTTCAAGCCATTCTCACACCTTCACTCTTTGCTCTCACTTCTCTCTAGAATTTCTAAGCTTCTTAATTCCAAAGTTCAAGTTTCTTTGAGTTTCTTGAAGTTCTTAAGAGCTACCACCAAACCACCTCCAAAAACCACCCCTAGATCTTTAAAGTAGCCTAGTTGAGTTAGCAAAGTTGTTTCTAGGAAGAGAAAATCCATCTATCTTCCTTTCGAAGCACTTCGGAGCCGTTACGCCTCTGATTCGCAAAACTGACAACCTATTCTCAAAATTGACCAACCGCCAAGAAGTAAGGTAGAGTCCATTGTCCAATAATTCAACGTATAGCGTAGAACCGTACGTTGGAAGGTAGCATGTCTTTACTCTTTAGTTCAAAGTATAATATAGAATATCCTTAACCGTTTTCTTTAAGTAGATAAGGTTATCTATCATTTATAAGGTTTGAAAAGCATGATAGTTAACAACTTAATTTCGCTAATGGAAGTATGAGCATATTAGAATAATCAACTTTTACTCTAATAAACATATGTTGTTTTGAACTTTCCACAAATGGAGGAAAGAACGGTTTTCGAAAGATAAGACCTATCGTTTGATAGAAGTATTCGTATTTTGATCTTTAGGATGGTTATGAGCATGTATACATAATTGTTAGAATTACTTGTCTTGTTGTGTGCTAAAGCATAAGTGATTTTCACTCCAAAGGCGTCCGTACATGTGGCGTTATGCTTTAAGTTGTGGTTTGAGCATGATGGTTAATGTAGAGTTGGATGATCTTGCTAGTTTAGTTTCAAGATTATAATGAATGATTTATGATTACGTATATGAAAAATCCTACCGCAAAGTCGTTGCATGAAAACGAGACACAGAAATCGAAAAAGTAGAAACATGGCACCTAGGGTGTGGTTAATGATGAGATGTGTTTTGAAAAAAGAAATATTTTGAAACCACAAATGAGGCCGGACGTGGTATCGCATTGTGTGGTGTGTGTGTGCCAATAGGAACTCGGAGCGGCGTAACCATTGTGCGGATACCCGGGAATCGGAGCGGCGTGTGGCTTGGTTACGGCGGAGAGGTGCCAATGGAAACCCGGAGCGGCGGAACCATTGTGCGGATACTCGGGAACCCGGAGCGGCGGAACCGAGGTAGGGTGTGTGGCTTGGTTACCGCAGAGAGGTGCCAATGCCAATTGTGTGCCAATGGGAACCCGAAGCGGCAGAACCATTGTGTGGATACTCGAAAACTCGGAGCGACGGAACTGAGGTTGGGTGTGTAAAAATGATTTTGAGAATGTTGATTTGGAAAATGAAAAGTAGAAAATGGAGACACGGTTTACAAGATATCGCGTAGGAGAAACTTAAAAATTACGGACCCCAACATTAGTTGAATAGTGAATGTGGATGTGTCATTATTAATTATTTTGTTAAATAAGAATGTACTATGTGGATCTCACTGATTCTATGCCCAATTATGTGTAATTTATGGGTTAGCAGGTATGAGATTGTTCTGCTAAGCTTTTGTAGCTCACGGTGTTACCTTTGGTGACCCTGACATATTATACTGGTGGCGATGCTGGTATAATGTGTCAGGCTTTGTTGATGAACAGAGAAAACTCTACACCTTAAAGACTTTCAGAGCCGAGGAGCTGGCTAGGATGGAGGAGCAGGCGGAGTAGTAGATAGGAACCTTAGTTTTCCCTCCTTTTGTTGAATAAAAGTACTCTTGTGAGAATTATAATGTAATATTGAGCCAGACTCTATTTAGATTTTCAATAAAAATGTCTATTTAACGTTCTCAAAATTAGAGGCGTTACAATATCCATACTATAAATTCTAGGGTTCTTAATTAGGTGGAAACCCTAAAGAGAAGATACTAGACATAATTTTTTTTCTAAATGAGAAGGAGAGATGGAACTCTAACTCTTTCTTGTGTGTATCTCTCAAATATTTGCAAGACTTTGTTTATAGATAACAGACTAAGAGCTTGAATTTTCTTAATAGATAAAGATAATTTATTGTACTTAAAACTCTCCTAACATATAGAGCTAAGGAGTTTATCTTTTCCTTCTAACCAACTTAATCACATAACCCATGTGAGTTGGGTCTGATCCAAACTGACACATTAACTAAGAGGTTCTTTTCCATTTGACGTCGTAATGGAGGTTTTGGATTAGCCTAGTTGAGTTAGCAAAGTTGTTTCTAGGAAGAGAAAATCCATCTATCTTCCTTTCGAAGCACTTCGGAGCCGTTACGCCGCTGATTCGCAAAACCGACAACCTATTCTCAAAATTGACCAACCGCCAAGAAGTAAGGTAGAGTCCATTATCCAATAATTCAACGTATAGCGTAGAACCGTACGTTGGAAGGTAGCATGTCTTTACTCTTTAGTTCAAAGTATAATATAGAATATCTTTAACCGTTTTCTTTAAGTAGATAAGGTTATCTATCATTTATAAGGTTTGAAAAGCATGATAGTTAACAACTTAATTTCGCTAATGGAAGTATGAACATATTAGAATAATCAACTTTTACTCTAATAAACATATGTTGTTTTGAACTTCCCACAAATGGAGGAAAGAACGGTTTTCGAAAGATAAGACCTATCGTTTGATAGAAGTATTCGTATTTTGATCTTTAGGATGGTTATGAGCATGTATACATAATTGTTAGAATTACTTGTCTTGTTGTGTGCTAAAGCATAAGTGATTTTCACCCCAAAGGCGTCCGTACATGTGGCGTTATGCTTTAAGTTGTGGTTTGAGCATGATGGTTAATGTAGAGTTGGATGATCTTGCTAGTTTAGTTTCAAGATTACAATATTTATGATTACGTATGTGAAAAATCCTACCGCGGAGTCGTTGCATGAAAACGAGACACAGAAATCGGAAAAGTAGAATCGGTGGTTTGGGAATAGATTCCGAAACTTGGAGAAAAATATTTGGGAAGTGTGTTTTTTTGCAACGGTATGGTCAATTTGGTTAACAAGAAATGGGTATATCTTTAACGGGGTAACAACTGAGGCTCTGGAGGTGGCGGACCTAATTAAAACTAAGGTAGCCATGTGGATAAAGGCCAAATTTGACATCAAACTCTACACGGTAGAGGACTTCAAATGATATTTGGATGGGATCCGAAAAGTGAAATTGTAGGGTGAGATAGACAAGGAGGGTAGTAGTCAATGAGATGTTCCTATCCAATCTTGGTTGGATATAGCTCTGTAGTTTCATGTAATAGTTACTGTTTTTGATCGATGTACCCCGTCGAATTTAATAAAAAGTTCCGTTTGCCGAGCAAAAAAAAACTCTGTCAAAACAAAACTATAGGGAAAAGTGAAATTTTAACAGAATTATAAGGACTATTGGTGTAGTTCATCAGATTCTTGTTTAAAAACCCATGAAAGTCTTCGTCCAAAAACAAAAAAGGACCCATCAAAGTCTTAGGGATACCTGAAAATGTGATGACTAATGGCACGAGAATTTAATTCCACAGTTGAATGAAACAAAAGCCTCCCAACGCCCAGAGAAAAACAACACCAGCTTCCATCTCTCTCTCTCTCTCTCTCTCTCTCTCTCTCTCTCTCTCTCTCTCTCGGGACTACTACTCCCTTCCTTTTAGAGTTCGTGTGTTTATGGAAACCTGTTTGAATCTGCATCAAGCAATCATCGGATGAAGATATTGAAAATGAGAAGATAGATGCTCTTTTTTCATCAATGGTTTGTATTTAGTTAAAGAACATATGTCTTCCATCATATGAATTTTTAATTCTTCCGCTCTTGATTATTCTGAAGATTCTCTCTCTCTCTCTCTCTCTCTCTCTCTCTCTCTCTCTCTCTCTCTCTCTCTCATATATGTATATCTGTAAATATTTGGTCTATATTTTTGCATCTATCGGTTGTATGCAGGTTCTGATGAAATAAAAAAAGTTGTATGTTGGTGAAATATACATGTAAGAGGTATTCAAGATCAATCTTCTCTAGCAAAGGAGCGTACTACTATAAAGAGATAGATTTTCTCATTTTGGATGATTTATTTTTCGGTATACATTTCCCGATTTCCAGATCGAAGACTTCTATTCTAGTTTTATTTTCTTAATTTTGAAATCTAAATTGCATGAAATTGTTGTCCTGGAGAATAAAATACCATACTATAAAAACGATAGGCAATTGCACTTTGATGAACTCTTTTTTGTCCTTCTCATACCCTATATTTTGGTTTTACCATTCTATGTGACTCTCTTGATGGATTTCTCAGTGCGAAATCAGATCAAAAAAAATTCCTTTCAATTGTTCATATAGTATACATAGTTTATCTCAAATCAATCGCTCTTAAAGGTATTACATTTATATCGATAGATTTCATAAATTATCAATAACCTAGGATAGTTTCAGCATATCCATCAAATAACCAGAGTTTTCAAGAAAATAAGTAGGGCAGTTGTTTAATTTACCTCGAATATTTGGACTTTTTGAAGGAAATTTATTACTACAATCCAAAAAAAAATATCGCTTCTAGAATTATTAATCAGTCATTTGCCCTAATATATAGAGGACGCAAAACAAACAATTAATCTATAAACTTTTGCAATTAATTTTGACCATATGGAGTTTTTAAATTCGAACCAACTTCCATTTATTTACCTTGTAGCGTTTGTTTCTTTCAACTTTTATTGTTTAATTAGGTAGACGCAGTTTTCAATGTGAAGGAATTACCAATAACTGTCCTCAACAAATTTTCTACCACAATCACTTAATTTACGCGGATAATATCACCTAATATATGCCATTGCCATTGCCATAGCCAGTGAATAATCAAACCACATGTGTGCAGTTCAACTGCCATAAGTAGGCAAATTTCTTAAGTGTACTATATATATAGTTGGTTCAGTTTTATTAACAAATCAAAGTTTGACGACTGTATAAAAAGAATCTCCACATTTTTATAACCATTATTTAACTGGTTAGGTCTATACTCAAATTAAATTTAGACCAGAGTATATATAATTGTTAGAGACTACTACCTAGGTTGTTCAATGTTATTATCAAATATAAATCAGATATTTATGTTCTTTCAAAAAGTCTTTGTAGACTCATGTACATCGAACTGCTCCGAACGCAGTTATGTTTTAAAGTTGTGTTTATGGAATTGCTCTTGTTCTTTTAAGCTAGGTAATCTTTTCCTTTTTCATTTCAATATATATTGAGTTAATTGGAGAGCATTCGAGTTGCTAATTGACACGATTAGGTAAAATTGCATGGATGAGCTTTACTTAATTGGCATTTCACTCTCATTTGCCTTTGATTTCATTTACTAGTAACATAATACATTCATATTGTTTTCCAGATCCAAAATGGTGATATTTTCTTAGATAACCTGATGTCTTGGCTAGTTGCAGAAGCACATCTTCAAAATAAATTCAAGTCTTTGCATTTGACATAGAGGAACAACATTAAGCCATGATTGAGGGATTAGAAATTCGCGCTAACAGAAAGGGTGACAAAATTAATGAACAAGTGGAAAACACATCGTCGTCATCGGTCTCTTTGCAAAAAATTACTTCATTCGACTTGAACGAGGAAGCAGACAATGGGGAAGAGGATGGCGTGGCGGATGATATCAAGAAGAAGAATTTAGCTGATAATAGTAGCTCAAGAGAAAGTACTTACGTCTCAATTTGATTTGCTTTTTACAGATGATTTGTTGTTATTTGCTAAGAACGTACGTTTTGGATTTCTTCTAACAGGAGGAAATGAATCGAAGGCGACGGCTCGGCAATATGTACGATCTTCAACGCCTCGGCTCCGGTGGACACCTGATCTCCATTTTTCTTTTGTGCGTGCTGTTGAAAGGCTTGGTGGACAAGATAGTAAGTCTAGCTAGCTAGGTTTAAAATTAATATTCAATGTATTTCACCAATAATTTCATGAATGCAGTATCGGATACGTAATAGTAACGGTTTCTATAATTTCACCCTAGCCCTAGGGTTAGATTTGGCACAAAATTATGCATGTGTCTTTTTTATTGTCTGTTCTTTTAAAAACATTTCGGTAAAGTACGTGTCAAATGTTGTTTAGATTCATTATTTATCTTGATGAGAAGAATTAGCTAAGAAATTAAAAAAAAAAGTATAACTAATTAAAAAAGTAGAAAAAGTTCACTTGGTGAATTTTCGAGTATTTCTTTTCAGTTTAAAGGTGTATTCGGTGGAGGATTTTAGGATTTTTCTGGATGGAGTTAGGGTGTTGAAATTGTAAGTTGGTTTAGGTGGTAAGGTGCTTTGCCATCCAATTTTCTGTTGGAGGGTTTTTTGTTTTGGGTTCTTTTTATTCTTGTTTTGCTCAAGCATGTGTGTTCTCCGTGTTCGAGCCCCTCGATGTAACCTTTTTCGAGGTTGTTATAAAAGTTTCGTTTTGCCGAGCAAAAAAAATAAATATTTTTGCATGTACTTTTTAAGTTTTTCTCATCAAGAATACTTGTATTCTTCACGAAATTGTTGATATATATTCAATCCTTTAATTTTTATTTTTTATTTTTAAGAAACGAGACATACATTCACAAACCAAACAAGGGACTCACCGGTCCCAGAAATACAACAATAGACCCAAAAGGATCGAACAAAAATAAGAAAAACAAAATTAATGTAATAAAGATTCACCAAACAATTGACATCTACAATGTTGGAGTTCAGTGATCCGCTCATGAATGTGGCTGTAAGAAGTTTGAGGAATCATATCGGCAATGGAGGTCATCGTCCCTTCAGTCGAACGTGGCTGCCTGGTGCCACCACCATTTTTAGTTAAAAAATCCATACATCCGTCACCTTGGCTGATCAAATCCGAGGGCCAAACATTCCTGATTTGGAAAACCATGGAGGAGGGAGAGGAGGAAGAGAAAAGGGAGCTGCCGAGAAATTGTTCCAGAAAGGAAAGAAAAGAAGGGGGAGGCAGTTTATAGAGACAATTGGCCTTTTTACTACGACTTTAAAATTGTATACGCTACATATTCACACACACATACTTTTTTTTTTTTTTTTGGCATATTAGCAATTCAACTAGTATTTTACTACTTTTGGCTTCATTTTTATGCCTAGTTCAAAACTAATCCTTTATAAAAAGTTATAGATTGGGTTTTTCCCTTTCTCCAGCTTGATGTTTCTTAGGGTCCTTTTAATCTTTGTAATTTGTTTTCAAAGATTAATAAATTTTTTAGCCTATAAAAAAAAAAAAAGAAACTTACTATGTACAAACACATCCCTGCTACATCCACTTTTTAATTTTTAGGTTTTGTCCTACCAACATATATGTATTGTCGTCCATATATGTGCTTTGTAATCGATACAAGAGCGATTTCCACAGCAAAGTATACATATTTGAGTGTTAACAGTATGCACTATTACAAATTTCTATGCAAATTGAAGGCAGTGGCGGACGATCGAAGAATTTCATGAATGGGTGTTCCATAAAAAAGTTTATTAAGTTTTTGTGTATTAAAATACCACTCGGAATACAATTAAGAAATCTTAATTATTTGCAATTGTTGTTTACATAGATTAAAATACACTAATTCACTCTTATTTAGAATGATGAGATACAAAACTCATCACCCAATATTTGAATGTGTACAAATGCACTTCTTAAACTGTATTGCAATCCATATAGAATTTGTCCATTGATTCATGACATTTACACATAAATTCATGGCATCAACCTCCTTGCTGTGTCCTGTATTTTCCTTGCACTTTCCAATTGAATTTATGAATAACCTTTCTTTCAGTGATATAAAAAAAAAAAAATCAAGATTGAATTCATAATGTTTGTATCTTGTGAAGGGTTTTTTTACTTGATGTTATGAATTTTTATAACTAGAACTCATCTTTTTTCGGTCTATGTGCAGAAGCTACTCCTAAATTAATTTTGCAGTTGATGAATGCTAGAGGACTTAGCATTGCCCATGTGAAAAGCCACCTGCAGGTAGTGACCTTCCATTAGTCCTAGTTTTAACCATTGGTTTCCAAAATTTTCTCTTTCGATCACTCATTTTCCGTGTTAATTAGTCTTTATTTTCCTAATAAATTTTGTTGTTTTTTCCTTTCTGATCACTCGCTCATTTTTCATGTTAATCAGATGTACCGAAGTAAGAAGCTCGATGCTTCTGGACAAGGTATATTCCACAACTCCAAACTTTTTTTTGGGCTTTTATTTATTTATTTGTTTTTTTTTGAGATGAAGCACCGTGTGTTAAATGGCCCTGATAAAAAAGCACAAAAAAACAACCACCAAAAAACTGGAAAATTAGTGTCATTGACAATATGTAGTTCAAGATATTTACTATCTCAATATTTGGAATTATATTCCCAAACATAACCAATCCAATCTGATCAATATTTACTAGTTTGGTGTCGTTACTTTCGTTGGTTTAAGTCAATAAAACTCTCTTTTTTCTTACAAAAGACTACCTACAAAAAATACAGAACCAACAAACCAAAGACATACCTCTTTGATAACTTATGGCTTGGTTTGATCGGTAACAAAATTTTATTAGAAAACTAGACAAATTGTGCATCGAGTAGAAGAAACACACAAGCCACATGGGATAAATGAGATGAGGCAAAGCATGCATGAGGTCTTGGATTACTTACGTTGTCGACTATCCTTTTATATTTCCAATTGCAAAGCTAGTGGGGTAGTTCACGTGGTTTTCCTTCCCCCCCTCCGTTTTTGACAGTGCTATGTGAAAGAAGTCGATCAATGAAAGAAAGGGATATTCATACTCCCAATTTTTTCTATGAAAGAACCCATCCTCTTCAACGTTTCAGAATGGAAAATGGTGGAATCGTACTAGAAAGGAATCCTCATGAAGGTTATGGTCTTCCATTCAATTTCAAATCTACTTTCTCAAGGTAACAATCTTGAGAAATGCTTTTCATCTCTCTCTCTCTAATCAATTTACGCTCACAAATGTGTAGTAATATAAGCTATGCATTTTCTCTTCTCTCTTGCAATGTGTAGAAATGTTTTTCATCTCTATGTCTCTTTCTCTCTCTCTCTCTCTTTCACGTCCGAATCAATTTACGCTCACAAATGTGCAGTAATATAAGTTATATATGCATTTTCTCTTCTCTCTTGCAACGTTTCAATCATGATTACCCGTCGACAATGGGTAACTGTGCGTGCAGCCAGCAGGAATGGATTTCCAATCATCAGCACGCTGTGAACAAGCTGCCAGTTTATTCGACTAGCAAAAATCATGGAAATGGCAACAATTGGAATATATTTTCAAGAAATAGGCCACCCACTAGACCTAGCCAGTTTCTTGAAGAAAAGAAGTGGCCTCCACGTGGCTTTTCCCACAATCATTGCTACAGTAGAAGGGTACCTAGCATCAGTACTGCTACTGGTTCGGTGAGTAGTAGTATTTTTTTTTGGTCAGCAGTAGTAGTATTATTTGTCAACATTTTTAATGGTCATACATAGTATTTAATAATAACAATATAATAGTATTAAGGTAAGGACTGTTTGGAAAAATCTAATTTTTTGCAGCCATCCAAATGGAACTTCACAAATAGGTCAAAAGTTTCGCACATTCAATCTAATTTACCGGATCCTAAGACCAACATTTCCAATATTTGTGGGAATTCGCCATTTCAGGTAACTCCAATATTTTGCATTTACAATCTTACCAATGAAAAAATTAACTTGCAAAAATATTTTACCAACCCTAAATTTCGTGTGATCTCACTTATAGTATTAAAAAATGCTAAGAGTCGCCCAATGGGTAGTCAATAATCACAGTAAGAGATATAGGAAAAGATATAGAAAAAGTTTATGAAATAAGTAAAAGTGGGTTCAAATATTTAATTTATTTTAATGTTTTTGTTTCTATAGTTACTTGCACGGTAGTTTTTTTTTTTTTTTGAACGATAAAAAATTTATTAATCTTTTTTTTTTTGCTCAGCAAAACAAAAATATTATTAGCTCGAATATTAAACGGTAGATAAATTTTTTTTTAAAAATTTATTAATCTTTAAAAACAAATTAAGTGGGTTCAAATATTTAATTTGTTTCAATGTTTTTGTTTCTATAGTTACTTGCACCTTAATCACCAGATGGTAGATATATATTTTTTGAACGGTGAAAAAATTTATTAATCTTTAATAACAAATTACAAAGATCAAAAGGACCCTACGCAACGACAAGCTGGATAAAAGAAAACCCACAAGGGGAAACAACAAGCTCCAACAATCATATGCCAACAAAGACCCAAAGGGAGAGAATAACAGTCAAAGGTTGGCAAGGAACCAACAATGACAGGCGGTAGATATATTGCATGACTCTTTGCGAAATATGAGCCTAAGTTATGGATTTTTTGCTTAGAAATTAATTAGAGGACCTCAATAAGCCATAATCATCACGTGCCAGTTATGTTTGTAATTTACTACAATAATTTTCTACAAGCCGAAAAACTGCACAGTTTTATTTAGTTTTCCATTTTGATTTTAAATTTCAATCAGGAGAAAAGGTTGAAGCACAAGGAATGGTTGCCGGATTTGCAAAAGGGATTGAACCAAAGAGTTGGAAACAATCATGAGGACAAGTCTTGTGGGAAGAGCATGCAAGAGATTAACACTGTGCTTTCTCTTTCCTAATTTATCCTCTTATTCCTTAAGGGGAAAAAAATGCAACCACACGTGCAAAAAAGGAAATTTGAAACAGACATTATTATTATTAACGTTATTATGAGCTTATGCAAATAGCATAGACTGGGGATGAGTACTGGAGATCTGACCCCATGCATGTTATAGAGCCTAGCATAGGAGTGAGATCTTATCAGTGCTTGTCTTAAATGTCATAGCAGTATTTTTTTCTGGGTTGGCGTCTTGTTGCGTGCCTTTCTTGTTTTCAGGTCTTCGTTGGCGTACACCTTCGTGCCCTGTCGAATCTCTGTAATATTTTGAAGATTACTGAATTTCTCTTTTCGAGAAGGAAAAAAAAGAAGAAGATTTCATAGCAATATATGATACTCCATCCGTCCCTAAATGTTTGACACTTTCATGTTTTTTGTTGTTCCATATAATTTGTTCATTTTGAAAAGTCAAAAGCAAAATATAGTAAACTTTCCATGTTACCCTTTTCTTTTGAGCACAAAATTTCAAATTCAAATTTTAAAGTACTATTCAAAATACATTAGAATGGTAAGATTGGACACTTGGTTTTTACACAATACAATAATATTTTTTCCTTAAAAGTTAAAAATCCCAAAAATGCCAAACATTTAGGAACAGAGGGAATAGCATATATATATATATATACTAATTTTTTTAAATTAACTAGCTAGCATGTATATATAATTATCCCTATATATGCTACTGGTTTTTTTCACATATATAGCCGGCCTTGAGTAACTGTAAGGGTTATGCATGCCAAAAGACAGATCGACGACGTTACACAAAAATATATGTATTAAAGGTGATGTGGGGCAATTAAATTAAAGATGCAGATGGAGATATTTAATATTGTATGAGACTGAGTACTTTGCAGTAAAAGACAAATTAAACCAAAATGCATGGCTGCATGTAAATATCGATCTCAGATCAGTTGTTCATTGAATGTTATGTCAGTGACATTGTTAGAGTTGTTTATTGGGTATAGGGAAATTGACGGCCAATGATGTGTTTTGATAATTAATATCCGTTACGGACATTTTCAACATTAACAATTGTTCTTAGCATATCCTTGACAGGTATTAATTATCAAAACACGTCATGGGCAGTCATTTTCCCTTATGTTTAAAAAATTAGGGATTGCAGAGTGAGCAGAGCAGGACCTCAATTACGTACGTACCCTTAATTGTTCAACTCATAGGTTTTTCTTTTGTGTACATGTATGTCTCCTTCATATATATATGAGATGGAGAGATTTTGGTGTTTTTTTTTCCTTTTTGCTCAGCGTAAATTTTGGTGTTTTGCTGTAATATATTTACTTGTTTAATTTTGAGTGAACTTTCACTACCAAATATAGCGGTGATGTAAAAGTGGCGACGTGGACTAGATAAGATGAACCCTAACCCATCAACTTTTCCACTTAAGCTTGATAGACTTTTATCAAAATTAAAAAATGGAAATAATTAAATTGATTGACTTTTTTTTCAGTATCTGGGTATTGATCTTCTTCATAATAGATTGATATTGATCTCCTTCATGATAGATTCCAAAAGAAATTGATAGATTCAAATTAAGTTTTTGTACATAACACATGAGTATATTTGTTGAGAACTATATGTTTTTAGCGAAGAATAGAATTTTTTTTTATTAATAACTGAATATTACAAAGATTAAAGGAACCATAACACAACTGCATCACAACACAAGAATAACATCCCAACCAGAATGGCACACTATCTCTGCGAGAATCATATGGCGCAAGGCCCCCAAAATCGGTTGCTAAAAGAGGTCATCCAAATAATAAAGAGAAACATAAACAAGGCCAAGTGTGCCAAGCCGCGTGCTGTAGGCATCAGACTAGTAGAAGTACCATATCCCCAAATGAATTACATACTCCGTCTCAGAGAACCAAATTAAATACCTAGAGCTAGAGCTATGACTCCCAAATTATAATAGGTTAAGTCTTGGCACTTGGAAGTTAAATTGCATAGCATGCGCATCGCCTGGATTTGAAGCTCATAAGCAGATGCCCAATGATATACACCTACACAACATGTAATAGCAGCAGCACTTCGGAAGAAAATGGTACACCTACACATTGTACACAACTAGAGTTCTGATGCTGACTGGATTGCGTCTACGTTTCTGGATCATTTAATTTGGACCGTTTGCAGCCCAAAAGGCATTAATGGCGGCCCCGCAACCCAGCTTTGGTGGAAAGGCCCAGGAACCGTACAGTTGATTGGAAACAGGCTTCTGATCAAAACTCTTCCGGTAAATTACTGGCCGGTTCTATTTATTTGTTAGGGTTCCTTCCCAACCTCCTTTTGTAGTGTGTGTCCCATTAGCTCCTTTTTAAAAGTGCTTTTACTAGTTTGCCCTCACCCCCTTAGTTTTGGTAGGTGATGCGTCAGATTTGTACTGACGCGTATCATTCCCCCTATTTCACCAACAAATCCAGACAAACCACGTGAACAGAGAGAAAACCCCAATCTCTCTCCTTTTCTCTCGGTCTAACCCCAATCTCTCTCCTTTTCTCTCTGATGTGGACATATTTTTTATTTTTTGTACTACAAAGTTAAAATTTAATATATTTTATTAAATATATCATTTTTTGGTAAAATTTATATTTTTAGAATCTATTCAAAGAGATCTATCAAACAAGACCCATATTGAATAGAAAATTATGTGATTTTTTTTTGTTTTTTTGAGAGTATGAATTGTGTATTTTTTGGATGTGAATTGTGCATTTGAGGGGTGTAAATTCTTTCATTTTGGAGGGTGTGAATTGTTCAGAAGGGATGTGAATTCTTTCATTTTAAAGGGAGTGAATTTTGCATTTGATGAGTGTGAATTCTTTCATTTTAGTTTGTGAATTGTGTATTTTAGAGAGTGAGTTATGATGTGTGAATTCTATATTTTGTAGGGTGTGAATTGTTTAGAAGGGGTGTTAATTCTTTCATTTGAGGGATGTAAATTCTTTTCATTTTTGAAGAATGTGAATTCTACATTTGAGAGGTGTGAATTGTTTATTTTGGAGAGTGAGTAGTGATGTGTGAATTCTGCATTTTGAGAGTTGTGAATTCTGTGTTTTGGAGGGTGTGAATTCTTTCATTTGAGGGATATAAATTCTTTTCATTTTGGAGAATGTGAATTCTGAATTTGAGGGATGTGAATTCTTTTATTTTGGAGTGTGAATTGTGTATTTTGAGAGTGAGTAATGATATGTGAATTCTGTATTTTGAGGGGTGTGAATTGTTTTATTTTGGATGGTGTGAATTGTTCAAATGAGGTATGAATTATTCATATCCTCAGAATTCACACCTTTAAAAAAGACACAATTCACATCTAGATGAAAAATTCACAGCTAAATGAAGAATTCACACGTTCGAAAAAGACGGAATTCACACTGAAATGAAGAATTCACATCCCCAAATTAAGAATTTATACCTTTGAAAAAAAAAACATAATTCACACCCAAATAAAGATGTAGGAGTATTACAAATTGCAAACTAAATAATTAAAAAAATTTGCTAAAAATGAAAAAAAAAAATCAAAAGGATAAAATGGTGCGCTCCTGTTACACACTAACTTAACTTCAACACATTCCAACTTAAGTTGCAACTACTCTTATTCAATTCTAGGGTTGCTGTTTATCTTCCCCAAAAGCAAGCGCCTTTTTTCGGTTCAAGACAAAGAAAAAGCCATGGAACAACAGAGCTTAAAGAGGTGAGAAGAAGGAAGATGACTTCACGATTCTGATTTTTTCCAATCCGATCTTCTTCTGCCATTTTTCAATCTTCTTCTTTTTCTTTGATTTCTTTCAACGTCGGTGAATTGGAACCCTAAAACGATAGATCTAAAATCCCACACTACCATCGTGAACTTCGTCATCTTCGGCGATGTCGCCGTTGTACCCAAACTCTCGGCTACAGAACGGCGTCTCCACCGTCCAGCGAACCGAGAATGTCGTTGCCAAGGCCATTACCCAACTGTTGGCATGGGTCATAGCTTCGTAGACTGCTGGCTGCCGAGGATGACAAAGACCAGCAATTGTACTTGTACCCGTCCTAGTAGTAATAAAGGTGGGGTATTTTCGGTACTCCACTTAAAACAGGGCTTATGGAGAATGAGTTTGACAAACAGTGGACTTTGATGGGTAGGCACTGACATTTTAGGGCCGGCCTAAAAGAACCCCAAACTCTTCGCTTCACCATGACCGAAGATCGATGGATTTTAGCCGAACTAGACTGTTACACCTTCCAAAAGGGCAATTTTGCCGTTTATAGTAATATTTGATTTGATTATAACTTTTAATAGGAAACTCTTGCCTTCTATTTTAACCATCTTATACTTCTTTCTAGTTTTCATCTCCATAATGAAATTAGATTTTCCTTTTTGACAATTTTTCGCCTGTCTTACAATTAAGGCTTCATTTGCCTTCCTATTTCGTCTATGATTTTTACAGAACTATAAATGATATTGTAATCCTTAGGGCGGGACAATTTTGGATGTTTTATAAATGAAAATTGAGAGTTATCTCTATTTGTATCAGGGTGGGTGGTATACCTTACAGTCTGTTTTCACTTTTTCAGCCATTTTTCGATCACATTTGGATGATCGGCTCCCTTCATTGTGTAGATTTCGGGGAGAATCTTACTCGTACCAAAAATTGTGTTCACCAAACTTTAGTAGATATATGATCGGCACACGTGAAAATTGAAAAAAATCCAAAATTGGATTAAAAAAAAATACCCTGAATAGGAACCTAGTTTTGTTTTTTTTTTCGATTTTCAAGTATGCCGATCATGTACAATGAACATGACTTTTGGCATGATTAAAGTTCTCGCCGAACTCTACAAAATGAATGAAGCCGATTATTCAAATATGATTAGAAAAGAGCCGAAAAAATGAAAACGAACCGAAAAGGATACCACCACCTCTGATATCTCCGTTATACATAAAAGAGTTTCTGGAAGATCTAAAACCGCACCAAACCAAAACACCATGGATGAAAATCTCTACCTCTTAACGTTCTCTATTTCACACATCAATTACGGGACAGAAAATAGAACAAGGAAAATAATATTGGCATTCTAAGAATTAATTGAGGGACTCCAAAAAATAAAGAAAAAGTGACTTTGGAATTACACTGATTTTAGAATGTCTCCATCAATTTTTGGAGTGCCAATATCAGTTTCCTAAAACAAAGTAGAATCTCAAAAAATCAGATTTTTCTGCAATTTACCACTCCCCCAACCTTTGGTGTACTCAATACAGAGATAAACCCAACAATTAACATAGGGAAAATTTAGAGGATAAAGAGGTGATAAGATAGAGGAGCAAGAAACGAAAGGTATTTTTCCTTCAACAAATAAGATCTACAATCCTCCCATTGATTCTTAATCAAGTTCTATTGTTGATTTGTTGGGTCAAGGAATTATAATACAAGGGCAAAGTACAGATTACCTTCATGTGATTTGGAGCTTTGGCATATCACCTCCGTGACGTATTTTAGGAAATAGCCAATTCCCCACCTTGTGGTTTTGGATTAAACTGCCATACTAACACAGTTAACAAAAAAATGTTGAATGACTGTATTACCCTCTGTTTTGTTTCATGCTCTTTTCCACTTTTTCCTCTCTCGTCCATTACAGATGACCACTATTAACCTAATTAAACCATACAGATGACCACTATTAACCTAATTAAACCATAGATTAACTAGGAATTTTATTTATTTTTAACTTATTTTCAATCTAACCAAAAACCAGGTACCCCAAACCTTCGTCCACATCCTCATCATCATCTTCTTCTTCCTTCTACTGCAGTCCATCCCAAATTCCCATCACCCACGGTTCTTCCACTCCTGGTAAATCCCTCCAAGCATGATACGAACCCAATTCCCTTCCAATTGATTTCCATTTTTTACTTCTACTCAATATCTGTACTACTAACAAAACAATGATAGGATTCGACAACCAAGAAGAATCCCACCTCTACGCATCCCAAGAACGCATGGAAACCCTACTCCTTGACGATCCCTCCCCCACCTCCTTCGGCGGCGTCGCCACTTGCTTCTCCGATCCCCTGTCCTCCCTTTGCCGAGATCTCAACGGACAAATACGACTACCCGTCCTCATCTCCGACGACTACGATGACGGCGATTGCCTCTGCTTATTTTTGAATCTAGAAAAACTACTGAACCCATCACTCAAATCGACATTGCAATTGACGGTGGAGTTCTCTTTGACTGGGTCGGGGGTGGCGTTGGTTTGGTTGCGGCGGAAGCGGCTCATGAGGGGCAAGGGTTGGAATGGAGGTGGAGTTGGTTGGTGGCCTAGGGTTAAGGAGGTAGAGGATGGCTGGCTGGCGGCGCTGGAAAATGAGGGATGGGCCATTCTTGGGTGTATATATCTTCCTTCTTTCAGATGGGTAGGGTTCTCAGGTTTGCAAATTAATTGAAGAAGATGGGAAAAGGGCATTGTAGTCCTTTCGAATGAAATTTTGGTTTTGGTTTTAACTTGTACTCACTTCAAGTCTTAAAATATGCACGTGTGATCCACTTTACGGTAACTTAGACGGTGTTTTTAACGGTAGGGTGGTAAAGTACAGAATATTCGAAACCACAAGGTGGGGAATTGGCTATTTCCGAAGTCAGGGAGGTGATGTGCCAAAACTCCAAACCATAGGGAGGTAATCTATAAGCTACTCAGGGGAACCCACCTCTTCTATTAACTACTATACCCCTCTTCTCGTCTCATTCTCCTCTGAAATTCCCCATGTAAGTTGTTGGGTTTATCAGAACCATTCAGCTTCCAAGGACCAGATCCCAAAAAACGAAAAAAAACCCTAAGGTGAGAGAAGATATAAATTGTTGAGGGAGAAGAAAGCCATTGTTTTTTTTTTCCCTTTCCCCTGAGGTTCTGATATTTTCTTTCAAAAAATTGTTTTTAGTCGTGGAGAGAGATCAAAATTAGGTGTGTTTAGTGGAAATAATTAGAGCATCTTCCCTCCTTACTCAATTTTTTATCTAAAGTTGAGTAAAAATTTGGATAAAAACTTGATTTGGTATGAAGCAATCCAATGGGCAAACACAAATTTAGGCATAAATTTGAGTAAAAGTTTCATTAATGGCATAATTGTAAATTTGAGGGGGAGAAAATAGCCTTAAAATTTGAGTAATGATTTGGTTCAAGCCAAAGTTGGTATGAGTTTGACTAAGGAGTGGAGTGACGTTTTGGATGATTTTTACTCAAATTTGAATAACGAGTGAATATGCTCTTAGGTGTGTTTAGTCTCTTTAATTTGTTTCATTGGGCTTGGTTTAGTTTTACTTTTCATTAGTTTTTTCAAAATTAGGCCAAGTCACCTTCTAACTACCCCTTAACTGAGATACCAGTCCACCTAAAGGAGAAAGTTTGAATAACGGAAGATAATTTTAAGCTACAGTGGAATGCAGTTGCTTGGATTGATCCAAACAACACATACTGCAGTAGGATTGATGCTTCTGGAAATGCAAATCCAGTTTGGAAAACCAAATTCTCAGCTCCGGTCGATACCTCGGAATCAGGTGGAAGTTTATAGTAGGGAGCCCATTTTCCTTAGAGAAAGAAAGGCTCCAGGGGACTGCAACTGTTGTGCTGAAAGAATTTTTGGATAAATATGTCGGGAGTTCTGAGGTTTCCAAGCCAGTTGAAGAAGTAGGGAACTTTTATCTGCGGAGAAGGAATTCTAATAAACCTCAAGATTTGTTGATGTTTCCCAGCCAGTATGTCATGTACAATTTCAGTGAGTATGCCATGATCACGGAGTGTTACCTAAAAATTGGACATGCTTATACTAGTATAAAAATAAAGGTATGTTTACTAAAAACTAGACGTACTTACCACAAACAATGGGAAAATGACCGCAAGCTTGCAAGAGCAACCTTCCTTGGCACAACTGGCATTCACCCCAAAAACATTGAGAAAATTACTACAAGCTTAGAGCATCCGCATTGAGAATAATCAAAATCAATAACCAAAATGTGCCACGTCAGCATTTGATTATCCATTTAATGCATAATCAAACTTAACAAACTTTACCTCCATATTGGTTATTTTTGCATCCCTAGAAAAAAAACCCCCCACAATACGCAATGCACCTATGTCCAATTACAAACTAGTTCTTATCACGCACCCGACCATACTAAATTATTCTTCTTGACGAGACGATTCTAATGTGGGGTGTTTTTTATTTTTTTAGTTTTGAATTTGGTTATTGGGTTTGATTATTGAGTTTTGGTTATTGGTAAAAGTTGTTAAGTTTGGTTATGGAATTGGTGGAATTTGGTTATTTGCTAAAAGACTTGTAACTTTGATTATTACAATGTGAGGTGTTTTTTTAGCATTGCTGTTAAATTTGCTTATCCATGCCAATTTGCTTATTACAATGTGGATGCTCTTACCGTGCTCTTGCAACTTGGCACAACTGGCATTTGCCAAAAAAAAACATTGAGAAAATTACTACAAGCTTACCGTACCAATTGGTAATCAGGATCCACTTTACATAACACTTTCCTTTCACAAAATAAACTTCCAGAAAGTCTACACTTAGGCGGATCAAAAAAAAAAAAAAGAAAGTCGATCTACACTTACTGCACTAATTGACCGCACACCTACGTGGGGCCCACTCTGGAATTAGTTTCACCCCTACGAATTCAAAGATATCCAATTGAGCTGGTTTTTTAAAGGGTTCCATAAAATATTTTAAAATTTATGGGGTTTTTTTGTATTTTTTGGGGCCCAGAGTGGGCCCCACATAGCGTGCAGTCAATTGGTGCAATAAGTGTAGATTTTTTGATAAACTTCTTTTATCAGGACTTTACTTACTGTGGTGATAATGCCAAAAAAGTTTTTATTGGTGCCAAAACTCTGGTGCATAAAAGTTTTGTACACTGCACATGGTACAAACCTTTTGTGTACTAAAGTTTTGACACCAATAAAAACAGTTTTGGCATTATCATTTTTGTGAAAACATTGTACTTACTACATTAAGGTTACAAGAAAACTTCTTCCGTTAATTCATCCAACTATTTTTTTGTGAAGGCTATAGTCGTCCTAAAGATTCTTCCACACAACTTCAAACTTATCTTCAATTAATATTGACATGCATTTCTCAAAGTCATCTAAGAATTCGGGAACATGGACATTAGTGACAGCATTTTTTTTAAATGCCATTTGCATAAACGATGACTAAGCATTAGGTAACAATTAGGATCACAATTAGTGGTAAAAATTGACATACATAGTGCTTAAAAATCCATGTAGTGTGGTAAGAAAAACTATAAAAAAATTGTAAATCTGTGCTTAGCTTGGTAAAATCTGTAGCACGTACTACTCTACACAGTGGTATAAATAGTCAAAACCAATGGTAAGCATAACCATAAAAAATAGTAAAAATGTGAAAAGTTTGGTTAGATTATTGTGAAAACTTTATTTGTGATTCTTTAACTTATGGTCTTTGAATAAGTTGGTAAGAGGTAATCACAAATAAACTTAGTTCCTTATTGTGAAAAAATGTAAAGCCCCGAATTTTGAAAACGTTAAATAAACAATTTCTTTGGAAACTTATATAAAGTCTGGCTCGTTATTACAATATAACTCCCGTAAGAGTACATTTATTATACAAAGGGAGGGAACTAGGGTTCCTATCTACAGCTCCACCTGTTCCTCCATCCTAGCTAGCTCCTCGGCTCCAAAAGCCTCCAAGGTGTACAGCTCACCCTGATTATCTACAAAGTCTAACACATTATACCAGCGTCGCTCCCGATATAATATGTCAGGGTCACCAAAGGTAACACCATGAGCTACAGGAGCTCAGCAGAATAATCTCATACCCGCTAACCCGTAACTTACAAACAATAGATCATAGAAATAGTATACTAACCCATGTAAATCCAATAGTTTTCAAATAGCACATGCATAATCAACAAGGCAAATAACAATGACACATCCACATTCCCTAATCATCTAACGCTGCTGTCTATGTTATTTGAATTTCTCCTACACGACTTATCGTAGACCGTGTCACATTTTCACTTTTACCAAATCAACATTTTGAAAACCATTTTTAACACACCTAACCTCGGTTCCGCTGTTCCAGGCTCCCGAGAATCCTCACAATGGTTCCGTTGTTCCGGGTTCCCATTGGCACACAAAAATATTTGCATTGGCTCCTCTCCACGGATAACCAAACCACAATTCAATTAACCTCGGTTCCGCCATTCCGGGTTCCCGAGTATCCCCACAATGGTTCCGCCGTCCCGGGTTCCCATTGGGTTTTCGAAAATCATTTTGCACACCCAACCTCAGTTCCGTTGTTCCGGGTTTTCGAGTATCCTCACAATGGTTCCGCTATCCTGGGTTTTCATTGGCACACAAAATTTACGATTGGCTCATCTCTATGGATAACCAAGCCACACACCACACAATAGGCTACCACATTCGGCCACATTGCAGTTTTCAAAACATTTTCTTTTTTAAAACACATTTTTCATTAACAACACTCTAAGTATCATGTTTCTACTTTCTCGATTTCTATGTCTCGTTTTCATGCAAAGACTCCGCGATAAGACTTTTCACATAAGTACACTATATATGGTGTCACGTAAACATGTATCATTAATTGTAGTCTTGAAACTAACCTAAAATAATCACACAGCAAGATCATCCAACTTTTATATTACTTTATCATGCCTAAGTTCACGAAATCACATTTATCACACAACATAAAGTATAGTGTCACATGGACGGACACCTTTGGAGTGGAAATCACTTATGCTCTATCACACATCAAGCAAGTAGTCCTAGTAATTACATATACATGCTCATAACCATCTCAAGGATCAAAATACGAATACTTTCAATCAAGCTATTATTTCTTACGTTTTGAAATCCGTTCTTTCTTTCTTTTTGGGAAGTTCAAAACAACACATGTTTTTCAAGCAATAAAAGTCGAGATATTCAACATGATCGTATTTCCTTTCGAAAAATCTACTGGTTATTATTCTTTCATGCATTTAGAACAATACAAGTAATATACACATTTCTATTTATACTTAGAGATGAGTAAGGATATTCTATCGTTCTTCTTGGCGGTAGGTACCGCTACGAAAAAAGTAAGTACGTCGGCTATCAAACTGAGTGACTTCCTACAGTAGCTTCGAAAGAGAAATGATAGAACTTTCTTTTTCGCTTGAAACTATTTCTTGACTAAACTACTAAATTTTTTGAATCAAAAGGGAGGTCGAGTGGCGGCCTTGGATGAGTTTCTTGAAGAACTCAAGAACACTAAGAACAAGAGAAGAACAAAGCACAAATACAAGAATTCTAGAGAGAGAAGTTGAAAGGTGTGAACGTGTGAGTTGAATGGCAAAAGGGAAGGGGGGGGGGGGGGGGGGGGGGGGTGCTATTTATAGCAACATTTTGGACTCTCTCTCTCTCTCTCTCTCTCGGCTGGCCTTCCTCTCTCTCTTTCTCTCATTTTTTTTGCTCCATTGTTTTGTCCAATGACATCTTTAAGCATGCCAAAGCCTTCTCCTCTCTTGTTAATCCATCTTAGGTGCAAGGCTATGTGATCATGAAGATTTTCTAAGGCTTTAAAGGAAATCCTAGGTGATTATACCCTAGGTTGCAAGTCTTACAAGTCTAAAGATAATGATAGCTAGGCTAAAAGAATAGTCTTCCCATATTTAGTCAATCCTAGGTCTAGGTTGTAAGTAAGATTTAGGATGATTAAAGGCTAGGTTTTAGGATTTAAGTGGCCTAATGAAGGGTTGTAAAGTGGTGCTAGGCTTGAGTGTAAGGTTGTATAAGTGAGATAGCTTGCTAGAGTGTACAAACACATGCACACACACTCTCCCTCTCCCTCTCCCTCTCGGCTTTCTCTTTCTCTCTCTCTCTCTCTAGGACCATGGGTGTGTGTGTGTGTACACACACACACACACACACTTAAGTACTAAGTAGTCTTACTAGGTCTAGGAAAAAGAGTAATGATTAAGGTAAGGTTTTCAGGTGCAATTTAATGTCCAATGGGTAAGACTTTTCCTAGAAAGTATATCTATGTATATATAGGCATGATTATAGTAAGCTATTATGTATATATACTTATATATACCAAGGGAAAAATGTCACGCCCTCGATTTTCAACATAAATAAATAAACCATTTCGATAAAAGATCCTCACATAAGATAAATAATACCAAAATGGTTTCCAACCTGTTCAATTTACAAACAAGTCCCCATTTTTAAATAATTACAATCTTGGCATCACGGCCCAAATTAACTTCAATACGAGTATGAATTATTTAGAACATTACAAACTTAAGTCAAAAGATATTTCAAAAGTAAATTAGTTACAAATCCACCTTTAACCAAAAGTAAGTCTATTACAAAAATGAGTGAGCAACTAAATCAAATTAGCTTCCAAAAATCTTCGTGTCCGAGCTCACCATAGCATGCAATCTATTGCCCGGCATTAAGACCTGAAAATAAGGATTTTGTTGAGCTACACTAGCCCAGTAGAAAATTCTCTACAAAATCTATATGTAATGAGATGGTAAGCATGAATACAGTGAATCAAGTTAAACGGCAAATCCAAATAAAGCAAGTCAACACCCTTCGCAAGTATCATAGCATTCTCATACACATAAACACATGCACAAACACACTTCTTCCCACGGGTTTCCACCCCTTGCGTCACAACAGACTCCACCCCTTGCGATTTTGTATTCTCACCCATTGCGTCACAATAAACTCCATAATCACTTCACAATGACAACCACACCATCTTCACAATCAATACCGATGCCATCAACTCATTCCACACACACACCGACATTGCCAAATATGTCACAAATAACTCATGGTTCAAAACAATCAAGACCACTATACCACTTTCAAAAGGATATGCAATCATCAAGCCATAAGTATTCCATTCGACTACATATATAGCAAATAAACACCTAAATCACACTTAATCACCACAAAACATGTTGAGGAAGAGAGAAATCCTACCTAAGTGGATTTTGAGCAAAATCCTAGGTCTACCGAGAGATATATGCTTGAATCCACCAAAAACGAGCTCCACCCAAGCTTAGATACAAAATCTAGAGTGAATACAACCCCAAAACAAGATATATGAACAAAGATCAACAAGTGATTGAGAGGAGAGAGAGAAAAACGTGGGTAAGAGCCTAAAGATGAGAGCAAAAACACAAAACTTATCCCTTGTTCTCCAAATGCAAGATTCAAGTGATTTTGAGGTTGGAAACCTTTGGATCTTGAAGATTTGAGGTAGAAATCAAGAGCTTTGGGTGAGATTGGAGTGGGGTGGGTGAGAGGGGGTGTTTCTAGGGTTATTTCGTGGGTTTGGGTGTGAAAAATGGTAAAGGGGTGTATTTATAGTGGTCTGAATCTCATGCTGAAAATTCAAAAATTTTGCAGAGTGTACCAGAACAGGTAAATGACAGTACCGGTACAGGTACCCAAAAGATTCAGCTTTGCACAGTTTCTGGTTGAGCTGTACCTGTACTGGGAAAAGTTGTACCTGTACACTAAAGACAGATTCGAAATTTTTGCCAATGCTCATCAAATTAAACCCCAATTGCTACCAACACTTCCACACATCATTTCAATACCGAAACTCAAAGTTCAACTATTCTCCAAATGTCCGATACACAACGGTATACGTATATCCGTACACCCCCACAAATAAACGTACAACTTTATTAATAATACAATTCTTCCATGCATTAAATATTTCCGAAATTATAATAATTTACGGGTCTCTACAAAAAAATCTAGGAAAGTAACTTTGGAGGGTAATTAGGTTCAAGGCTATTATTCTTAGGCTTACATGCATGGCAAGTCTAGATTTTCTACTTTTGGAAGCATAAAGATTACTTCCTTAGGTCCAAAAGGTTCATAAGGTTCATCTAGAGTTAGGGAAATGTAACTACGTGAAATGGTAATTAGGTTTATCTAACTAATCGGTTAAAAGCTAATTCTACTTGCCAAGTTGGATTTCTAACTAAGAAATATAACTTTAGGATTTTATTTTACTTACTAGGAAAATATACAAGTACTTCTATAAGCATACTAGCTTGTCTTTAGAAAAGGACTAGATTGTCTAGTGCAAAAAGATATAATTTTATAAATCTCAAATCTAATTATGACGGATTATTAAAGTTAAAAGGAAATTTTACTAAGCAATCTAATAAGGATTTTCAAATATTTAACAAGCTTTTTATTTACTAAAAATCGGAGTTTTTACAAAAACTTACATGGTTAGCTTCTACAGCTTATTGGCTTTGAAAGTTAAGAATCACAACTAAATACAATTTCAATCCGTAATGAGTACTGCCATATAAAGTGGTATGTATTGCCATAAACAATAGTAAGTGTAAACATGAAAATTTATAAAAACGTGAAAAACTTGATTAGATTATTGTGAAACACTTATTTGTGATTCTTCAACTTATGGTCTTTGAGTAAGTTGGTAAGAGTCAATAATCAAAACTAAATTTAGTTTGTTCTAAAGAAAAACTTAATTGGTTCGCTTCTTCAACTTATTGCTTTTGAAAGTTAGGAAGCCTCTTCTTCAATAATCGTTGTTTTTGGGAAGAAGAAAATTGAATGGAAGCTAGAGTGGATAACTTTGAAGAGTTTAAGGTCGGTATGGAGAAATCTAGTCCCATTGATGTAACGACCCGCCCTGGCTAATCTGCTAACCCTTAACTTAACCACATGACTTAAAAGGTTAACATCGGGTTAATAGTAGCTGGTAGGCGTTTCCTTATAAACCATTTCATTTCTTAGTTATTTCCTGATATGGGACTCTTAGCCATAGGGTGGGTTCTTACAATCTCCTTACCTTATGGTGCAACATCCAGGTTGTATTGGCCCAGCAACCTTCCTTGGTGGTCATAGTGTGACATTTAGTTTTGTACAGCACAATCAATGTGCTCATATTAGATTCTAGAGGTGGCTCCCATCATGTAAACCAGAGTTGTGCTTTGATGCCAATTACATATAGACCAAGGTTATGCTTAGATACCAACTACGTTCTTTTTATCAAAATATATAAAAACCATGTTGTTTTTAATAAATCCACTCTACTTTTCGTGGGTAGTTTTGTTTCAAGGAATTTAATTTACCTACTTTTCAATCTAAGAGTCCATATTTATTAGGAGCATAATGCTCTCATGCCACAAGGTAGCATTGTAGAAGTTTTGCTCTATTATGGGCCAAATTCAGCCCATCTCAGGATTCTTGATCCTAGCCACAAGGCCGAGTAAGGTGTATGCCCATCACGGACTCAAGAACCCCGGACTTAAGATAACATTGATTGGGCCAACTTGTTTGGGATAGGATAAGGAGTGAAGGAATTTCAAAAGGGAAAATGACGGCCCAAGACGTGTTTTAATAATTAATACCCTTCAAGGACATGCTAAGAACATTTATTAATGCTGAAATGTCATTGGCGGGTATTAATTATCAAAACACGTCCTTGGCCGTCATTTTCCCATTTCAAAAGGATTTTAGGCAGGATTGTTAAAATGCAAAAGCCAATAACCCCATTAATCTGGTTGTTTAGTGGATTTGCTCTCCACATAATTGACCAAGGTTCAATTCTTAAGATCGTAAGTAAACAAATTCCCAAGTCCTAGCATGGATGGCCTCCCTTTGACCAGATTAGAGAGAGAATTAGTTGAGGTTCGCTTAAGTTAGCCTAACACCAACAAAAAAAAAAAGATCAAACCGTGGCAAGGGGAATCAAATATCAGACCTTGGAGGTGGTCCCAAGACTTGTTAGCGAGGGGCAAAGGGAAAAAAGCAACCCCTTGTTATAATTTTACATAGTTGGTGATGGCATTAATGATGTATATATTTATTTTTTCATGTGTTGACTCCACTATAACTCCCCATTTTAGTTACTAATGAAAATAATTTTAGGTGGTGATGTCATTGATGGCGTATGCTCCGCCCGTCCCTTTTTTATGCTCCCCTCATCCCTTTTTATGGACCAATATTTTATTTTAGATTGTCCCTTAATAATGTCCATTTTAAAAAGTTAATGGATAAAAATTTGTACATTTTTCATTTTACCCTAAAAAGTATGAATTATTTAAAAAGTTAATAGGTAAAAGGGTAATGATGATACCACCATAAAGGTAAATATAAAAAGTTATAGACATTTTCAATTAGGAATTATTTGAAAGAACCAAATAGGTGATCAATGAACGATGACATGATTACATACGTGTAGAGAGACATTTGATAATATTCACATTGAAGTTGTCATGCAAAAAATTCGATACCTAAAAACTCATCGTGGTCTATTATAGAATGTCACATAAGTAACAACATTGCTCAGGTATATGTTAGTTTTGGTTTGATTTTTAGTGGTTATACCCCACTGGAAATATCCACATCAGAAACAAATTAAATTTAAGAGAATGAATGTTATAAGGCTCAAAGTATCGTCCATCCTCTCTAGCTAGGAATACCAACAACAACAACAAAAACCAAAACGGAATACTCGAAAATTACCGAGAAATGACAAACTCAATATCGTAAGATAAAAACTTTCTTGTTTTGTAGGCTCAAGTGGCTTTCAGGTTGCATTAATCCAAAACTTGAGTCAGCTCTAACTATTATTGACCTAGCCAATATGCCAACATTTTGCCCATGTTGATGGCTTCAGGCTCAATTGATAACCATTTCAACTTTAACCTTGCCATGTGGGTAGCTCAAATACCCTGGAAACAGAGAGACACAACCTGAGAACTCCAATAGTATCAGGTCAAAAAACAATCACTATCATCACCACGAATAGAGGATATTATTACCTAGCGTACGTTGATCCTCATCGAGGTTGTTGGGAGTATGACAAGAGTCGCACAGCCTTTATCATTATTTGCTTAAATCCCTGCTCTCAGATTCAAACAAAGCAATGCTGCTATGGGCCTATGGCTACTTACTAGTATTACTTTAGGATACAAAAGAAGATGATTCAGTGCCTTGCACATGAAAAAACTGGAAAGCTGTATCGACCAGTCAATGAATTTTGGTTACACCACTATACTCGGTGACTAACAAAAGTTGCTCAATGCGACTAAATCTCGGTCCTATTCTCACGTAAAAGAAGAGTTTGAACTCACAGAACTTAGCACACCAAATTCCATCATGCAATAACATGTAAGAGCCCTTAGACCGCTGCCACAGCAATGTGAAATTTTAAACTACTGAAAAGAAAATTTTCCAATGGAATTTGATGAATGTGACAATCACAAGAGGTCTCTCCACTTTCAACGCTTGGAATGCTGAGAAACGTGAGGAACTAGTTCCTGTCATGGTGAAAAAACAAGAAGTCAGACTATTTCGCTTCCCCATTAGCAAGAATATCGCAAAGCAATGAGTAATGCTACTGACTAAGTTTTTGAACAAAATTTTCATGTAGAATGATGAGGAATTTGTGAAGCTTCCATTTGAAGCTAAAAGCCCCACAATTATGCTTTATACTTGGACCAATGCAACCAGCGAAATTATTCTACAAGAATGTATATAAAAATCTGTTTGTTAAGTCATTTTAAAATTACTTTAAGGACAAGAGGTGACAAGCTTACCTCTGAATAGCGCGCATGATCATGACGCACATTAGAAGTTTTCACAATCGTCTCCCACTTTGTACCCATGTCGGATTCTTTGGAACGCTGCTTTTTCTGATGCCACAAGGCAATAGAAGGCAGGGTTTTCCACAGCCACGATTCAGAAGGTGACTTTGGTAAAGGAGGGGGAAGCGGAGACAGCATAGAACCCACAATAGGGTTTCCTGGATTGTCTTCTTTCAAGTTACATTCCTTCTTGGCATCAACTATTCCAGTAGTTTCCAATGTCGGGCAATCTATGGACCCTGTTTCGTGGTCTCGACCTTGATCAAGTCTCAACCCCTCCTTTCTGTCCTCTCGGTTTCTGACATTTGGTATTCGAGCAGAAGAGGATTTCTCACTATCAACTGGAACTAAAGCCATAGATATGCTCCCTCTTTCCAAAAAATCCAGGTGTTTCATTTCTCGGACAAAAGATTCAGAAGTAGAAATATCTTTGCCAAAAGCCAGACTCTCCATTCGTGAAGAAATTGAGTCAGAAAGTGGTTGTTTGACAGTATTTACAGAATCAACGTACAATGTTTTCTCAACTGCAGGAGCCATTGAGCCAGATACTTGCTTATATCTTTGATGGCTTGATATATCCTTAATAGCCTTAAAACTCTCATTACCATTGGCTACACCAAGAAACCCCACTCCTTCACGAAATGGTGATGTGGGTGCTTTATTTCGGTATGGAGATATACCACCCCGTAGGAAACGGCTGGAGGGAGACGCCCCCTTTATCATATGCAAATCACCTGAATAACTCAATCGTTTGGTTTCAGCACTTGGCTTATACTTGACCTTATGTAGCTCCTGTGAGTGGGATCGAGGATCCAACTTGTGCTTATAAACAGCACCAGAAGATTTCTGCAAAAGTACAAAAATATCAGTTACAAATTGAAACCGTTGCCATCTATGAAAGAAACGAAGAAAAGGTCTAGAAATTACCTTTTCAGCCATTTGAGGTAGGGGTCCACTATGTGAAGTTCTGGCCATTCTGTTTACTTCTTTAGCAGAAGGAGAAGGTGGGAGCCGGACTTCTTTTGCAGAAGAACTGGGAACCCTGGTCCTAACTTTCATTCCCGGCACTGGATTCAGCAGGCACAAAGTATTCTTCAAGCAGAAACGAGAAAACAATCCAAAAGCCTTAACTGTTTTTTTGCCAGTATTAACAGGTTCATCGTCTTCCTCTTCACTTCCTTGCTCCTCTTTATGTTTTACGTAATGTGGTACAATCACGGGATACTTTTGTTCATGAAGTGGCTTCATTTCACCACTGACTGCCTTTTTAACTGGTCTAGGTCGGTCCGGTGTCATAGATTGCTTCTTTGGAACATACTGAGGTGTATCCAAAACCATAGCCTTTGCGGCGGGTAAAAACCGTTTCATCATCAAATCTTTTGTTTGTGTATCAGCAGAAAAGTTTCCGCACGGTTTCGCATCTGAGCCACCAAATTCACTTAGACCACCCACACTACACTTCATCGACACTGTGTCTGTTGGAGATAGAGTGTCAAGTGCGTCCGAATAATCATCACCTTCGCTTTCTGAATCACATGCGTCCCCTTCAGCATTCTCTCTTTTTCTCAAGCTGTCCCATAAAGTGGATATGTCGTTATTCAGAGGGGAAGAATGAATTTGAGGATTAGACGCACTGCTATCTTTGTATGGGTTTAGGGTATCACAAGCCCTTCCAGGGGGGAGCCTTGGTGTACTTGAAGGCTCCAATGGAAATTGGTTTTCGCCTTTGGCTTTACCAGGAATTTGCTCCCATGTAAAAGGAACCGCAGCTGGTTTCGTCACCTGTTCTAGATCCCAGTCTGATTTGCATACAGGAAGAGACTTCTGTCTATTTGGAAGTGACTTCTCAATTTTTTTCTTGTTCACTTCTTTTGAAGAAGCCAATTTTGATGAAAATCGCCTCACCGAGAGCAATGGCTGATCCAAATCCAATTGCTTTTTCTGCATTGTCTCTTACACCTCTTTTCTCTCTTAGAAACAAAATCAAGAACTGCCCTTAATATACTGATCAACAAAGGGGTAGTGAGTCAATTAAATGTGATAAAACCATTCAATGATTTTCCCTAATATATACTATTAAAACAAAGGAAAGTTCATGAAAAATAATACATCCACTCAAATTAGGAATGATTCAATTCTTGGATACACATGATAAAGGCAGTTTCATACTTAAAAGTGACAACAACTACGAACAGAACTTTAGATTTTCAGTACTAAAAAGCGATAAACAACTATGACCAGACTTTTGGTTTTTGGGGACTTCAGAGATAATGTATGTCTTGAAGGAAACAGGGGAAATAAAACTACACAAAATTCAAAATCCTTTTTTATCCTTTCAGACATTAGCAGATAATGACGAAATTGAATGTTTTTGCATGGAAGTATGAAAATTCTAGAAAAGTAAGTGATATCCTATTTAAGATATTCCTATTTCCTCTCCTACATTGAGTCTGCAACCAAACAAAGCACCATATGAAGATTCAGTTTATATAAAAGGATATACCATTTGATATCAGATCAGCCAAATACTGTAAGTTACATCATGTTAGCTCCAAATAAACAAAGAAAGCAATTAACTTTCCCTTTATTCAAATTGGGAAAACCATGAACTGCTCAACGAAAACCGTGATTGTCGAATAGAAACTGTTTACCCAATTTGCATGTTAACCAAAGGAAAGTTCAAGAAGTTTTCTATTATTGGGTACAGAAGATAAAAGAAGGTTTCATACTTTAAGAATGGATATTCTGATTTTCAGAGGCTTCAGAAAGATTGTATATATGATTTAACGAATTTTTTTAGAAATAAAACCCCACACCAAATTCTGAATACTATTCTCTCCTCTTGAACTTGAAATAAAAATTGAGAAAATAAAATCTTTTAACTCGAGAATGAAAGATTAGTCTTGTGAGCCTTAGCTGAGTTCAGGTTCTTGTTTTCCTGAAAAAGAAAAAGGTAATTTACTATTGTGGAAATATTATATTTTATCTTCCCATAAATACTGAATCCGAGCCAAATAATGCAAATTATGTAAGTGAACACCACGTGAAAAATACAGAAAAACAAATACATGGAAACAAGAAAGAAATCAACTGGAAGTTGGGAGTACCAGGATCTAATCATCAGAATTAAATGCCTTCTAAAACCAAGAAAATCAATTCTTGATAAACAACTTGAACATTGGAATTCTCCACTGAAATGGGCGTGGAAATCAGAAATTGTCACAAACCCTTATCATGATTCAAGAAACAGAATTGAACAACCTTCTTTTTTTGCAGAATCAAAACCAACATTTAATGATGAAATCAAACACAAATCAAGAAACATATGATGAAGAACAATGAGAGAGAGAGAGAGAGAGTACCTAAGAGAGAGAGAGGAGGAGGTTCTGGGTGTTTGTGACCGGGAATGATGGCGAGAGTTGAGGAAAGAGTGAAAAGAAGGAAAAAGTGTGGGAGTGAGAAGAATTTGAGAGAGAGAGAGAGAGAGACACCCCTTGACCAGGCTTATGCTTTTTGTAATGACTTGTCTAATTAACAAGATAGGTGCCGTTGATTTCTCTCTTCGTTTTTTTTTTTTTCTTTTTTCTTTTCTTCCCTTTTTATTGCTTAAAATAAATACTACGTATTTGTAATTTTCAAATTTAAAAATAATTTTCAACCAAATTTGCATTTTGGCATCAACTCCCATCTCCGTCCGTACAATTGCTCTGAAAATTATCTCAAAGAAACTCTTAAATTTCGGTTTGTGTATTTTTTTTAAGTTTGGATTGTCTCTAGTCGTTATTTTGGATTAGATTAAATCGTCCTGATCTCAAGCATCATCTCGACAATCAAAAATGAAGACTTGTTGATAATATCTTACTATAAGATTGTTACTGAGTATTATTTTATTGGTAAAAGACTATCAATAAAATCCAACTTTACATAGGCCGTCAGTTTTGGATTGTCCGATCCTCCGATACAAATCCAATAAATTGGGAGATGGTGATATGCAGTGGTGTGCGCAACACCGTGTTGCACACCTCCGAGTCGTCAGATGTACGATTCAACGGTTCGGAGGCGCACATTATGGCCACAACACCAACCCGAAGTCCGGAAGATGATCCAATTTCGTTATTTTTCTGTCATATACATGTGTCTATTATTGGTCTCTACGTAGATACATGTGGTATGATGAGGAATGGGGACTTGGGGAGGCAATGGTCACGGGCAAAGCCGTTGAGAGACAAAGACAGTTTAAGGCCAACCGTCATTAATTCCCGGGCAATTTGAGACCAAAAAAAGAGAGGACCACATGGGTAGGGGCTGATTATTATATGGACCCGGAAGAAGGAAAATAATCATGTGCCCTAAAAAAAGACGAACAATGCTTGGTACACGACACTCAATCACAATACCCATCACAACACTCTCGTATGGGTGTGGGACAAATGTTGGTCCAATTCATGGATCTCACACACATGCGAGAGTATTGAGGTTGGTGTTGGTGTTGTGATCGAATCTTGTGTACATATCTTCATTGAAAAAAGACCGTAAATTTTGGTCCCATTGGATAAAGATATAGAGAAACAATCAAACATTGGACACATCTTATTCTTCCGCAAATTTTTGGTCTGATATTTCTTGTAATATTTTTTATTTTTCTAATTTTTTGTTTAGCTTCATCGTAATTTTGGGATTAATTTCTCGTCCAGACAAGAGCAATGAAAAATGTATAAAAATGTGGATTGATAAGTTAGAAAATGTTCATATAAGATGACTGTAGACAAAAAAATAAATAAATACAAGCTTTTTAGTATTTTTTTCCTCTTTTAGTTTTTTGTTTTCATTTTTGATAATTATTTTTAACTTTGTAGAGTCATATTGTCAAGACAGATGATTAATCCAAAAAATATGACGTGAATCTAACAAAAAATCAGGGGAAAAAATACCAAAAGGTTAGGGAAAATGGGACATAGAGGCGTGATTTTCACTTTGCAAGTAGCTATTTCGTTATATAAAACATTTCCCCATTTTAAAATTATGTAACACATGCACAATACGATTATGAATCAGAAAGGATATATATACTGTATTTAGAAATGACAAAAGGATTCACATTCGTTCTATTGATATAACTGAGTCCGATCTGGTTGCATCATTAAGAATTATTTGTTTTTATCTGTTGAGTTAGAATTAAGGAGACCACCAAACTAAAACAAAAATTGAATCTATCTTTTCCAGGATTATTTTATACTCTTTCCATCCCTTTTTAAGGGTTCACTGCATTTTTGCGTGCCATTTTCAATTATTTGTATATCTCAATGTATATATTGTTAAAGAATATACAATATAGATCTCAATTATTTCTATAAGATAGTAATAATTTTAAAAACATACAACAAAATATACTCGAAAGATACAAGCTATTAAAAATGATAAGCAGAACCGTATAGGACATTTAAAAAGGGACAGAGAAAGTATTAAAATCTCGGTTTATAAGAACTTGTAAAAATGAAGTTGTAATTGTTTTTCAAGTAGATGTTCTATTTCACGGAAAACTATATCCACGCACGTTGTGTCTATATCACGTCCATAGGTGCGAGTGCAAGTACAAGTACACATATGAATTACAAAGCGTGAAAGCGTCACTTCTTACTACAGTAATATTCATGAGATTGAGAATGCCTTTAGAGCATGTATAATATATAATTTTTATAACATCATACAAGTAAATATTTGAGTAAATATAAGGTTTCGATGTTCATATAGTCCGAATTTCGCATTACTAAGTTTAGCTAGTAGATTTTAAGTTAAGAATTATAATAGTGTATGATGTGTTTGCCAGCCATCTATACATATATGGTGGAAGTCATGGTTAACGATAAACAAATTTTTGTACAAGCAATGAATAAGGAGAAAAAAATATTTTAGTCCCCGTATTTATTTTATAAAACTGTCTCCAAATAAAACAAGGGTGTCCTATATTAACTTGTGTGGAACCTACTCAACTTGTAAATATGTTTATAATGTGGGCATAGCTAGAAGATCTAATCTCAGATATATAAGGTCTATCAAATGACTCTGATGGCCACACACAAAAATAAAAAAAAATAAAAAATAGACTTTGTGATTGCTGTTAATCTCAGGTGCGATCAACTTTTTTAAGGTCAGTCCATATAAAATTTTGTTTTGACTTTAATTAAAACTCCCGCAAGTGAAATTGGTCTTCGCAATTACTCGAGGTGTACTTAAATTGATTGGGACACATAAGCGATAACAAAAATAAAAAATTGGGTAGTGTGATGCTAGTCCCATGTGAGTGAGTATCCACTGAAAAGATTATTCAATTAGATGACTTCGGCTGTCCGCCATTCAATTAGCGTACCGGCCGGTATGTACCGTACCGGTGCTTAAACAGAACACAAACACTAGAGATCCGTTCCGGTTGAAATACCGGCCAATACCGGATGTACCGGACGATACCGGTCTGTTTCGGACATTTTACGGTGTTCCAGCCGGTACAAAATTACATTCTCTCTCTTTTCTTTTCTTTTTTTCTTTACATTTTGTTTATATTTATACTTAAAATTATGTAAAATGGTAGATATATATATTAAATATATATATATAATATTAATTGCGGTAAATCCGGAACGGTATCGGGATACAGCCCGGTACCGATACATACCATTCCAGTAGTAAAAACGGTACGCTGGTATGGTATTGACAACTTTCTTTCCCCTGCTTCAAATTAAATCAAGGAGAATTTTTACTCTTTTTTATTTATTTTTAAAAGAAAAGGTACACAAGAGGTGGGCCACACCTTTAAAGTTTTTAAGTACCTAAACATTGACCTAATTACAGCCATGTCAGCGTCAGAGCGCCTCAATTAGAGGGAGGGATGTTTATATTCCCAACAACATGTTTACCCCAGATGGAGGGTCATGATTTATGAGCTAATACTAGTATGCGAAAAGTGGTCTCCAAAACACCACCAAGTTGCATGTGTGAACCACAAACAACACAACCAAATCAAATGAAAGATATGTTCAGCGATAAATTAATTCAACTATTAGATGTTTGTGAGGCACAAGCGGTTGTCGATGATGATTAGTTGTCACGGTAATTCCACTATTGACGAGACTTCTTTACAAAATTGACTGATACCAATTAAGTGACTCTAACACCCAAAATAGAGAGCATTGCGTGTGCGCGATAGGTTGTATTTTATTTTATCGATGAAGTTTTTACTCTTCCACCAAAAAGTACCACCATTGTTTTTTGTTTTGTGGTCTTCTTTATAGTTTGACTAATTGGAACGGAAATACAAGACTGGAAATCATCACTTCGCCGACCGTGCCACGGCCTCCACCCTCATCGCCTCTCGTGGACCTCGTGCACCTGGGCATCCCTTTCATCCTTGACGTTGGCGGCGGCGAAAGAGATGTGAAGGGTTCCTAGTTGAGCTCGACGTGGGTGGCGGCGATGGAGGAGGAAGGGTGAGGGATGCGGTGGAGAGAGAGAGAGAGAGTAACGCTGCTACTGATGTTATGTGTTTTGGGTGTAAAGTGAAGTAGGGTTTGAGGTTTCAACAGTAGATAGATCTCATTTAAATATCAACGGTGGAGATTAGAGATGGGTATTTTTGTCATTGAAATTGTTTTATTAGGCTAGTAGACTAGAGGGGTTACAAACTTAAGAGATAAACTAGAAGGGTTACAAACATGCTATAGTGGATCCTAGACCATTTTTTTATCAGAAATACTTTCAAATGGAATACTGGGTTGAAGATGCTCGAAGAGCAAGTTTACCAATCTATGTAAACAAGAGAAAAAGCTATTTTAGCTAACCAAAGAGATAAATTTCCCCCTGCAGCAGCATAGGTAAACCACACTGTATAATTCCTCCTCTAGCTATAGTCGTTCGCTTCATCTACTGAACGGCTGTTCATCCGGTTCCCATTTTTTAATTCTTTTTCCTCCCCTCCCCCCCTCTCTCTCTCTCTCCACCAAAGAATTGAAAGAAATGGAACTGAAACGAACGAAGAAAGGTTTCGATCTGGAATGATCGATCGACTTTGATCTTGCCGACCAAGACATCCTCCTTTAATCTCGCTCACCAAAAATCACCCAATTTCGGCAAGACCAGTCAACATGGGCGGCGAAAAAATGGTTGAGAAAATGAAAAATAGGTTCGTTCATGTATATACTTATATAGACATGTATATATAGACATATATAAGCCTGTGTATAATTTTTGGGGTTCCTCAAGTAGGATGAATTTTTGTTGGCCATTTGATTCCAAAAATCCAGATCTAGAGTTGTGTTGTTCTAGGGCATCCTGCGCATATTCTGGGCTTCAAACCCAAAGTGGGAGGAAGAAGAACAAGAAAAAAAAATATTTTAATAGAGAATAGGTAAAATAAATAGTATTAATGTGGTGTTGAAAGAGATGTGAGTAGATAAAATGAAAAAATTGCACTGTTCATTAGCATTTTTACATGATAACTGGTAAACTTGCTCTAAGGCTCGATTTTCCTTAGTACTTTTATTTTATTATTTTATTCATCATTTTCTTAATTTATGTTATAATTTTTGTCACTAAAAACAAAAATATATATATATCAACCAACTAAGAGTATTTTTGTCTTTAGTGTCGTATTGTAAGGAAATTTTTAAATTCGGTCCAAATTCTTATACTTTTTCATTTCTTACGTCAAGGAAAATGATTAATGTCAAAAATTATGACAAAAAATTAAAAAATTAGAAATACCAGACCAAAAAATCAGGAAGAATGAGACCTAAGCAAATAGAGGAAAAGGAAAAACAAAAAAAATAAAAATAAAAAGGATGATTCGCTTGAATATGATTAACACGCTCCCCCAAAACACAAGTTAAGAGCTTTGAAACCCAGAAATGGTATTTACAAATGCTCTTTCAATCCCGCTAGTATTAGTGTATATCTTAGAATTATTGGAAGACAATCTTGAGGGCCTTGTTGAGGCCATTGTGAGCGATTTCCGGACTTGCTTTGATGATCAGAACCATCTACTTTATACAGCTTGTTTATAAATTAATCATAATAAAACATATATATCAGATTTCCCATATGATTTCAAAATATATTTATCTTTAAAATAAGTAGGTTTCCCATCCAATGTGCCAATATTCTTTTTTTTTCCAAGATAAATGTTTAATAATCATATTTATTTATAGACAATTGAATTTTTGGCACAGTTGGGTTCTTGACGAGCTTTTGCAGAGTGACCTACTAATCATTTGTCTAACCACATAGCTCAAAAGATTAATCTCAAATTATACAATAACTGCTCGCAAATCCTTATGTCATTTTAAACCTTTCATCTTTTGCCGATGTGGGATCTTACACACTAAGGGCACACAAATGCCCTAAACTGAACGGTGCTAGAGAGACTCCAAACCCAGAATCATTTAAGAAGGATTCTGCAAGGGAATGAAGATAGAGACCAAAAGAAGAAAGGAATTTGTCACATTATTTCATTGTTTTCTTTTCTTTTGTTTTTTGCTTTACCTTTTTTAACCTCAAAGATTACTCAATAAATCCATGATCGAAAACAATCACGACCAAAACTTCAACTTCGTTACAATGCAATGTGAATACCGCTTGCGACCAAATCAATGGGATGTCTTTCTGAATGAGAACCAACCAAAGAAAATTATCAAAGTTTTTTCACTCTCTTCATCAGCAATCGACCAAGGTGTGTCTCTTTCAGATCCTCGTTATTGTATGTCAACCTTCAAAACAGTGACAAAAAACAAAAACCAGGAAAACCAAAAAAAAACACCGTCTGCAATACATAAGGCGGGGAGAATATGCTGCTTTCCCCTTGTCTATGGTTCTGTACTTTGCTTAATAAAGAGTTCGATAAAAATGAAATGTATACTAAAAAACAGAATGGAAAAGAAAGGAAACGAATCCAACCATGGTGAAAATCACCTTAGGTAATTGAAAAAATGATGAACTATTGATCTTTCTCCTTCTCAGCGCATTGCTGCAAATCGGTTCCTCTTCCACTCCAGAGGTTGGTGTTTCTTCTCTACGTCTTCGTATTTAGTCCATGGGAACTTGTGCTTAGCCATCTTCCGCTTCTTTGCAGCCACTCCGAGGTAGTCTCCAGCACCCTGTGAAAACCAAAGCTTAGTACAAAGACTGCAAACACAACGGTTAGAGACCTTTGAAAAGGCTATTTACAGGATGAAGGGCTGTTTTGTAAATTAAGGACAAGAACAAACACTCAGAAATCATAATACACACTCTAATTAGAGACCCTTCAAAACAAATTTTCACCAAAGCGTGACTATTAGTTAATGGTACACGGTCTTCTTCTAGAATTTATGCAGAGCAGTTGATCATAATGATGTGACCCTAACATCTTTAAAATAAGGGGCTACTTCGGTGAATCTTTAAATTTGAAATCAGAAGACAGTGCCACATCATTACGTACGAATTTCCTGTACAGTCACTTTAGTGGCTCTTTAAATTTGAAATGAGAAGACAGTTCTCACACATCATTATTATGTATATAATTCCTGAACTAGTATATCTTTTTTAACCGCATGCAATCGACTTTTAATAGTAATGCTAAAATGAGCATATTTGACAACCAAATTTTGGGTATCACCTTTATGTGACACCTTAAATGCATCGATCAAAGGTGATATTTGAGGTCCTACAGATGATGTGGTTAGTCCCATACAAAGAGCCACATCAAATATTTTCAAATGTAATACCCCTAGATTATTTCAAAAAGATCATACCAAAAGTCAATATCATCTGGAATTGCTACGTTCTGAGTTTCCAGTTTATCTCTAAAACAGAGAACCATTTGTTTTATCTTGTAGTTACGAAAAAATCGACTACCACATCTTGGTGGACAAGGATTTCGTGTAATAATTATCAAAGAATTTCGTCCAGAATGTTCAAGAGAAAGCATAAAATACATACCCGGAGACAGAGTCCTTCTTCAATGTCACAAATGGGATAATCACTAGGGCAGCAATACTCAGTACCAGTACAGCACACAGCATCTGTGTACTCGCAGCAACCGTAGATGAAGCATACATCAAAGAATTCAAAAATACAGCAGCATGTCTCCGATGCAGGGCAATAAGAGTAGTCTCCACACTCACTAGGCGATGGAGAGGGAGGTGGTGGAGGCGGAGGCGGAGGCGGTGGCGGTGGCGGTGGTGGTGGTGTTGTTGGTGGTGGTGGTGGTGGTGGAACAGATGGAGATGGATAAGGAGATGGAGAAGAAGACTCTTTGGTTGGATAAGAAGCCATGGCATTGATTGCACAGACCCCATACGTTTTAGTAGTGCCCCTTCTTATATAACCGTACCCCTCCATTCCCCATTCAGTTCCCCATGAGTTCTTTATTATCCAATACTCCTCATCCTCTTCGGCACCATAGCCCACTATCAACACAGCGTGGTCTATGTCGTCTGGATCGCTCGAGCAGGTCCCATCATAGATTCCCTGCATTACATCACACATATAACCTCATTTTAACACATGATTTGGATCCAAAAGAAGATATGAGTAACGACTGATTGCCTAGATGTAAGTTTTTGTTTTTTAATAATCAGTTATAGTAGGAGTTAGGCACACTCCACATATCCACACAAGAAAAGCATTTGCCCTCTCATTCCCTAAATCTGCTTCTTTGGGGCAATTCTATAGTACACATGCCCTAGTTAAGTGGCATAGTTAGAGGTGGCAATCTCAACCCATATTTTTTAACCCGTACATATTTGCCCATTTATAACCCAACCCAATCCGCCCATATTGTATAATGGGTTGATATGGGTTGAATATGGGCTAGAATTAAAAGACCCTGTTCCATTTTTTTACTCTCAAGAGCGCGACCTCTGCAATAAACAACTTGCAAGTGTGAACAAGTGAAAAATTGGGTTGAGTTGTCACATGGTCAAAGCCTCGCATCACGCTACAATTGTTGATGTATTGGGACACGTGTCAAACCGCTATGGTGCATGGGTTCCTTCACACGCGTGAGTCAGCGCCCCAGCCCTCTTATTCCTCAGATGTTTGGTTCCTCTCTCAGCTCATATGTGCTTGCAACACCAAATCATTTTCCTCTTGACAGGCGACAGCTCAAGTACACTCCAGCTCTCTCCTCTCCTTCCTATATACTCTGTACTAAATGTATCCATTGGGTTTAGAAAAAGGTGAGGAAAAATTACAAAAGAGGATAAAAAACAGAAAAAGAAAACCCCAAACAAAATAGTAGTACCTCTGACTCGGGGTCAGGGAAAGAAAGAAAAAAAAAAAAAAAAACTTTCTTCCCTATGGGATGGGTCGGGTCCGGTTTGGGTATGGCTTGACCCATATTTGACCCGACCCATTTCAATCCGCCAGCTATTGACCCGTATTCAACCTGCCCATATTCAACCTACGACCCGTTTCAACTCACCCATTTGCCACCTCTAGGCATAGTGGTTGAAGTTATGAATCACAGCAGTGTTAGTTTTGACTCAAAGTTATCGTCAAAGTCAAACAAAATGAGGTCAAGCAATGGCCAAACCTAAGTGATCCCCAACTTGTTTATGAGGAGGCAGGGTACTTGGTTATCTATGAAAGGGCCTTGGTAATTCGTTTTGAGAATTTTGGTCATGGCTGAAAGTTTTCTTTTATTAACCAAAGGAGGTGTTGGTTATAATCAACTGCGGCAGAAAATTTGGGTGCATATGGTATGCACCTGTTTGGTTTATATAGGGTGTGCAGTGTGTTTGTCCTTCCTCTTTTTTTCCTATCTCTCAGTCTCGGAAGAAACCAAAGTACCCATTTTCTGTGGCACATTATTTGGGGATGATTTTGTCTTGTCTCTTACTTCTTATTGAAGTAATGTGTTCCAGGTTAAAACATGAAATTGAAATTGGAATTTGGTAGTGATTGTAGTTGGTTCCTTCTATACGTTTTATTAAGTACAAGTATATGAATGTCACCACAGAGGAAAATTCCGAGAGTCCACATTTCATAAAAATGTGTATAATAAATGAAGCAGAAATTATACTTACACTGGTATATAGTTGGAAATCCCAAGCACTTCCATCAATACCGACGCTAATAGGTTGATTTAGAACAGCGCAAAAAAGCGAACTTTCCTCTTCTGCTACATCCACATAGCCATCAATGGTCACTGCCTTGGTTTCCTCCTAAAGAACAGAACAACAGACATTGTTGAGAAAGAGAATGTAAAAAAATGAGGAATCTTCACGTATACCAGTATCATACCATCTTATTTGAATAAGTTAGGTAAGAGAAGCAAAAGAATGCGTTATATTCTTCGGTTCGTTGCAAAAGTAACCAAGATCGGGGAAAAAATTAGAATGACAATGTATTTATGTCCACATCTTTCCAGAGATTCAAAAAAGGGTTTACAGCATCTCCAACCATACTATAGTTCTACAAAATGGGGACAAAATCCACTCCAACCAATCTCTATTTTACATCTCCAAAATGGAGAACTGGATCTGAGTCTCCAAAGTTGGAGACTAGAAGGGATAAAATTAGATGCATCTCTACTACTACAAATTAAATAAACCTTTCAATGTATCAAATGAAATGTGAACTAACTAGGGAACATTAAATAGATATGGATGACACCTTTACAATAAGTTCAATTGTACACATATTTCAGGGAATTTTTATATTTATAGTAAAAAACATAGATTTCGAGCAAAAATTTTGCAGAGCAATGGAGGCATATGGTTTGGAAACTTGGAATTCGTATGACTAGTAAAAGACTCAAAACCACTTTTCAGAGATATAAATGGTGTTCCTGTTCTCCCCAATGGAGAATTGGGTTTGAAATGCTCTAAAAGGAAATTTTCTCTCCATTTTCCCCAGTTATCTCCTGCTATGTTGTCTGAACAAGTGCTGGTAGAAGTTTTTTTTTTCCCTCCCTGGATCATCAATCCAAATTCCAAGCGGGTTGGGAAAGTCCAACATTTTGCATAAATAGCTTAGACTATTGAGATCACAACTAATAACTAGATTCAAGACAGGGACTAAGACCTTGGAGGTGACACAGGTACCATCCTCTCCTGTGTATGGATAATCAGTTTCCGTATCTATCCCACCATTACTAATAACCCACTCGAAAGCATAGTCCATGTATCCACCCTCACAACCATAATTTGTGGAATCACAATCCACAAGTTCTTGTTCAGAAAGGCTGACCAGGTCACTGGTGACTATGGCATTTATTCCCTCTATGGCTCCAGTTGAAGAGAATGCCCAACAACTTCCTGTAAAACCAAAGTTGAGATTACAAACAGATAAGAAAGACTCCTTGGAGAGAAAATTGTTAGGAAGTGTATTTCTACCCTCCCTGTGATCCGATAATACGTGATACGTGACACAATAAATTTAGTTATTAAACCACGCTATACGGTTGAGGACGTGGAATTGTGTATCCTCTTTTTGTCACATATGCAGTAAATTCCATATTTTGCATTGGGTAACTAGTTTACATCTTACATTTAGTTTGGTAAACAAGTATCCCGCATATCACAAAATGAGAAAATTTCACAACCTTGCATTGGATAAGTTCTTATCTTCTTCCAACCCTAAATCCATGAAAGATGAACCTCGCAATCAGAAGATTTTCTTTAATGCAATGTTTCGACTTCCAAGGGAAAACTAATAGTCCTTCTTCTATCCTGATTATCTACTCTTAGTCCCTATTATATAGGTATTCAGTTCCATATTATGCGCAAAGAAGCGTGGAAACCGTACTGCATTTTATTTCCTCATTGTCGACAACCAAGAACCATTTGCATTCATTGATATATCTCTATACCTAAAAGGGAAGATTATCGAATTACGAACCACTAGACTTTACCAATGAATCAGAAAAACGTTTTCCTTGTTTGGCCTCTAATTTCCCAGATTTCTTTCAACAATTCAACAAAATTATAGCAAAACAGATCAGTGAATAATAAAATTCCCACGAAAAACCCACATGGAAACAGAGCTCCCAAAAATCCAACGTCACACAAATCAAAATCAGCCATGAAATAACCGGAAAATGTCAAAATAGGAAACCCAATTCGGGAAAAATAGGGTATGTATACCTCATTGTTCTCAGTTCTCTCGGCAGCAAAACCATACCCATTAGTGTTGATGGCAACATTTGTCTATCCAAATTGAACCTTTCAAACAATCCCTAACGGGTAATCATGAACCAGTATCTACATCTTTCGCATGGCAGTGATCGGTGGTGGTTCTAGGGTTTGTTATTAGGGCAAAAACGACATCTTTGTGTATAAGCGACATCTTTCAAACAATTCCAACATACATAACAAATTTTTGCTGAATGTTGAAGGCTATTCAGTATACACACAACATTGAAACACAGCCCTGGGACAATTGTGTCCATAACTGTTACGCGTGCAGGGCGCAGCTATGTTGCGAGCGGGGGTTTAAAATTTTTATTTTGTATGATAGTATCTGATTTTGAAAGGGTGCACTTAAGGGCGTGTTCTTCTTAAAAAAAACCATTGGCTTTTCTGTAAAAAATGAGCCAAATAAACTCACATAAAAACAAAAATAAGTCAATAAGTCACTTTTTTCGTTTTTATTCAAAAAATATTGGATTTTGATTAAAATTTTATACTTTTTAGATTCCTCTCGTCATGAAGATGCAATAATCTCCAAAAAAAATGAGGATAAGCCAAATGATACGAAAATAAATTTGAATAAGGACAAAAAATAAGCCACTTTGGCTTATTTGTCCGAACACCCCCTAACTTGAAGTTAAAGGATTTCTCTTTTTCCAATCAAATTTTGATAATTCAAACCATTTAATATGTGCAGAACGTGATTTTAAGGGTATGCGCGAAAAATCGGCAAAACAGTTTTGATCTGAACAGTTTTCATTAAAATGCATTTATAACGTTTTTATGAAAAACTGCTCGGATCAAGCCCTTTCTGGTCATATTTGTTGCCAATTTCTCGCTTGTACCCTGAAAATCCCGTTTTAAACACATTGAACGATTCGAATCATCAAAATTTGATCAGGAATAATGTCAAACTCATGAGGTCCTTAAATTAATAAGTTAAGGGCACCCTTAGTAGAATGAGACTGACTATTTATAATTTTAATAATTTTGATTTGATTTAATAAAAAATTAGTTATTTAACATTCTTATTTTTCAATTTCTTTCGTAAATAAAAAATAAGGTGTGACTGTTGAACTAACCTAAAGAAAAAAATAAAATGAACAATATACTTTAATTGCATTAGGCTAAAATTATTTTAATGTATAAATGTAATGTATGGCAAAGTAAAAACTTTATGATATGATAAGTATACGTTCTGATAAAAAATATACTATATGTCTGTTAAGCCAACATCCCAGGTCAAAATGTCAAATAATCTCAAAATATAGCTATGTCTAGAGTTATATTTTAAAATTGTGTGCCTAGCATTGGGATCAATATATAAGAGTGAGAAACAACCGCTAATGCGCGAACGATGAATCTAGAACAAACAAGTTTTGGTTCAAACTTTTTTTTTTTTGTCAATCAATAGGAGGGGATAGGAGAAGGGGTGCTGCAGCAATTCGCAGCGATAAAACACAAACTCAGATATTTTACCTGATAAGAGAGTGCCACAACCACTAGGCCAACTCCTTGGTCTTTGATTCAATTTTTTTAAGGATCCTCACGATCCAAAAAAGTTAGTCAATTGATCCAAATGGTTTGACTCTCGGATAGGCTTGTCAATGGACTGGATCCGATCCAAATTCGATAACGTCGATCCAATAATCCGAATCTGGTAATCCAAATATGGATCGGATTGAATTGAATTCAGATCGAATTAGATTAAATCCGTTATCAATCTGATCCGAACTTTATTTATAAAAAAATATTTTTTATTTTATTTTATTTTAAAAAACTGTAAATTTTTTATTTTGAAAAAAAAAGGTTTAAAAAGTTGTTTTTTTAATTTTTTTTTATTTGGATTTTTTATTTTTTGAAAAAAATCGTATTCTTTTGAAAAAAAAAAATTTCCTAAAATTTTTGAAGTAAAAAAGTTTTCAGATCGGATTCGGATCTTATTTCATAGGGGTCCAATATGTATTCTTTTTTTGGTAATGAATGCGATAGACTAAAATTAACATTAACAATCTATGTTTATGTGGACACCCACATAAAATTTCACCTACAATGTAAAATAACTTCTCATCGTACATTAACTTAAGATTTTTTTTTACTTTTTTATTTTTGAACTTCATATAATGCCCAAAAGGCTACGAAACAGAATCAGAACATATAAGAGATCTAACTTAAGATATTGGTCATGCATTTTAATGAATTTGATGGGAAAAGAGCTTACCCATTGATTTCTGTTTTGTTTCTGCTTTTTCTTTTTTAATCCGATTTTAAGTGCTTTAATTTCTCTTTTAAATTTTTTTCTTGAAGTGATATCTGATTTCAAACAGGAACCAAACGTTATATCTATGCTCGGATTGGTTCGATTCTATGGTTTGCATAAGGATTGATTTGGTTCTTGATTTCATATAATCCACACCAATTCTGTCCTATTCTATAAACCTACCAATAATACTACGTACTACCACAAACACTTACACACACAAATTCACTCATATCAAGTGTGGGGTTCAAACACACAGTATGTGTACGTAGACCACATATTTAATGTGAGTGAGTTTGTATGATTATATGTGTAAGTGTTTGTAGTTATAGTGTATTTTTGACCTCTCAGTAAGTAAGTAAGTAAATACTGCACAAGTTTGGCGAACTAGCTAGCTTAGTCCTAATCCTAGAGCGTTATGTCAAAACCTTAACTCACACTCAAAACTTATGACAAAAAAGAAAAGCATTAGTAGGAGATGGCTAGCTAGAGCATATATTTCTAGTAGCGTGTCTTATCACTCATATATTACGGAGTACTTGTTTTGTCAAAATTTGTTAGGAGCTAAACCAAAAAAAAAGAGGGATTATCTCTAATTACTTTCTAAGTAAGCAACTATGATCTCTTGCTTGCAGCCCTTTCTCTCTTCTCTTTCTAAAGTATATGCCATTTATCTGTTAAGCATTTTACACATACATACATACATACATCTATTGGCACTTTTTTTAATTCCAAGAATTCCAACTTGCAATTATGTTAATTAGGAAATTCAGTTCTATATGCCTCGATCGAAACAAAACTATATACAGAAAAACCAAATTTATGGATCAGATTTACTTATAGCGTTGACTTATTATTTTGCGAAGACTATTAATCCACTCCAATTTCAGTACTCCTATAGGATTTGACTTCGAGTAAATCGATTTATTACCTTTTAATTTCAACCACATAACAATATTCTTTTTTTTTTTTTATCAGCCACATAACAATAATAACGTTGCGGCCAAATAACACCTATATTTGTTTTATCGGCAAATGCCAGTAATTTTAGAATAGTTAAATCAACACCTCATAAGCTCAGCGTTTGAAGTCCTGAGCCCCTCTCTCCCAACACCTAAATACAATGCTGATGCTGCTGGGCCAAAAGACAATTTGACCCAAATAACACCCATATTGTGCAAGGTCATGACCTCTTTTTGAAACAGAACTACGTACTATTTCACTATGGCAAACTCACTAATTAACATGAAAGCATTATGTCATACTTGACGATCTATAAAAATAAAAACAAAAACAAAAAATACCGCAACAATATCTACCAAGATCATAAACAGAAATCACATACCACAGTCTCCTTGGTCCTTTATAGCAGTGACAACCCCATACTTCCTCCAATCCAACGACGACGGCCCCTCGCACGCCGCCACCCCCTTCTTCCCCCTCCTCTCGACGGTCATCGTCTTGTTACTCGGTTTCCTCACCTTCGATGTGTAAATCTCCCTGAACTCCTCATTGCTCAAATCAGCAAACTTATTCAACCCCACCGAAAACTCCGACCTATCCCTATTTTTCTCCATTACATACTTCAAATTGTTCCGAAAGTTTCGGAACCTCTTCGCTGCCTCTAGTGCGTGCTTGTACACCTTTCCGTATTTCTCTTTCCAGTGCTGGAATAGCTGAGCCACTGTCTCCTCCGAAATCGACTCGCTCGCTGCCGGCCGATTTACTATTGAGAAATCAGCAGGGGGAGTAGAACTGAGGCATGTGGATGAAGCCCAGATGAAGAAAAGGAGTGTGAGTTGAAGCTTTGGGGTACCCATCGATCCTTCTCCAAAGTGGTGACCAATTAAAAGTCTGATCTTTCGATCTTTGCTTTGGAGTAGTACTATATAAAGTTGAATTACACTTAGCCTACCAGTCAGTCAGTCAGCTCAAGTGAAAGTACTGATAATTCATATTTATAGTTTAGGCGAGGGAAATGTGTTTCTGTTCCGTGTGGACAAATTTGACACTGGAAGTCATGAGTTGGGTGGAAATCATGTAGTTTTCATGAGGGTATTTTGGAGAATTCCAAGATGATTTGCGGAATTTGATTGGGAATTGGAGGGTTGTTATACTATTTTACTTGGTTGTACCAAATTGTCGTGCTGGTTTGTTGTCCAGTATTCAAATCATTTGACTGGTTAGTGGATTCAAGTGGGAGTATGTGAAGAGTTAACTACCAGTCAACGAAAATGAAATTAGACGTCCTCTACGTTGGATGGAGTCTTGGACTAGCTCTCTTATTGTTTGGGGGGGCAGTTTTGTCCATCTGCCTACGTAATTACTAAAAATTAAAAATTGTCATTGAGCTTGTCCATCTGCCTATGTAGTTAGCTCCTACCCATTGGATATGCTCTAATAAGATGCTCAATCCAACTCTACTTCTTCCGCTCACCATCTCTCCATGTCCTACTTATATAATACTAGGTGCTTTGCTACGTGCAAGGCACGTTTATCATGCCCGTTGTGAAGATTGGTTTTGATTGTTTCTAAAATTTTAGACGTGTATGAGTATAGCAATTTTAGATGTGTATGAGCATGACAAAAGTTGTACGCATAAATTTGATCATGGGTTTGATCATAACTAATTGTTTGCAATAGTTTTGTTCTACGTAAGTAGCTACGATTTATGACTAACTGCACGACTTTGGCTAGCATCAAAGTAGAGTTTGTGCAAGTTAGACAAAGCATAAGTCTTTGGATTGCAAACATGAGTCTAAATTCCAAATACAAGAAAAGGAATGGGAAAACTGAAATAATCCCCTGTATAATGTATCTATGGTGCATAAATATCAAGAAATAGAGAATCAAGAAGAAACCAAGACAACTTTCTGTCTATTTCCTCCAAACATAGTGTTCATAAGTATCAATCTGGCTTAGATTACTAAAAGTACAATTGCCTATATTAAGCTTACAACAATGCTATGTACACTCCTAACAAAGCCCTTGACTAACCTCCAGAGAGATACACACAACCAACATCAATGGAAATCCTAAAACATTACATCTCCACATCATGAGTTAACAACCGGGAAAAAATATGTACAACACAGGGACAAAGCATACTCCCCTTCAGGTGCACAATGTAGAAATTCAATAGTTGTTATAATCATACAACAAAGATCGGCATGAAAGGGTAGCACCACAACCACATCTTTTAATCTTGTTATTGAACTTGCTGTTGTTTGCTTACGATTGTCAATAACCTAGATTAATGGATGTGTCCAACATGGAGCAACCAGACTATAGATGCACCCATGTTACTTTACTTGATTCCAATAAACACAGGAATATATTGCCCACATACCATCACCAATATGCAGAGTTAGCAACTTTGACCATTCCAAACTACATTAGCAAGCTCAAATCTCAAATCTTTAGAAGTCATCCAAATATGGCGTAATCTAACCCCAACAGAAGCGCTACATATTGCCTAAGGTTAAACAATGCAAACTGTAGAAAAGATGAGCACATTCCAGCCACATCTCAATCACATCCAAATATGAAAATGAAACTAAAAAAATTGATCCCTAGTTTGTATATGAGGCTCAACTACAGATTTAATTTTTATTGCAAAAAAAAAAAAAAACTAAGCAAATAATGCATATGAACACCAACTTCTCACACAGGGCCAGTGGGAATAAAGCCCAGCCGGCCCGTGGGATCCAAGTTAACACCAATCAGTCCTAGTCTGAGGTTTATCTATACAAATGCAAAAGGGCTAGCATCAAAGTAGAGTTTGTGCAAGTTAGACAAAGAAAAAGTCTTTGAATTGCAAGTTCTTCGTGTCAAAGGAAAAAAATATTTTGGGTTAAGAAACTGCAGTTTATGCTTATCGACTTCTAACCCAACAGAAATACATGTACTATTTTCATCTTCTCCATGCTGAGTACTCAATTGTTCCTGAGCAGCTGCTATGCATGAATTTATCAACTTGCAAGTAATGGAGAGTTCACCAAGTTTTCTGCTAGCATTGTTGAGTACCTAGTCGAGATTGAAAATGACTGAAAATATCGATGACTATAGAAGAATGCAACTAACTTCAATCTTCAAAAGCCAAAGAGGATTATGATATCATTCTTGTACACCTTCCGCTTATTATTAGCCTCATTTTCCATTTTGGGATATTCCAAATCCAAAATATTAGTCTCTTTAAAAGACACATGTTTCCAGATTTCCAAAAGTAGGTTGCTAGCAAGAAGAGATTCATGAAATAAATGAGCAAGACATGCATTAGATACATTTCTATAAAATATATTAGTAGAAGGGTTAGAGTCTGATGGATCAAGATGAGAATTGATGTTTAAAGGTAAAGGATAAGACACCCATGTTTCTACAAAACTGATGATACATCAGACTCTAACCCTTGCAAAACCATACAATTACAGATCATTGTCCAACAAAATTTTCTTCTTTTTAGAAGAACATCACTAATAAACTATGAGTAATCTTCCCCATAAAACTGATCATTACTATAAGCAATTTAAGTTCGTTAATTAATGGAACTTACAGTGCCAATCACATGTGTACAGTTGACGACACTATAGGTACCTGCAAGGTGGGAAATAGTTTTCATTCAGTCTATTCAAGCACTATAATCTCCGTAAATGCATAGATCTTCTCATTCTAGAATGGAGTTTCAATTCCACAATTCAATATTCCCATTAATCCTATTGATCACTGCACAATGAACATATCTTTCAAAGAAACAGAAAGAATAGACATGATAAAGATTAACCCAACTAATGAGTAAAACTTTTTTTAAAAAGACCCATTGGAAGTAGTTATATCAATGTGTGTCCCCAGAAAATGAGCCATTGTTGGCTTCATACTTTCTTGAGAAACTGGTACATCAACAGAGATACATTCCGAAATTGACAATGCAATTCAAAAACCCCATCTTTGCAAGGAAAACCCTGTCACCAATCACATTATAAGAATTCAAATTCAACCAAAACACATACACCAAGTAAAAATTTCGTACAACCAGTCAAAAGCAAGCATCTCCTACTCCAAATTCTAAGAAGGAATTAGGGAATACATGCTTACAATCAGTCACACCAAACAACGGATGGATCTCATGATGACAACCCATGAGTTCCTAATCAGCCTTGCAAAAGGAATGATACCGACGAGAATGTATTGAACTAATAAGGGATAATCAACACCATCAACTATTCCTACTAAGTAACCCAACAAAATGCGATTATGTCCAAATGGGGCTAATAACTTTTTAATCTGCTTAGTGATTCATAATAACCAGGATTCCAAAAAAACACTTAATAAAGATCATGGCTAATATTTAATAAATTTTCTTTCGAAACCTGGAAAAGTGAACAGAAAACATACCCAAAATCCTTCCAAAAAACTTCGGAGCTCCACTTCAGCTTCAGCTTTCAAAATCACTCGATAAACTACAAAAATCCAATAGGCTTGACCCACTTTAGACTGGAAAGCGGAGAAATAAGAAAGTGTATCCAAAAACTAAACTTCCATTTGGTTGGTAAGAAATTAAAGCAAAATAGTTCTGATTTCTACATATCTAATGTTGTTTTTGTAGCAGCTGGAGTGAAATCAAATCATATGGATCCTACCACAACAATAGAGTCTAAATCCTAGAGTGCGTTCTAAGTACCTTTGTTAATATCTATGCCATGATGTCCTCTTTTACCAACTAAGACTTACGAATTTCGATTTAAAACATGTTAGCTTTAATCAAATATAAAAGCTTCTTCCCTACATAGATTCAGGACTTGTCAATCCTGCAAATTATCTTGTTAATAAGCTGCATAATATGTGCTAATTTGATTATCTACTCACTCTTCAATCACAAATACCAAATTATTAGTCAAAATACCAATCCAAGAATTGAGCTCTATTCCACATATTAGAGTAAATATAAGTCCAGTAAATCTAAACACATCACTACATATTGGAGTTTAAAGTCCATCCATTGGAGGAGTTAGGGTTTTGGAAAAATATGTTTGCTATACATTGGAGATTTGAAAAAAAAAAATAGCTACGAAAATCGTATGGATTAATTAGAAGCATATCTTTAAGCAAACAAAAGAGAAGCACTTACAAATAAAGATGATTGTTGATACAATTAGAGAGCCGACTAAGGAGAAGCACTTACAAATTCAGCGAAATAAGTTTTACCAATCTACGAGTCTTAAATAAATTTAAGGAAATAAAGTTACACAAAGTAATCTTTATCCCACTACTCTTTTCAGAGCATAAAGATGAAAGCTGGCGCTCAAGAAATCCAATCTAAAAAACTGTGAAAAAAACTGAACGGCCCACAAAGAGCAAAAGAAGGGAGAAGCAAAACTAAAAATTCCAAAACAGCACAGGCCAAGGGAACTGATCAAAGCCGAAACCACTATCCAATATGTTGAAACTAAGAAATTATTTGGAAAAAGAAATTGGTCAAGAAACTTGATCGAGTTTTTTCCCACGGTTTCGCAGAAAATCTGAAATTTAACAAACAAAACATTCCCTCTGTACAACCGAAATCATGTCCAAAAACTTACCAAAAATGTAGACGGAAAAGTGTAGATCGGGAACGGAATCAGCTCTGTGATAAACTCTGCAAAAAAAGTTACGAAGAGAAAGAGAGGAGAAGAAGAAGAAAAAGGGAGTTGATTTGAGACCAGTGAGAGACATGCAAAACTTGTTAAACTGATATAGTGCGAGTGACTCACCGTCGCGATAGCTGTGTTGGTTGCCGGAAATTTGGACTGCACTGGTGCTCAAGAGTCGCCTGCCCTGAGTGGAGAGGGAGAGATGAGGGTTTGTCTGTCGTGGTGAGAGAGGGAGAGAGAACGGCGAAGGAAGAGTTGAGAAAGCCTGAGGGTTTCTCTTCAGCGCCACGTAGCCCACTATGTTCTAAACGTAAAATGACCATCCCGGACGACCGAGCAAGCACAACACTCCAGCAATAGGGGCTAAAATTGTCCAAATTGAGCCTAAATTGACAAGCGGAAATCCCCCCAAACGTGATCTTCTTAAAAAGAGGTAGGAAAAAAAAAGCCCGTAGGTATTTTTTCTGGATTCGTAAGGACAAAATTATTCAAATATTCAGTTTTGTTTTTACAAATTCAGAAAATATATCTACTAAAATCCATTAGAGCTAATTTTTTATAATGCTCCATAAAAAAAATTTAAAATTTATGGATATTTTTCTGTATTTTTGTGGGATCTGGGGTGAGCCCCACACGGGGTGCGCCAATTCGTGCAGTAAAAAAGTGCGGTAAGGATAGACTTAATGCAAAAATAAAAATAAAAAATGTCGCTCAGAGTCAGAAATTTTTTTTTTTTTTTGCTTAAATAAAATTGATAGGTAATATACATTCAAATTTTTTTTATTGGCCATAAACCAACAACAATATCGTGCGTTCGAATTGTAAACCTAGGGGGTGTTCCACTTTTCAAAAAAAGTACTTTTTGGAAGAAGAAGGTAATTTCAAGTTCAAAAATCATATGTTTACGCAAATAATTTTCCTACTAACATGGATCTTGTTTGATAGATCTCATTAAGATATTTTAAACGGTGCAAAAATATTTGAAAAAATATTTTCCATTTTCATTATAATTGACTTTGAAATTACCTTCTTTTTTCAAAAAGTATTTTTTTTAGAAATTGGAACACCTTAATCCGCCAGTTCAGTGTAGACGTATTGGATCTTAAAACTCGGTTATTGACAGGCGGCGGAAGGGGGGGATCCCTCCCCTCCGATCTCCTCCACCCCCCATCTCTCTCCCTCTGTTCTCTTTCTCCCACCGTCAAATCGTCTTCTCTCTCAATCCAGCGACTGAAATTCAGACGTCCATCGGGAACTTTTTAGCTAGATCGTTTTCCGGCGACGTTACAGGGCTTCGATTTCACTGGTTGCGGGTAAGATGTTGTTCACAACTATTCTCAGCATCTATCTTTTCAGATCTGTGATTTGACACCATCTACCGTGTTTGCTAGACGACCACCTCCCAACAATATGTTCCTATTTTGTGAAGCAAAGGTGATGATTACGAGTTTATCAAGGTGGTTGCGAAAGAGTGGTGGCGGATGTCTCGGTGGTGCTTCTTTTATTTTGTTATTTGTTTTAATATTGTCTTCTCTTTTGGGGGGTTTGTCCTTCTTTAGAAGGCTAATTTCTTCTCATTCTGTAGTGCGGCATATCTATGTGTTTATACGTTCTTTATGTTGGAGTGTCCGATCTTTGGACTTCCGACCTTTATCCACAGGGATCTTTGATGAATAGGTACCTTTTAACTTTTGGTAAAAAAAAACCTGGTTATCATGACTTGAAAATTTTCAGTTGTCACAGCCAACGTCCAGGAAGATTAGTTGTGATCCGAATCTGTACGCATATAGGAGCATTTGTCAACACTAGCCAACAAATTAAAGCAGTTGACCGGCTCGAATCCCATTAATTTTATTTTAAGTAGTACGGAGCAGTAAAAAAGAGAGGGTTCTCGATCGATCTCCTATATATCCTATTCACATTGTGTTGGACAGACTCTAATTTAGAGGAGTGGCATTGGAGGCGGTGGGTGGGAGTCTCATTCTTTTCTGGTTTAATAATAATTAAGCCACCCATTACGTACGTACGTACGTAGGTCTCTCGGTGCCGATCATCGATGAAGAAATTCAATTTGAAATGGTAGTAATTAATAGCGGCACATGGATTCGTTACACTTGTGTGGTGATCGGAATTTACAAAAATATAGGAGTAGTTGCACTGTTTGGTTTGTAATTTTGAGATTTATTTTTGAGATAAATTTTTTTTATAGATTCACGTATTTTTTTTTTGTTTTTAGTAAATTTTTTTAACATTTTGACAAATTCTTTTTACTTTTTGATTAAAGGTATGTTATGTACATTCAAAAAGTATAAAATAAGTAAAAAAGTTTGATAAAAAATCACTAAAGACGAAAAATACGGAGTCAAAAGTTTTGGAAAGATTATTTCTGAGAGGAGAACCAAACAAAGTCAGTCTACATCTTATGTGGGCTCATTTAGGGTCCAAAAAAAAAATCCAAAATAATATCCATAAATTTTAAAATATTATTTTCTAAAGTCCTATAAAAAAATCAGCTCTAACGAATATTGGTAAGTATTACTTTTGGATTCATCCCGACAACTCTATAAATAATACTTACCGATCTCCGTTGAAGTTGATTTTTTACAAGACCCCATAAAACAATAATTTAAAATTTATGAATATTTTTCTGAATTTTTGTGAGACTCAAAATGGATCACATAAAATATAGTATAACGTATAGTGTAGGCAGAGAATTATTTGAATCACTGAAGAATAACTAGAGGTGTCAAACGGGTCGTGCCGTGCCGGCACGGCCCGTTTAACTTCGTGCTAACCGTGCTTCGTGCCGTGCCGTGCCGGCCCGTTTACTATATTTACTCAAATCGTGTCGTGCCGTGCCGTTTGTCGATCGTGTCGTATCGTGCCGGCCCGTTTATTTAAATCGTGTCATGTCGTGCCGTGCCATTTGCCAATCGTGTCGTGTCGTGCCGGCCCGTTTTTGAAATCGTGTCGTGTCGTGCCGTGCCGTTTTCAATCGTGTCGTGTCGTGCCATTTGCTATTCGACTTCGATTGCCCCTTCTTTCCTTTTTTTTCTTTGAACGTCTCCTCTTTTTCCTCGCTTTTCCAGCTTCCTACTTGATAAATCTCTAAACAACTTTTCGGTTAGTATACAAGCGAATTTGGTAAATGGCTCAGTTAATCTGCGCTTGCGCTTTCAATCCTTATTGTCGCACAAGTCTCATTTGACACCTCTATCCAAAATGGAGAGAGTAGTAAATTCTAAAAATAAATAGGAGAGTATCGAAAAAATGCTATGTCATTAATTTTATGATAGGAATCACTTTCCATTTTCCATTGTCAATCCTTGTGTGCCTCACTGCACTCCAAGGCACTAAAAGATAAATTTTAAAGTGCGAAAATCATTGTGGTCTCAAGTTTGTATGCATTGTCTTGTAAAAAATGAAAAGGAACAGCCATGCCTAAGTCCCTTTCAGGCCACAATATCGGGCAAAATCCAAGCTGCTTCAGTTGTACCGGTGAAATTCTGGTTATTTCTGCCACCTAACGCTGTTCAATTTCCACACAAAAAATGTACATAACTTCAAAAGTAGAGTTTTTTTGGTTTTATAGCCCTCGCAAAGGTAAGAAAAATCCCAACTGGCCGCCTTATGCAGATTTCAACTAAATGCAGGTTATTATTGGGCTAATACTGTCAAGACATTATGTACTTCAAAAGGCTGCAATTTCAACTGCTTTGTATAGTTCTAAGATTTCAGTTCAAGTAATTCTCAAGCCTATTCAACTGCAACATATTCACATAGAGGATTGTTTTCCATTAAGAGAGACATCTATATAAACCAAATGGGATGGATAAAGAGAGTTCTACGATGATCAACGATCAATCAGAACTGAAGGAATCATCAACCTTAAAAAGAATAATTAACCAGTCAAAACACATCCCCATCCGAATTCCCAACCCTTCAACTGCAACATATTCACATAGAGGAAAAAACTGGCCAGGAGCAGTACATCGAGACAAAGTTCTACATGGGCACATAATGAATAAAAACTGCCATCTAGCTAAAATTCCCTACTGGCAAACAACCCATTAACATATGAATCACAGGAAAATCGCAAACAATGATAGGACTCCAACTAGAATAACCGCACGTGTTGAACCACAGCCATGGAGGTAGTGGGAAGAAGAACTTGAGCTCCAAGAATTCAATGCCGGGGCTGTGCTGTTTACGAAGGTTCCATTGTTGCCACCACTACATCGACCAAAGGCAAGAAACGTGAGTTGCTCATTAGTTGCTAAACCTTGTTTTCCTTATACTTGTGGGTAGGAGTTCATATGCAATAAGAGAAATTGGGGACATGAATAAAGCATGTACATGCAATTTATAGAATTGGATTTTGATCCTCTCCATTTGACAACTAATGGCGTGAGAAATGGACACCAAAACTCTTAATTTCAAACTGAAAACTATTCCATAAAGTTAGCAACCAACTCATACTAACAACCACATGATCAGATTTGATTGGAGAAATTATTTTATGTTGAGATCAATTAATTCCTGTAGGTGAGTTCATGTCAATGCATGTGACCCTCTAATTATATTATATATATTATATATACCGTATAAAAGTTGATCTATTGGAAATTAAACCGCCGTAAAATCAAATCTCATATATGCATCATTACTAACATGCTTATGGAGATCACTATAACTCAAAACCATTGAAAAAACTCACTCAAATCAAATCAGGATCAACAAATAGAAACCATAAACCCAGATCTGTTCACGTCTGGAGAGGAAAGTGAGAGAGGTACCTGTTGACGTCTGGAAAGGGAAGGGCTAGATCTGTTGACGTCGGTCACCGGAAAAGGAAACTCGTCGTACACGTCTGTCACCGTAAATGACCTCAGTCGTCGCGTTTCAGAGACAAATTGCTGAACGTGACAGGGGCCTTCAGTCGGGCAAACAAACGACCTCAATCGGAAACGGCAGTCGATCTACGGTTTGACTCACCGCCAGACCACTGCCAGTCACCGTTGAAAGTGGAGAGCAGCGAGAGACGGAGAGAGTGAGAGAGAGATGTTGAGAATCAGAACGTTGAGAGTGAAGAGTGTCAGAGAGACGAGAGTGAGATTCAAACGTTGAGAGTGAGAGAGATCGGATTTATCTATTGACAATTCCGAACGTTAGATTTCCGAACGTTGCTCTGGCCTGAGACTGCAAGTCGTGAGAGACTTGAGAGAGTGAGATTGTGAGAGGCAGAGAGAGAATCAGAGATGTCTGCTAGGGCAACATCTCTTCCCCTTTTATATGAACGGTATGATCATGTGCGTACGAGACGCCAATAATCCATATGCACCAATAACGGAAAATTCTCGTAAAGTCCTATAATGCATCACTTGAGGGCGGCCTGAGCTTTTTTTTGAAAATCGAAACCGTCTATCTTTTATGTGGGAGCGATTATATCATTCTTGCCAAAAATAAAGTAATTTGGTTATCGTTATATACTTGATTGTTTATAACGTTTATTTTTCTATTAATGAATCTACGTCTTGATGAAGGAGTTTTTAAAATCCGGTAGACCCAAAAATTGGTGAGAGTCATTAAAACATAGAGAACAACAAAATGAACAGTACGGATCGTCATTTTTGTTTTGTGATCGTGTGGCTAACGTACATTATATTATAGCAGAATACCTTGCTTCATAACCAACTAAGTTTGATGTATATATTTGAAAGGTAGCTACAGACTCTTTTTCCTGAATGTTCGATCTAAACCGTTACGATTTCACGTCTTATCAAATTTATCATTCTCACCTGAATAGGTGATATTCGAATGTCAGAAACCACATGATCGAAGCACATTCAGTTCTTCTAGAGGCATTAAAGTCCAATAATACACTACTTAAGTGCTGCTTAAGCTATTTTTTAAAAATCAGAACCATCTAACTTTTATATGGGAGGGATTTGATCATTCATGTCAATAATCAAGTAAAATGCTTATCGCTACATACTTGATCAGACGTAAAAAAAATTCAATCAAACAATGAATCAATGTGCCGATGAAAGAGCTATCAAAATCTGATGCACGAAAAAATTGGATCCAATGATTAAAACACTAAACACAACAAAATGAATGCATTGAATGGTATCGATCGTTGTGATTGCGTTGCGATTGTGTGGCTACTGCTTGATGGCCTTGTTTTTATATAATAGAGCTACATAATATATACTAATTTTTCAAATTCATAATACAAGTTAATTGGTGGCATAGTGGTTTGTTTGTGTATAAAAGGACCTAAGGACCTGGGTTCGAGTCCTAGTCCAGGCTGTCTAGCTAACCCTTATTTATTTATTTATTTCCCTTATTTCTACTATGTATTTTTTTTCTTTTTTGTTTGACACTTTTTTTTCTTATTTCTTGTTAGATTTGGGGTAAATAATATACGACTTTCGCACGTTTCCTTTCATATTAAATTACTCTTGCACCATAAATATTTTGATAAGTTTTTTTAATTTTACTTGTTATCTTGTGTTGTAATGTTAAATTTGCAAACCAAAGGTCCAAAGCCTATTTAATTTTACTAACAAAAACAAAACAAATATTTTTACCGAATAAAATTTGATAGTTTTTTTAAAATTAAAAAAATGATTTTTTAAAAACGTGATTTTTTAATAAATTTTTTTTAAAAAAAATTAAATATCTTAGTTGTTTACCTTTAAAAAAAGGTAAACAAATATTTTTTACCAAATAGAAATTGTTTAATTTTTTTTAAATTTTAAAAAAAAAAGTCATTTGGCTTAATTAATTTTTTTTCCCATGCCTCGTGCCGTGTCCTTTCGTGTCCATGCTCGTGCCAGGTCGTGCCCATGCTCGTGCCCGTGCCCGTGCCTTGCTAGAACCGTGCCGTGCCGTGCCGTTCCTGTCCACTTTTTGTGCCCGTGCCCGTGTCGTGCCCGTCTACGACTGTGTCGTGCCGTGCCGTGCCAGGCCAACTTTCGTGCCGTGCCCGTGCTGTGCCGCCCACTTCCGTGCCCGTGCCGTGCCCCGGGCCCACTACAATCGTGCTGTGTCGTGCCGTGCCAGGCCAATACCGTGCCTGTGACGTGCCGTGCTGCCCCGTGCCCGTGCCGTGCCGGCACGACCCATTTGACACCTCTAAGAATAACCTTAACCTATACTACGACGGCACCCATGTGTCCACAGTCTTGAGCGAAGCAGCCGGCTCCTTAAAATAAAGTAGTAGTAAATATTCCGAAGTAAAAATAAATAAATAAATAAATAAATAAATAAAGCAGTACAGTATATGCCATATGGTTACCTAGTTGCATTGTGGGGATTCTTTGTCAATTCTAGAAACATTAATTTTTTTTTTTTTTGATAAACATGATCACAACATTAAAATTAAGTAAATAAAAGGGGACATGAATCACAATTCTAGAAACATTAAAATTAAGGAATTTAGAGACTACTACTATAGGTGTATATGCAATGTACATACTATGTACATATGAATTTAGTGGGGTCCACTTTGGGTTCTACAAAAATGATTCGAACCGCTCATTATTTTTAAAATATTTTTTTATGGAGCCCTATTGTTTACACCATATTTCACTGCCTGTCAATGATCGACCGAAAGGTGACAATTATGAGAATGCATCCTATTTTATTATTATTAAGTATTCGTATTAATATTAGAACTAGTATTAATATTTCTTTTATTATTGTTATTTGCATGCAGGACACTTGGCTTGCTCCTACACATGTGGAAGTTAAAAATGACATTTGTGATGCTCCTACACATTTGATGGGAAGTGGAAAGTTATTTTGACAAGTGGAAGCAAATGAATGAATGAAGACTAGTGGAGAAGTTAAGAAGTTATTTCCTACGTTTGTTGTTTTCTATAAATAGTCTTTTAAGACTTTATTGTAATCTCTCTCCAACAAATCAAAGTCTATCTTTATTTGTCTTAATTTTTGGCACTACTAACCTATTCGGGTTATAATTAGGAGTAGGAGTAGAATTTCATATTCTAAGCTTAACTTAGGATCTTTGATGTGTCACTCACGGCGATAGATCAATCGTTGAAGATTGATGGAAGAATCTCTTCCATTCTTCTTCTTTCTTATCATCAATTTCACATTTGACTCGATTGTCATTTCTCTTCCGGTGAAGTCTTGAAATACGGCGTGGAACCACGGATCCGTCTTGTGGAGACATAGCCGCATTCGCCCTTATTTTTGTTGTTGGCATTGTTTCTCGAAATCTCTGTCAATTTCAATCGAAGGAAAAATTGGTAAACACCTATAAAAAATCAGCTCAATCCGATAGCATTAAGGATTTTTCGGGAATACATAGGGACAAAACTGAACAGTTAAGTAGTTTCGCCCTTACAAATTCCAAAAAAATTCTTACCGATATCGGATTATGCTAATTTTTTACGGGGCTCCATAAAAAAAATATTTTAAAAATAATGGGCGGTTCAAATCATTTTTTTTAAAACTCGAGGTGGACTTCATAAAACTTATATATACATGATATGCACATTCTCATATGTATCCATAACTTTATTCAACATTAAGTAAATAAATAAAAGGGGACATGAATCACATGATCAGAACAGCGGAGTACAGATCATAAATCACATGATCATAAAAGTTTAAAAAACTACTCCAACTTATTTGAAGGAAAATGATTTCTACATTTCCTTTTTTATTATGGTACTTCATTTCTTGTCTTTTAGTAAAGCTTTTGTGTACATTTTTCTCACTAAAAGACAAAAAAGAGAGTGCCATAATCAAAAAATGAAATGTAGAAATTATTTTCCTATTTGAAATATATACCCTATTTTTTTTTTTACTTTTTCAAGTATGACCAATCAAAAAAGAAAAACAAGAAATTGACTCAAATTTAGCGGAAGTTTTAAAAAAAACCCAATAAGCCAAATCCCTTAAGTTAAGCCAAACAACATAAATGTTAACTAAATGTTAAGACTTAAGAGCAAGCGATTTGATGGATGAAGACTCATTCTATTGGTTGAAATTGTAACGCCCCGAATTTTGGGAATGTTAAATAGATATTTTCATTGAAAATCTAAATAGAGTCTGACTCAATATTACATCATAATTCTCACAAGAGTACTTTCATTCAACAAAAGGAGAGGAAACTAGGGTTTCTATCTACTGCTCCGCCTGCTCCTCCATCCTAGCCAGCTCCTCGGCTCCGGAAGTCTCCAAAGTGTAGAGTTTTCCTTGTTCATCTATAAAGTCTGACACATTATACCAGCGTCGCCACCAGTATAATATGTCAGGGTCACCAAAGGTAGCACCATGAGCTACGAAAGCTCAGCAGAACAATCTCATACCCGCTAACCCATAACTTACACATAAAAGGGCATAGAATCAGTGAGATCCACATAGTACATGCGTATTTTAACAAAACAATTAACAATGACACATTCACATTCACATTCACTATTCAACTAACGTTGGTGTTCGTGATTTCTGAGTTTCTCCTACGCAATATCTCGTAAACCGTGTCTCCATTTTCCACTTTTTATTTTCCCAAATCAACATTTCTAAAATCGTTTTTACACACTCAACCTCGGTTCCGCCGCTCCGGGTTCCCATTGGCACACAATTGGTATTGTCACTTCTCCGCGGTAACCAAGCCACACACCCTACCTCGGTTCCGCCGCTCCTGGTTCCCGAGTATCCGCACAATGGTTCCGCTGCTCCGGGTTCCCATTGGCACACAATTGGCATTGACACCTCTCCGTGGTAACCAAGCCACACACCTTACCTCGGTTCCGCTGCTCCAGATTCCCGTGTATCCGCACAATGGTTCCGCCGCTCCGGGTTCCCATTGGTACACACACACACACCACACAATGGGCTACCACATCCGGCCTCATTTGTGGTTTCAAAATATTTCTTCTTTTCTTTTTTTTTCAAAACACATCTCATCATTAACCACACCCTAGGTGCCATGTTTCTATTTTCTCGATTTTTGTGTCTCGTTTTCATGCAACGACTCCGCGGTAGGACTTTTCACGTACGTAATCATAAATCATTCATTGTAATCTTGAAACTAAACTAGCAAGATCATCAAACTCTATATTATTCTATCATGCTAATATCACAACTTAAAGCATAACGCCACATGTACGGACGCCTTTGGAGTGAAAATTACTTATGCTTTACAACAAGACAAGTAATGCAAGCAATTCATGTGTAATACCCGCCCCGGATATTTCGGTATTTCAATTACTTTTAATTGAACTATATGTTTTGGGGGTTAAAAACCGTAAATAATAGAACTGGCGAGGGTCTTATAAGTGATTTACAATTAGAACATAAGTTAACAATAGGTCTCGCTTGCACAAGATAATCTTTATATAGGTTTACAAGTATCCTGGGGAGATATGTCTCCCCATTCTTCTCTCGTACATATATATATATATATATATATATATATATATATATATATATATATATATATATATATAAGAGAGAGAGAGAGAGAGAGAGAGAGAGAGAGAGAGAGACGGTTGGGAAGAGGAGAAGAGAAAGCGGAGAAGAGAAAGAGGAGAAAAACCCTAGTCTATTCTTCACGAAATTATTCAAGGTATCTAGAAAACTTGTTAATTTCTGGTATTTTTACTAAGGGTTCAATAGTATGTCTATTGTATTGTGTTAAATTTTCAGAATTTTCTAAGAAATATGGAAAAAGATAAAAATCGTAAACCAAGCTGTGGTAGGATTCCTGTTTTTGAGTAGACAGCTTACAGAGTTGTATCTTTTATCAATTTTTTTATGGTTAAACGATCCTCCTGATTACGGGTCCTTTTGGGTTTGAAAGATTGATAAATTGGTGATGTTTTGGCGTTGGAATTACTAAAAAGTACTCCCTCCGTCCCAATTTATTTTGCCTACTTTGACTTTCTCGTAATTTAAGAAAACATCATTATTACATTGACTTTTTATCAATTTTACCATTTTAGCCCTTTGATAGAATATTAAAATTGGAGCCAAATTTATTTCATATCCTGTCATGATATCCATGTTGATTCCATTCCGTGGTTGTATTAGAACTGATCAGCATGCATTAATTAAGCTCAAAGTACAATGTACTTTTCTTATGGGGGAGAATGGCGCCTTAGATTTAAATTTTGAAATTCTAAACCTTTTTAAATGTAAAAGGAAATGAGGGGTAAAATGGTAATACGGACATCCAAAAATGGAAAGTTTTGAAACAAGCATATCATTTTGGGACATCCCAAAAAGGAATAAGGACATAACAAAGTGGGACGGAGGGAGTAGTAAGTATTCGATTTTTTTATGAATTTTCGAACAAAAACTGTTCTGCTGGAAATTGTGTTACTCTGCTCAGAATTTCTGAGTTCGGGGGTGATTTTGACTAGGTTTCTTTGTTGTGAAAAATCAGGGAAAAATCAGGGATGAACTTTGATGAGTGATAATGGTGTGTACCAAATTTGGGGTTTATTAGATGCATATTCTAGGTTTAGCGGAATTTATAAGTTGGTGTGATCCTGCTGGACTTTGTATTTGTGGCTCCGACATGCCTTGGGAAAAACAGTCATATCTTTTAGCTCGGGTATCGAGTTTGCGCACCGATTTTTGATTTGGAAACTAGACTCGTATGCCTTTCAGAATATGTAGGGTTTGTGACTTGTTTTGTTATAGGTTAAATCAATTTTTGGTTTGAAGTTGGCGGACATGCAAAATCTGTAATTTTGGACAGTTGTGTGAGTAATTTCGGACGAGCATAATTTTGTCGTCCGGACTCTATGTTGGGAAAACTTTATATCAAAATTCATGTACCGGAAGTATACTTTCTAACGGTGGTGGTCTCATGAACTAGTTCTAAACCTATTAAATGTTATGATCATTCTAAGACAGATTGGTCGTGGAATATGTTGTCTTTTTGGAGAATTGGGTAGTGTTTGAGTTTCACACTCATCGTGAGACACTTTTAGGTATTGACTTGGACATATTTGTATCCGTTAGACATTGTTTAGCTTCTTATTAGCTTTATAACCTTGTGCCAAGTATTCGTTGAATTAGTAACTAATATGAGTTAACTTGTGGCTAGGTAAAGAGCCGGTCATTCGGGAGATGCCGAAACCTTAGTTTGGCATACTTCGGTCGACACAAAGGTGAGTGAGTTTGATATGGTTATGTTCAATAAGGTATTACATGGTGGTGGTTGTGTATCATGCTATTTGGGATTTAACTAATGTTATGCATGTTTGTTGGATGTTGATTATACCGCTGAAGGTTTGTGTGTGAGACACATCATGTCACGCCCCGCCCCGCAAAACGACACCCATTGTGGGCCCGAGTCGGCGCGGCCACATGGCATTCCCAAACGCCAACCAAACAATCACTTTACAAGAGATATTAACTCAGAATAAACCAGCGGAAGACTTAACATTTATATTATTAAAAGAGTCGACGTTATACCCATAACTTTACATACTTGGCAAACTAAAGTGCAAAACATCCTTTACAAAACGAGTCGATTCTATATACAAGACAACTCACTACCACCGACACAATCAACATCCTCAAAGCCAACCCCAAAACGCCGACCGGTAGTGGACCATCCTACAAGCCCTTGCTATCTGGCAATCCAAAAGAAAACCAGGAGTGTGTAAGATATAGAATAAATCCAATAAAACTCAACATAAACAACTAACTGAACAACTACAATTTATGTTCACAACACATGCAGTGACACGTCTGCCACATCCCATGTACCCAAGGTATTGTGTCCCGCACACCAAGCTCCCATTCACCGTAAATAGAACGGCACGACCCACGACAAGGTGTGACTCACTCCACAAACCTTATACGGGTACAATCAACATACACCAATCATGCATGCCAGTAACTAAACCAACCATAGCATGATGCACAACCAACATGTTAACATCTTATTGAAGATATAAGATATCAAACACACTCACCTGTGAGTCGACCGAAGTATGCCAACTTACGGTTTTGGCACCTCCCGATTACTCAGCTAGTTACCTAACCACACGCTTAACCGTATTAGTAATGAGTTCAACGAACGATCAACACAAGAATAATAAGCTCATAAGGAACTAAACAATGGCCAAAGAATAACACTCATGAAGTTCAAACACAACAACACTCCCAAAATAACAAGACATCCTACAACCAGTCTGTCTTTAAAAGACTGTAGCATTTTATAGGATTAAAGTTGGGTCATGAAACCACCACCATTAGAAAGTAGACTTTCAGTACACCAATATCGATATAGAGTTTGTCCTAAATAGATTTCGAATGACAAAGTTACGACCGTCAAAAGATGCACACTTAGAAACACAACTCTGCAGTTTTTGCAGAACAGCCTGTGATCGAATGCTCATTAAAAATCACATACTCAATCTTTTCCATTAATTCTAATACCAAAACATCACCAATTGATCAGTGTTTAAGACTCATAAGGACCCATAGCCATTAAGTACATTTAACTATGACAACATTGATGAATAACATAATTCCAAAACCTGCCCAGATTTCCAGAGTTAACAAACCATTAACTTCAGAACCGAAACTGAGTTTTCCTAGAAGTAACTAAGGCACAAACCTTCCATGTTCAGAAAGGTATGTAAGTCTAGTTTCAGAATCAAGAAACAGTGCGTAAAAGCGACACCCGAGCAAGAAGTTATGCCCATTTTTTCCAACACGTGTCTGTGCTGCCTGCACAGACGCGAATCTGACAGCTGCTCGGTTCATGATTTTTATCTTTTTCCATACTACTCAGAAAATTCTAAAATTTTTACAGCGCATGCTACACACATAGAGACATCTCCAGTAAAATTACCAAAAAAATAACATGGTCAGCTTGTTGATGATAAAAATAGGCAAACACAACAAATTCGCAAATCTGTCACAAAACAGATTCTCAGGATCAGACCAACATTCGAAAATTCATAGTAAATTGAGTTCTTAACCTTTTCAAGTGATTCCAAAGCCAAAAGAACAAGCATCAAATCTAGTTCAGATTTCATGAAGAAACCCAAGTAAATTTCGACATAAAAGGGTGAGAAAATAGACAAACTCAGAGCTGTACGAATCTGTCCAGCAACAGATATCATAATGCAGAGCATACACGAAATTAAGCAAAAGGGACTGAAAATTACCTACTGAATTGAGGTTTCAAACACCCTTCTTCCTCTTCTCTCTCTCTCTCTCTCTCTCTCTCTCTACGTTAGAACAAAACCCACCCTGATGGGTTTCTTTCTTTTTTTTCTTTTTGTTTTATGACTCACACACACACATGGCACACATGCACAATACTTTTAAAAAAAATGCACTTTGCCCCTTTAAGTTACTAAAGTATAACTTTAAAGCACCTCAGAGATAAAAGGATGTTACACATCATGTCGTAAGCCATGCCGCCTAATTAATGATAATTGGGAGCATGGTGTGTGGGACACCATTCCTGGGGTATATGGGATTATGGCAAACGTGCCACCACATATGTTGTGATTATATGTGTGTTGTCTTTTTGAGTACATAAACTGAAATTGTGTGAACTACGTTCAAGTGAGATATTCCTTCGGGTATTGTGGTATTTTATTGAATGTATTCTATATCTCACATACTCTGATTTTCCTTTTTGGATTGCCAGGTCACAGGTGGTCGTAGAGTTGGTCCACTACCGGTCGGCATTTTGGGGACACTTAGATTAGTATCGAGTGTTGCTGTTTTTGGGTCGAGTTGGTTGTAATGGGTCAAACTCTAATTTTTGTTAAACTCATTTTGTGACTAAGGTTGTCAAGTACTTTATGATTTCAAGTTTTTTAATTATGTGGGGAACTCTGTTAATGTTTAATTACTTATGTTGGGATAAGAGGCAGCAACTTATGTATTATGTAAGTTTGTAAAATTGTTGACACATTGTTTATGTTAAAGTTAAGTCTTCCGCTGGGGTTTTACTCTGTTATGTGTATGGTTTATCATTTAGATTTTGTTCTTTGATGTGGAATGCCACGTGGTCGTGTCGGTTCGGGCCCACTTCGGGTGTCGTTTCGGGACGGGGCGTGACATCATGTATATGTGTTCATTACCATCTTAAAGATCAAAATACCAATACTTCTACCAAACGATAAAGTCTTATCTTTTGAAATCATTCTTTATTCCTTTGTGGGAAGTTCAAAACAATACATGTTTATTAGAGGAAAAGTCGATTATTCCAACATGTTCATACTTCCATTACCGAGAAGAAGTTTACTAATTATCATGCATTTCAAACCTTATGGGGAATAGATAACCTCATATACTTAAAGATAGGGTATAAGAAGATTCTACGTTATACTTTCGAACATACGGTTCTATGTTATACGTAGAGTTTAGTGGATAAAGGGACTCTACATATACTTAGAGATATAGCATATAAGAATAATCTATCGTTCTTCTTGGCGGCAGGGCGGCTACGGAAAAGTAAGTCGGCTATCAGACGGAGTGACTTCCTACAGGAAGCTTCTGGTAGCTTCGAAAGAGAAAGGTTTCTCTCGAAATTAGTTCTTGACTAAAAACTACTAACTTTTGGATCGAGAGGGTGGTCGGGTGGTGGTTTAGTGGCGGCTTAGGATGAATTCCAAGAAGAACTTCAAGAAAAACTCAAGAACACCAAGAACAAGAAAGAACAAAGTAAGAACTCAAGAATTTCTAGAGAGAGAAGTTGAAAGGTTGGAAGGTGTGAGTCAAATGGCAAGAATGAGGTTCTATTTATAGCAAAAGCCTTGGCTATTACCCAAGGAATAAAATTTTCCCTATCAATTATTGTCCAATGGTAAAGGTTTTTCTAGAAAAATAATATGCCAAAAGGTACATGTACCCTTATAAAAATATATTTGTGTACTTAGAAAATCTAATAAAATACTTTACAATGTACTATATAATCTTTTAAGATTTTCAAGTATCCAATAAAAAAATATAAGATTAAAATTTCATAATAAACTAATCTAATAAGCACATGTTCCTATTATATTATTATATATACACACACACATGTCCAAGTTTTCAAATATAAATGTAGGTACTATTATGTACAATATAATCTATCAAGATTTTCAAGTATCAAATAAAATATATGGCCAAGATTTTCTTATTAGAATAATTCAAGAAGTACAGAAGTACTAGTACTTATATATTTATTAGTGTACTTAGAAATCTAGGAATTTAGATATTCACATATCTTTAATGCATATAAACACATGGAAAAATTTAGGAAGTGATTTATTTAATAAATCCTAGTACTAGTTAGTAAGACTAACTTATTATCCAATGGATAATATTTTTCCTTGCATTTTTTGACCGAAGGATAAAAGGAATAAGGTAATATATACTTGAATAATATTTGAAATAACCAAATGTCCTTTAGGCATGTGTATATAAGTTTATATACAACTATATATGAGTACTTTATCAAATCTAGCACAAAATATCTTTGATAAAAAATCTAGGTTTCCTATTGTCCAATGGATAAAAGTTTCCCTAACTTTTATTGTCCAATGGGTAAAGGTTCATCTATGGTTAGGAGATTGTAACTAGATGAATTGGTAGTTAGATTTTCTCAACTAATTGGTTAGAAGCTAACTATACTTGCCAAGTAAGGCTTTTAATCAAGAAACGAATTTTAAAGGCCAAAATCTATTTATGATGGATTTTTAGAAATTAAAAAGGGATTTCAAAAGCAACCCAAGTAATTAAAAATAAAAATTCAAATTTTTAACGAAATTTTTATTTACCAAAAATTAGGGTCGTTACAGAAATGGTATAGACTCCGATGTTGAAGTCAATATTTAAGATCAAAAAATTCAAGTTAGTATTGACAAATTATGATATTAACTTCAAAGCACTATTGTATGAGCTGAAAGCAGCGGCATAGCCTGAAAGTTGTACTAGTGGGGCACAATCCATACATGCCACTTTCTTGTGGGAAAAAAAAACACATCTATCTATTTTGAGAGATTCTAGCATGCCTTTATTTTGTTTTGAACCTTTCCTCGAAATATATTTCCATTTGAAAAGTGTTTAACTATCATATTATCTTGAAATAGCTAAGAAGAAAAAAATCAAAAAGAATTTTATGTTTCAGACAAATTTAATTTATAATTTGGATAAGTAAATAATTCATTTTTTGGTTGAAATTTCCCTAGTGTTGTGCATGTGTGTCTCATAAAAAACAAAAAGAGAAACCCAAGAGGGGTTTTGTTCTATGTTTTTGAGAGAGAGAGAGAGAGAGAGAGAGAGAGAGAGAGAGAAGAAGAAGAAGAAGAAGAGAAGAAGGAAAGGGAAAACCTAGAGGAGATTTTGCTAGCCTTGAATTGAAGCTAAATTAGATAATTTTCATCTCTTTAAGTGCTGAATTTCATGTTTCTCAGGCTAGGTCTCATGTTCTACATCTACTATCTACTTGGTTGAAATTATTAGAGTTGGATTGAATCCATGAGAGGATTTTAGAAGTTGGAATTGAGTTTTATTTCAGGAAATTTGTATATATTATGATTATGCTAATTGTGTTTTTAGGCAAAGTTGAATCTACCATGTGTTTGACGAATTTTTATCATTAATGTGTCGATCATGTTATTTTCTGGTATTTTTATTGGAGATGTCCCTATGTGCAGGGCCGGCCCTGAGAATTTGGAGGCTTAAAGCGACTTTTAAAATTGAGGCCTTAGATTTTCTTTAAAAAAAATCAACATAGATGGTTAATAAAGGTAAAAATATTAAACATGGTATTTTAGTTTCGTAATTTAACTAAAATAAAATTTCAAAATATTTTATACCATTAGAAAAAAAAAACATAATGAAATACCACTCATACACTGCATTATTTTAACTAATCGTATTATTAACTTTAACCATAAGAATGCTATTTTAAGCAATGAGAAAATTGTTTACTTTACATCTTTTTTTTATCAGAGTTTGTTGAGTGAAAATTAATTATTTTGATTTATTTATAGTCAAAAGTGTTTTATTTGTGAATTTGATATTAGAAGTCGAAAATAAAATTGAAATAAATGAAGGCAAAAAAAAAAAAAAACTTATCAAAACATTTATCATGTGCTTTGAGTAATATCTACAATCACTTAAGCATAACTAATTCAGAATACGATGCAAGAATTGTCGACCTTGTTTGTTTGGTAACTTTGGGTATTTTAGATTTGATAGTGGATGTAGAGAGAAATAGGATAATAATTGAAAAATAAAGTAAAACATCAAAACGAATAAGGCCGTCATCATCTACGGTATCTACCTAGATCGCTCCATCTAGAGAAGATAAGAAAAAAGAAGAAAAAGAGTTTAGTTTGCCAAAAGCCTCCCAAGAGGCGAACCTAGGAAGTGCTGCCTCTATCAACAATCAGAGGACCATCAGTGCTGCGACCCCTCATTTGCAAGATTAGGAACAGATTATATATATATATAGAGTTAGGTTCCGGTGAGGGATCCCTCATTTTATTAAAATGCGGGACTCCCCTTCCCGATTGAATTTCGATGATCCGAGCCGCTCAAAGTGATTAGAACATGATTTTAAGGGTCCTCGTGAGAAATCAGCAAAAAAAATGACCGGAAAGGGCTTCATCCGAGCAGTTTTCATTGAACGGTTCAAAAAAAAACTGCTCGGATGACATCCTTCCCACTCATTTTTTTTGCTGATTTCTCGCGGGGACCCTTAAAATTACGTTCTGCACACATTGAACGGTTCGGATTTTCAAAATTTGATCGGAAAATGAAAGTCCCTCATTTTGTTAAAATGAGGGATCCCTCACTTGAAAATTCTTATATATATATATATATATATATATATATATATATATATATATATATATATATATATAAACATTATCGTCTAGAAAATGAGGCCTAGTATTAAGTTAACTTTCGGAGGCCTAAAGCGGCCGCACCTTGGGCTTTAGCCCAGGGTTGGCCCCCTGAGCCTATGTGTTTAGCTTATATTGTAAAAATTTCAGAAATTTATGAGAAGTGTGAAAAAAGATAAAAATCATACACCAAACTATTGTCAGATTCGTGTATGAGCAGATAGCACTGACACGACTTGAAGAAACGATCATGTAACGCCCCGAATTTTAGAAACATTAAATAGACAATTTTATTGAATATCTAAATAGAGTTTGGCTCATTATTACATCATAACCTCCATAAGATTGCTTTCATTACAAAAGGGAGGGAAACTAGGGTTCCTAACTATATCTCCGCCTGCTCCTCCATCCTAGCCAGCTCTTCAGCTCCAAAGGCCTCCAAGGTGTAGAGTTTATCCTATTCATCTATAAGATCTGACACATTATACTAGGGTCGCCACCAATATAATATGTCAAGATCACCAAAAGGTAACACCGTAAGCTACGAAGGCTCAATAGAAAACCCATACCCACTAACCCTTAAATTACAAATATTAAATCATAACATTAACAGTTAACAATGACACATCCGCATTTACTATTCAAACTAACGTTGGTGTCCATGATTTTCTGAGTTTCTCCTACGCGACTCGTCGTAGACTGTGTCTCCATTTATCACTTACCAAATCAACATTTTCAAAATCGTTTTAACACACCCAACCTCGGTTCCACCGTTCCGGTCTCCCGAGTATCCTCACAATGGTTTCGCTGCACCGAGTTTCCATTGGCACACAAAATTTGCATTGGCTAATCTCCACGGATAACCAAGCCATTCCTCACCATGGTTGCGCCGCTCCGGGTTCCCATGGAAACACACACAACCTCACAATGGTTCCGCTTATCCAGATTTCCATTGGAACACACACCCACATATTCCCACAATGGGTAAGTCCGGCGACATTGCGATTTCAAAACACACCTTGTCATTAACACACCCTAGGTGTCATGTTTCTATTTTCCTTGATTTTTTGTGTCTCGTCACATGCATAAACTCCACGGTAGGACTTTTCGCGTATACATCACTACAAGAAAAATCACATTGGGTGACGATTGAAAATCATCACAAATGGCATATTTTTCGTCACAAATAGTATAAGTGACGAAAAAAAAATTGTCGACTAAAGGTTGTCGAGGATTCCTCCCTGGTGACGAAATCCGTTTTTCGTCACCCATAGTGCCATTTGATGACGAAAAAATTCGTCACGGAAAAATCACTTAGTGACGAAAAAAATTCGTCACCAATTGTGTTTTTTATGACGAAACATTTCGTCACCATTGCCATAATTATTTGTCACCCATTTTCAATTTCGTCACTAATTGTGGCAAGTAATTGATAAAGTTAAGCACATAGGTGACAAAAAAAATTTCGTCACCGAAAGATTTAATTAAAAAATAATGAAAAATAATAAAGGTGACAAAATATTTTGTCACCTAAAATTACAAATTAAAGCCAATCAGTGACGAAAGATTGTCGATCACCTACACTCTTCTTACAATACAATATTATCCTGTTCATTTCAATACGCAGACAAACAAATAAATTATACATTACCCAATATATAATGGCCAACACATCTTCATAAATCAATATAATCATGTCTAAATTAGACATCCATTAACCACGAGAACTATGTACTCTATACCAAAATGTACATCCACTGATAGGGTCCAAAGCATCAATGTCCCCATGAAAAAAACATGAAAGGTAGACCATACCATATAGGTAGCATCATTAAAATAAAAAAAGAAGACTCGAAACTTCAACCAAAAAGGAGTCTTCATAGAAGCATATATCCAGAAAAGAAGACTCGGAATTTCATCCAAAAAAAGAATCTTCGTAGAAGCAGATATCCAAACAAAAAGTCTTCATAGTAGAGCATATATATACCATCTTCCCTGCTACCAAACTTATGCATATTCAATCTGCACACATGAAAAGTAGGATAAAGTTTTTTGGTTATGATATTAATAGAACACAAAACATTACGTAAACTTTACAATATACAAATGAAACGACAAGTGAGAACCTAACTCAAAATACAACACCAGTACCACAACCTTAAGTAAGGAAAAGTTCACCGCATGGGATGACTAATGCACAGAACCAAACTTTTAAAGAGACAAAAAGCCTCATATACTCTTGTATAACTTGGTCGCCTTTCTATCTGTAAACTGTATGTCTAACAACCATGTTTAATTGATCCAATGGTATAGTCAGATTCTAAGCATAGTTGTGCTATTATTGGCAAATATTTGTGGGAGCTTTATCCATGCGCGTTTGAAAAATTAAGGCCCATACTTATAGTCCTACTGTATTTAAAAGCAGAATGTAGAATAATAGAAGGATTGTTATGTTAAGCTACAAGATTTTATACACCTAAGGAGTTGTGTCCCATATATGTTGTGTCCTCGCCGTAAAGAGGTGGAAACCCCCCTGTTTTGGGACACAAGGGATCAGCAGACCCCAAACCACATGTCAGCATCAGATGGAAAAGTCTCATGATTAGCATCAACAACTACATCAAATCTCTATAGATGAAGATATACCACGACAGTAATAGTAGAGCAAAACCAGAGCAGTAAGAGCCCAAAACCAGAGCAATAATAGCCCAGAAACTCCATTATTATCAGCTACAACATAAACCAAGCTAGACAGTGTCAAACATTGGGTTTCTTGAAGGAAAACCACAACAGCAAACAACATAGCAATACCAAAGCAAGAGGAATACAACATAAACTTTTGTTTCTTGATTGATTATTTGTGTCTGTCCATCTATTTTGGACAGACTTATAGGATGTAGAGATAGTTAACATCAAACTAGAGAACATAAAAACTTTCATAATCTCTATAAATAGAAAACATATGCTTAAAAAGGGCACAAAAAAAGGCAGAAAACTAAACCAACAAAAATATATAGCCCACTCCAGCCCAGTTTTCTCATGATGAATGTAAATAGAGAAAGCATGATGTACTAACCAGCAAGTCGTTAACCGGTAAATCCTTGGTGTTTAAGAAACGCCAAAACACTATCCAAAGTCCTCCCATGTTCCTCTTTTGCCTCTACTAGCTCGTCTATCTTATTGTTTGCTACTTCATTTCCTTCCACTTGCTCTTGAAGAAGCGCAATACATGTTAATGTTGATAAAAATAAAAAAGAAGTTACAAATTAAGCAGAAAAGGCCACAAAAAACAATAGCCAAAACAATCCTAAACTTAAGAGGCACTACAAAGAGATCCAAGGATCAACAACAATAGGCACAAGGGTAGAAAAGAACGCAAAAAGGCATCATCAAAAGCAGCATCAAAAAAGGGAAGAAAATTAGACTTGTTTGTGGTGTATTTTTTATCGCTCCTACAAGACCACAAACTAACAGAGAAAACTATAAGGGTTTCAAGTTTAGGATGTGGTTTTTCCAATAAAATCCAAGATTAGGATGCTATAAGAAGAACCATGACCATTTCTCTGGTGAAAGAGAATACCTGTCATATTGGAACAGCCCACTTCTTAGTTATTAAGCTTGTTCACTGGTGGGTTGTTTCTAGCATACTCTTCCCCCCCTCGTTTCTCTAAGTTTCTTGTATTTTTTTTTGTGCACAATGAAGTTGTGATTGCTCAGCCTCCGTCCACATTGCGTTGCTACTGCATTTTCAACATCGATAGGATCATCTAACAAGTCAAACTTATCCTGGAATATTTGATATTTTGAGTAATAACTTAATCATAATTTAGGAAGAAACCTGATAATTTTAGTACACTATACCCCATTAGAAGCTTAAACTAAGAGCTGCTGCAAATGAACAGCTAGAAGTTAACAAAGAACGAAATACAGAGAGGTATAAGTGCTCAAGTCAACAATGAATTGCAAATGAAAGATTAACTGCTACATATCATTTCTGACCATTTCCAAGACCTCGAGCGAGGGGGCCGAGTCTTTTAGAGCACATTAAACATATGCAGATACAACTAAAGTCTTTCAATTTCCTTTGGCAATGTTATGAGCTTCCACCACAGTTTTCCTAGGAACCTTTGTTTCAGTAACATGATCAAAAGTAAAAGTAGCAGCAAGAGCAATAAAATCCTTAAAAACACATTCTGCAAAACACAGCAAGCATGAGAGACATCTTTAATGCCTGAAACTACTTCACTTGCATTGGTTAAAATATGCACACGATGGCAATTCTGTAACACAATTCTCGTATGTTTGTCTGTTTTGTTGATTATCAAACATTGATGTCACTATGACATGCTTAAAAACTATATACAACAAAAAGAAAATCCAAACATTTAGATAGCACCTGTCCAGTCTGAGCCCCCATGCACTCAAGATGAGTCATTAACCTCTTATTAAGCCATTAAGCATACGCTCAATCTGTTTCATGAGCCTCTGCTCAATCACTTCCTTGAGCCTTTGTGCAATCTCAAAGCTTAGCATTTGCTCAATCTCGAGTGGCCTAACATACTTGCGTAGTGATCTTGTTAAGTCCAAGACACACCTGCACCAAAGTACAACAAAATAAAAGAGAAGTCAGGTCATAAACCACAGACATTATCAAACATGACGTAAAGTTTGGCTCCACTACCCCACTTCTTCATGCCCTTAGCACAGCCTCGACCATGCTTCTTCATAGATGTCTCAGGAGCTGAAAATTCAATTAATAGTATGATAGAAACCTATGAGCAAACAAATACCAAACACACACCCCAACAACTCTGTATTCTGTAATTCCAGTTAGAGCATATGGCAAAACAGAAGCAACAACCAGGAAAAGGCATTTACACAGACTAACATAGTAGCAACAGATTCCATCTCATCTAGAGTATGTGTTTCTTTTTAAAAAAAATAAAAGAGTCACATGTCCTGATCATCTGATGACGGTTGAGCTAGCTGTCTTGATTGAGAATAGAATTTGATACTCTATAGAGGCTGCATTTAGACAGATGGATTGGTGCCTTCATACCATGTTAGGAATGGTATATGAATTTCTAATTTTCTACAACTAAAATGCTAAAAGTTTATTATGTACAACATACCAACAGATACAACAAGTAATCCAAAATAGACATGAACTTGATCATTTCCATTTCATGCTCCCAATTCAATTCATTTCGCTCAAGGACACGTTTGTTCCTAATTTTCCACAAGGACCAACAAATAAAAGGACTGACTTTGCATAGCAAAAAGAAAAAAATAGATCTCATGTTTCCCTTTCACAATCACAAAATAAGCAAACTACAACCAAATCAAAAACCCCCATATGTGCAGGTTAGCATCTTGCTAATCTTATTTCTTTTGTACATGTATTCATATACATAGCTGTTCACTTTGCCTATTAAAAAAACAGAACTTAAGAAGATACCAAATCAATTCTTATCATTAATCATACAGAAAGAAATAGATAGACCCTTTAATGAGTACAAATCTTTAATGTAAATATACCTGAAGCCCTAACCATCGTTTACGGAGACTGCTCGCCAACGCATCCGCCGTCAACAGGAAACTCTGACTAATGTACCCTCCACACCACATCTCTCTTGCAGAAAACTTTACTTTGGCGTCCGAACAGCCAGGATTCTCGAAACATCAAACCGAAATCGGTCCATCTGTCCATGTATTGAGAAGAGGAGAGAGAGAGAGAGAGAGAGAGAGAGAGAGAGAGAGAGAGAGAGAGAGAGAGAGAGAGAGAGAGTACAAGCCAATGGCGGGTGGCAAAGCACGTGTCCGATTGGCAAATCCACGGCCAGATCTGAAGCCATACGGTGCGTCCATCTCATAGCTTTCCAAATTGGACGAGAAGCAGAAGGCGAGCCACGAGAGGAGGAGAACGAAGGTCGCCTCGAGGAACACAGCTTGAGACTGAGTGAATCTCCTCATTGTATCGAAGGAGACTCGCAACACCTACCCACCCACCCACCGCCCCCCGCTCTCTCTCTCTCTCTGTAATCAGGGCTTATTTTGGGCGTAGAAGTAAAACCCACCGAAATGATAGTTTATTGTTTGCCTAACATAACCCCTTAAACGATGTCGTTTTTCCTCACATAACTTTTCAATTAATTTGTTAAGCGCGCCTAAATGAATACCAGCCCGCCCACATGAAAATTCAAATCGCGCACCTAAATGAGTAGTTTTTTATCATGGTCTTTGTTAGGCTTTTTATCTCGCTACAAAAGTGAGGTCATTTATCTCATTTTTTCCGACGCTAAAGTTTTTTATCAAGTCACAAGGGTGAGATCTTTTCTCTTTTATCTCGCCACAAGAGCGAGATCTTTTATCTCATTCTTTTCCGCCCTAAAATTTTTTATCATGCTGCAAGAGTGAGGTTGTTTTTCTTTTATCTCGCCGCAAAAGCGAGGTCTTTTATTCCATGCTAAAACCCACTTTTTATCTCAGTTTTGGACTTAAACTAAGATAAAAAAAAATTAAGCACCATTTTTTATTATGTTTTTCACTGAAAACCGTGATCTTTCTGAATCTACTTAGTTTGATACATATCTGTTATTGCAGTAGTGTTAGTCGAGTATCGCTACACAATTGATCGAACAGAAAAACTCATTTTGTAAATGACATTGTGTCTTGATAAAGAAGCTTTTTAAATCTAATCGACACAAAAAATTTTGAAAAAAAAATTAATCAAAAAGGAAAACAAGAGCAACGTAATTGTGTCATAGTCAAATGGCTACCGTACGTTCAAATATAACACAAGATTTAGCTTGTTAACAGTTACACTGAACGTATAGAATTCAAAGGTCATTACGAACTCAATTTTTACAATGGTTGATCTGAACCGTTGGGATTTCACGTCTCATTGATTTCATTGTTGTCACCAAAAACGGAAATCATCGGATATCGGCGACCACCTGAACAGACAATATTTGATGCATCTCGAGGCATTAAAGTATTAGATTGAAAGACCTGACTCCACCAAAGCCTTTATTTTTCAATCCGAACCGTCTATCTTTTACATATTATGGAGTTCATCATTCGTACTGAGAATGAAGTTGATTCGAGGATCACTACACGTTTGATCAGACGATAACTATCATCCAAAAAATAAAATTGCGTCCCTATCAAGGAGCTTTTTAAAATTGATCGAGCCAACTTTTTACGATAATGATATAATCAATAAGCACAACGAAATCAACGGCCTCGACTGTTAAAATAGTTTTGTCTTATTGAGATCTGCTCAAATTTCTTGTAGTTAATGAACGCCCCTGCCCGCTAAAACCCGCCCAAAAAAATTCCCTCTTTAATGGACGACAAAAAAGAATTCCTCTCCCAAATTCTTTCCTTTTGTGAGGAACTATTTCGTCACATAATGGTTGCAAGTATCTGTGCAACGTATGGAGGAAACGGATTAGCGACAAAACTTATTTTTTTGTCACCTTATATTTTTTGGTCCACACTTTTGTAGACGAAATTTATTTTTTCGTCACTGATTAGATATTTTTGGCGACAAAATAAAATTTCCTCACCTTAAATTTGTCTACCTTCTTAATTGGTGACGAAAAAATATTTTCCTCACAAAATAGGCATATTTGGAGACGAAATCTACTTTCCTCACCAGCATTTCGTCACATATTCTCATTTTTCTTGTAGTGCATAAATCATTCATTGTAATCTTGAAACTAAACTAGTAAGATCATTCAATTCTATGTTATTTAGCATACTCAAATCACAACTTAAAGCATAACGCCACTTGTACGGACGCATTTGGAGTGAAAATCACTTATACTTTATCACACAACAAGTAATACAAGCAATTCATGTATGCATGCTCATAACCATCTTTAAGATCAAAATACGAATACTTCCGATCAAGTGTTAACATTCTAATCTTTTAAAATCCGTTCTTTCCTCCTTTGTGGGAAATTCTAAACAACATATGTTTATTGAAACAAAGGTCGATTATTCAACATGCTTATACTTCTATTAGCAAAAATAAGTTCGTTGACTATCATGCATTTCAAACATTGTAAATGATAGATAACCTTATCTACTTAAAGAAAACTATTAAGGATAATCCTTATTATACTTTGAACTAAAAAGTAAAGACATGCTACCTTCCAACATACGGTTCTACGCTATACGTTGAGTTAGTGGATAAGGGACTCTACATATACTTAGAGATAGGGGATAAGAATAATCTACTTATACTTCCAACATACGATTTTACTTTATACTTTCCAACATACGGTTCTTGTTATACGTTGAGTTTAGTGGACAAAGGGACTCTACATATACTTAGAGATAGGGGATAAGAATAATTTACCGTTCTTCTTGGCAGTAGGGCTGCTACGGAAATAAGAGTCAATTATTCAACATGTTCATGCCACCATTAGCAAACAAGTTTACTAACTATTATGCATTCCAAACATTATAAGCAATAGATAACCTTATATACTTAGAGATAGGGTATAAGAAGATTCTACGTTATACTTTCCAACATACGATTCTATGTTATACGTTGAGTTTAGTAGACAAAGGGACTCTACATAACTTAGAGATAGGGGATAAGAATAATCTACTTGTACTTCCAACATACGGTTTTACGTTATACTTTTTAACATACGGTTTTATGTTATACGTTGAGTTTAGTGGATAAAGGGACTCTACATATACTTAGAGATATGGGATAAGAATAATCTACCGTTCTTCGTGGCAATAAGGCGGCTACGGAAAAGTAAGTCGGCTATCGGATGGAGTGACTTCCTACGGTAAGCTTCCGGTAGCTTCGAAAGATAAAAGTTTCTCTCGAAACTAGTTCTTGACTAAAAACTACTAACTTTTGGATCAAGAGGGTGGTCGGGTGGTGGTTTAGTGGCGGCTTAGGATGAGTTTCAAGAAGAACTTCAAGGAAAACTCAAGAACACCAAGAACAAGAAAGAACAAGGTAAGAACTCAAGAATTTCTAGAGAGAGAAGTTGAAAGGTTGGAAGGTGTGAGTTAAATGGCAAGGATGTGGTGCTATTTATAGCAAAAGTCTTGGCTATTACCCAAGGAATAAATTTTTTCCTAGCAATTATTGTCCAATGAGTGAAGATTTTTCTAGAAAAATAATAGGCCAAAAGGTATATGTACCCATATATAAATATATTTGTGTACTCAGAAAATCTAGTAAAATACTTTACAATGTACTATATAATCTTTTAAGATTTTCAAGTATCCAATAAAAAAAAATATAAGATCAAAATTTCATAATAAACTAATCTAATAAGCACATGTTCCTATTATATTATTATATATATACACACATGTCCAAGTTTTCAAATATAAATGTAGGTACTATTAGGTACCATATAATCCATCAAGATTTTCAAATATCAAATAAAATATATGGCCAAGATTTTCTCATTAGAATAATTCAAGAAGTACAGAAGTACTAGTACTTATATATTTATTAGTATACTTAGAAATCTAGGAAATTAGATATTCACATATCTTTAATGCATATAAACACAAGGAAAAATCTAGGAAGTGATTTATTTAATAAATCATAGTACTAGTTAGTAAGACTAACTTATTATCCAATGGATAATATTTTTTTCCTTGCATTTTTTGATCAATGGATAAAAGGAATAAGGTAATATATACTTGAATAATATTTGAAATAACCAAATGTCCTTTAGACATGTGTATATAAGTTTATATACAGCTATATATGAGTACTTTATTAAATCTAGCACAAAATATCTTTGATAGAAAATCTAGGTTTCCTATTGTCCAATGGATAAAAGTTTTCCTAACTTTTATTGTCCAATGGGTAAAGGTTCATCTATGGTTAGGAGATTGTAACTAGATGAATTGGTAGTTCGGTTCTTCCAACTAATCGGTTGAAAACTAATTCTACTTGACCCGTATAATTTCTAGTCAACAAATATAATTTAAGATTTTATTTTATACACTAGGAAAATATACAAGTGTTTATACAAGTACACTTGTCTTTTGAAAATGACTAGATTGTCTGGTGCAAAGAAATATAATTTTATAAGTTTCAAATTTAATTATGACAGATTATTAAAGTTAAAAAGGAATTTTAAAGGAAATCCAAGTAATTTAAAATAAAATTTAAATATTTAACGAAATTTTTATTTACAAAAAATCAGGGTCGTTACAGGTCATATCTCCTAGCATGGGTATCGGTTTTATGCACCTTTGCTGTAAAAATTTCAAAAATTTATGAGAAGTGTTGAAAAAGATAAAAATCATACACCAAGCTATTGTCAGATTCGTGTATGAGCAGACAACACGGCACAGTGACACGTCTTGAGGAAACGGTCATATCTCATAGCATAGGTATCGATTTTATGCACCGTTTCTTGATTTTGAAATTAGACTTATATACCTTTCTGAATATGTAAGGATTGTGCCTTAATTCCTCATAAGCGAAATCAGTTTTTGTTCAGACATTTAATGGTTTGGTAATTCTGAAAATCTAGACAGCTTTTGGAGCTGTGTTCTTCATCAATTTTGTCATAGTTAAATGTGCTTAATGACTATGGGTTCTCATGGGTCTTAAACATTGATCAGTTGGTGATATTTTGGCGTTGGAATCATTGAAAAATATTGAGTAGGCAATTTTTAATGAATTCTCGAACACAGACTGTCCTATAGAAACTATAATCTCGTATTTATATTGTGTAACTTCAGTTGAGCATATCTTGGTCATTCGGACTTTAATTAGGAAAATTTTTATATTGACATTGATGTTCTGAGAGTCTACTTTCTAACGGTTGTAGTCTCGGAATCTAACTCTGAACCTATAGAATACTATAGTCAGAATTCGATCGATGGTTCTGTTGGATAGTGTGTGTTTTGTAAGATTCTTGGTTTTGGGGAGTGAAATGGTGAACTTACAACTTACTTATGTTTTATATTTGTTAAGCCTTTCAAGTATTTATATACTAAAATGTTTGGCTTGTGAATATGTAACGAGTCGGTGAATCAAAGAGCACCAAAACTAGGCCTGTCAATGGGCCGGATCTGACAGATCCGGATCCGATAAGACACAATCCGATTCGAATCCGATAAGACTCAAATCCGATAGTGAGAATCTGGATCCGAATCCGAAAAATCTGGATCCGAATCCGATCCGGAAACTTTTTTTACTTCAAAAATTTTAGCAAAAAAAAAAAAAAAAATCAAAAAAATACAATTTTTTTTTTCAAAAAAAAATTATTTTCCAAAAAAAAATTTAAAAAATTTAAAAATAAAAATAAAAATAAAAATACAACTTCTCAAACATTTTTTTTTTCAAAATAAAAATTTTACTATTTTTTTAAAAAAATTAAAATTTAAAAAAAAAAAAAGAGTTCGGATTCGGATTGATAACGGATTTAATCCGATCCGATCCGGATCCGTATTGAATTACCGGATTCGGATTATCGGATTTTCGGATCAATGTTATCGGATTCGGATTCGGATCCGGATCCGGATCGGATTTTTCGGATCGGATCCGGATCCGGATCGGATTTTTCGGATTGGATCCGGATCGGATCCGGTCCATTGACAGGCCTAACCAAAACCATAAGCTGTACTTTCTTTGGAGCACGAGATGAGTGTTTGATTCATAGATATTGTTCTATATTGAATTGAACTTAAATCTTAGCTTAGTGGATTGGCTTTATGCCTTAAATTATTGGTTGTGTTTGATATTGCTATAAAATTCATATTGTTTACAATTTGAGATTATCTTTAGTCGTGCATTTAATATGAAATTGCATCCATGTCTCATAAACACTCCCGAATTCCATTCTGGAATCCTTTTTTTTTTTTTGCAGGCATTATAGATATTCACTGTTGATCGTTGTGTGGTTGTACCCTCACTTATGGTAGTGCGTTGGGGAGGCTTGACGAGTTTTGGCGAGATATTGTAGATAGGGATGTTGTAGCTTATGTTAATAAAACCTCAACCGCTTAGTGAGCAGTGAGCATGAATCCTCTTCCATATGATCTTCATATGAATCTGGGAATCCTTTTCGACCTTCCACCTCTTTGAAACCCCAAAACAATACAGTAGCAAACGGAAGACCGTCCATAGCTGCATTGGTATCATAACACAAGTACCCTAGACCTCTGAATATACTTCAGGAACAACTACAAACGAATTGACCCCATTTTATCATATTCTCAAAGAAAAGAAAATGAGCAATCAAGCCTCTGAGAGTTCAAATCATTCACTGCAACTATGAATCTCATGGAGAGTTCAATCATGGCTTAGGATGAACACTGGCGGCATGCTTGTCTTTTTCCTTTGATGAAATCCAATAAATGAATGAAAGAAGCAATGCTTTATGAAATAACTGGTGGAATAAGATAGGATGAATCCTCGGAATGGCTAGAAATAGCTTAGTTTTTACTTGCAAATACTTTTGCCACAAAAAAAAAAAACATGCATGTACTCACAGGTGTTCCTTTGATTGCCTTCCACAGCACCATATGGGCGATTATCCATAGTCTCAAGATAATTGATGCCACCAACACCAAAATTCTGTGCGAGAGGATCATCCCTCTAGTGAACCATCCATCGAAAAAGGATATCCCCTGTCAACCAGATTAGTATCCAGTTCAAGGGGAGACAATTCCTAACTTCTTGGGCAACAAAAAACACCTCGAAATCAAGTGCACAAAAGTTTAATCATCTGTATTACAACAGGGTTAAATTTTGGGTCTCGAGCAATTATTCTTCAAAATAAAACATCCTTCGTGGGCACAATATTGTGAATGCACTTCCGAAGGAAATATGCTTGATACTGCCCTGAGTTGGTAGAGACCACACACTGTTCCGTAGCTTCTTGGCCTCCGCTGACAATTAACCTTCTCCCTTCAAGAATACTCCTCCATATTAAGATGGTTTGCAACACCCTCTAGGTAATCCGATAGCATTTTGGCTTGAGGACTCTACTTAGAAGGCTGCTGCTATTTGCCGGCAACCTTATCTTTGCTAATATAGCAAGAACGAATCACTTTAGATCCCTAAAACGAGGGGATGGGATTCGTGGCCGACATGCTTGGTAAGGCAATCGCCATGATTCAAATTGACCTGGAACTGTGCATAGAACCCTTATACTATGCATGAAATAAGGCACCTTGTAAGCTGTCGATTGTCGTAGAAGATGAAAGACATATAGACTACGAAATAAGACTATCTTCGGTGCTCCCTGTGTCGTTGAGATGGAAATTAGATGAACCCAACACAAACATACACACCCCAAGCCCATGTGACGTAATAAGCACCTCTGCTTATTTGTTTGATCCTGATGTTGGGTTGATGTCATTGCCTTAGCACAACAATGCAAAAGATTCATTGTCCAAGTACAATTCCTCTCTATATCCTAAGCCTGAACAACACTCTATCTATGAAAACAAGAAGCTTTTTTCTTTTAATAGAATACATTTGAAAATAACAAGCTGGATTAGCTTTTTAATCATTCCTTGGTCGGTTAAGAAATGATTCCAGAAGCTATAGTCAACCACAAAAAGTCCTTTTCTGGTGGAATAAATGCAATATGAGCATGTGTTGCAAGTATGGGCACAGAATAACTACAAGCTTTCTGCTCTGGGTTAAGGAATTAAGTAAGGCAGTATGACTACTGTGTTCTGTTCCATCGTGAAATACCAACGCAATCATCGGATTCAGAGTAGTCGCATTGCCACCCAAAGAAACATCTGCAACATAGTAGATATCTTACAGCATGATGCAAAACTGTTTCATTGATGTGTCTTCTCTAAATTGTAGAATGTAGAATAAATAAGCCGCCAATGTAAGTATGTCACATAGAAAACAAACATATGGAAAGTTCATGCAATTTACTTCAAGAAAGGTTCTAGATAACAATTTTACAACCAGAAAATCGGTCCTCTCTTTTTTCGTTGGAAATTCTAATTGCATACCTGCCTAATCTAGGTACAAATGCAAAAGGCAGGCCTAAGTTCCCGATGCCACAATTCGTAAACAAAGACAGCGTGGCATATTTGTTTAGAGGTTTATTCCATAAAGAAACTCACTCACACTTCTACAAACAAACTCGCCCACAAAAGCAACCGAATTCTCTCAGTTTGTAACCATTTCGAGGCAAACGAAAATCATAGCTGCATGACTGAAGTGCAATAATTAAGTATTGAAGCACTGGACTATTTCACTCTCGTCATTATCCATTTGGTGGTTGGAAAAATTAATGGTCAGAAATAAAGGGTTCTCGACTTTAATCTTGGTGAGATAACCAAAACAAGGCTTCCATATTCATAGGATTTCCTCGTCTTCGCTCCTTACCATATATTTCCTAGTCTTTCCTCCTTTGCAAGAGCCTAGTAGAAGCTATCACCAATTGGTAATTGGGATTCCAAATTACAACAATGTACACTGATTGAGGTTGCATTTTACAATCTCAACCCAACAATTTTACATGTGGGGATTATTATTGATCAAGTTTTTGATTGAAAAAATTCTAATTATTGCACAGCTATCAACCACAAGTTACAGTTCATGACAACCATGAGCTCCCAAGACAAGTATATAGCAATGATCAGTACCCTCTTTCAAAAACTTGAAGCTCAATTGGAAAGTTCTAACAAATAAGATAACGAACTTCCCTTTTATGGTGCTCTGGGGTCTGTCCCGTGCTGCCAAACATAAACGAGCTCATCCCATCCAGTGCTGGCTAAAAGCCCCTCAACAAGCACACTCATATCCACACCAACTGCAAACTCTGTGTGGTGATCATACCTCCCAATAAGAGCATCCTCCACCATGTAGTCCCACAAACAAACCGTCATGTCATACGAACATGAAGCGATCAAGCTTCCCCTGTGGGGCGAAAACTTCACCTTCCTCACAGCGTAACCATGCCCATTGAGCACAGCGACTGGAACCCGATAACTCCTCACATCCCATACCTTGATTGACTTGTCAACTGAGGCTGTGGCAATCACACAATCATCATATTTGTTCCAATCGCAAGAGAGTATTTCAAATTCATGGGCGGGCAGGATCATAGTGGAACCGGGCTCCCGCACATCCCATACACGTGCAGTGCAGTCACCAGAGGCGGAGGCAAAGACATCGCCATGGCGGGGGTTCCAGGCAGCCGAGTAGACGCAGTAGGCATGTTCCTTATGAACAAGAAACACACAAACATATAAATGGGATGATTACGCTGAAATCAAATTATGAAGGTGAAAGCATTCAAATCATAACATTACAAATCAATAATTTTCTCCACCAATTATTTGGACATCTCCAATTCTTACCCCCTTTTCCCCATAGAATTTGAGTACAAAATTTGGTTAAAGCTTGGGTTGATATGAACCGCTCCAATGGTTCGTCATCAATTCTTCAAAAACTTCCGCCCACATCCAAAAACCAATGTTTAGAAGAATTCAATGCTCCAATCCGGACTCTATTAATATGCAACTAAATCTTTTGGCGTATCCCAGAAGCCTCTTTCACCAAGTTTGGTGAAAGAATTAGAGCTTTTTTCTTTCTTTGTATAAACCTTTTCAGCCCTTGCTCAACTTCAAATTGCAAGTTTCAAAAAACGTTGACTGAAAAAAGTTCAGAACAACTCCCTTCTTTCAAGTTGAATTTTACTCAAATGAAGGGCGATGACTCAAACATCTATGGGATTCGATTATAACTTTTTAAACCCTAGGTTATAAATACACCATATATGCACCAGCCAATCTAACTCGTACTTTACTTCACTCGAGTCAATAGATAGTGAGAACTTGTGTGAGGCATGGATGTAACTTGTACCGAAACTCATTTTTAAATAATAATAAAAATAAGCAAAAAAGACCGCCGTTTGGTCACCAAAATGATACTCAAACAACATAAACCTTTTACCCAAACAAATAAGTTTAGATATGTTCTAACCCAATTTCCATTGAAACAAACGACCAAATACCTTGAAGGTGCGAACACTAGTGGGCCGATCAACGGTCCACAGCTTAACGGTGTCGTCCCACGAAGCCGTGAGAAACGAATCCCTTCTCACGGGATTATAATCCGCCGAGTGGGCCTCGCGCGTGTGCTCGTGGAGCGATCGGACCGGGTTCGAGGCAGGCGGGAGGGAGAGGTCGTAGAGCTTGACGGAGCCGTCGGCGACGGCGGCGACGAGGAGGGAGTCGTGGGATTCGGACCAGGCGACGTCGTAGACGCCGTCGGCGGTGTCGAAGGCGGCGATTTCGGAGATGGGTCCGGGCGATAGGTCGAGGACGTGGAGGCGGCCGTTGCCGAGGATGCCGAAGTTCTGGGCGGTGGCGACGGCGAGGCGGTGCTCGTAGAAGGGGCTGAATTTGACAGAGTAGCCGTTGAAGGGGGTTTTGAAGAGGGGCATGGTGGAGAGAGGGTTTTGGATCGGAGTTGGGAGGGTTTCTTTTCTTGATTTTGGGATTTTGGTCAGCTCCAGTTGGGCAAAATCGGAGTTGGATTGGGTTTATCAGCGATTGCCGAACGTTATGTCATACTATTTCTAAAAGTAAAATATAGGAAATTCTCTCTCTCTCTCTCTCTCTCTCTCTCTCTCTCTCTCTCTCTCTCTCTCTTTTTAATTAACAAAATCCTAGGCCCTTATCAAAAAAATAAAAATAAATAAAAATCCTAGGTCTAGTTTGGGACCTTGGACTTTGAATTACTCCGTAATTTTTTTTTTGTCTATAATTAAAATTATATTGCCTCGATTGATTTGGAATCATTTTTTTAATAAATTATTGGTTCATTTTGACAAGAAGAATTTAAAAAGTAAAAATAATTGTGATATAAACCTTGAAAAAATTTACCAAAAACAAAGAAATTCCAAAAGTATTCCAACTGTTTTAGTTTGGTCAAAAATAACTCATAACTTCTAGATTATTTTTGTATTTGGACAACTTTTTTAAAGTTTTGATCATAATTTTTTATTTTAAATTACTCTCATTGAGATTAATTAATAATTAAAAAAAACACAAAATTGATAGAGTTAAAAGAAATTGAGCAAAAAATAATAGAAGAAATTAATTAGGCATCCTAGTTACACTGCTTATTTAGGTGTCCATCCTAATGAGTTTGAATACTTATGTTCTTATCTTCAAATTGTCATGTTTCCCATCATGCCCTTAAATTCTATTCGCATAAAAATAGGTCTAAATCAAAAGTACAATTACGTAATTATCATCTTATCTCCTACTGCTTTTAATATCCTCTAACAAAATCGAAGTAAAATCGTGATAGGAATTGGGGTTTGTTTGTAATTGTTGTAGACATTCAGGACTTATGATGTAATTATTGTAAGTCTATTTTGGTTGTTAGTCGGTTATTGAGTTGGGGGAAGAATATATACACGTAGTGGAAGAGGGGAAATGTGAGACCCAGCTCTTATTATAACAAAAGAAGAATTTATCATGTTAAAAGTTAGACTTGTTTTATGTGAGCCACGTGTGTGGTGTGGTGGAAGAGTGAGGTCGTGCTCCTACAAAATTCAAGAGTTAATAAAAGAAATACTCATTTGCATGGAGATTGTTGTTGGTTGAGGCGGTGCGGCACGTGAAGGGCTTGTGTTGTGCGTGAATTTGGTTGTTGTGAACACATGGAGGAGAGAATGGGGGTAAAAGAAAAACAAAAGCCAAAGGAATGGACACTTGTCCACCGTTTGTGCATTCATAAGAAATGACTGGGCTTGACTCTTTAAAAAGAACAAAGACGAGGTGTTAGGGGGATTTCCGGGGGGAGAAATATTGGGAAAAAAGGAGGTAGTTTAACGAACAGTAGGGAGGGAAATGGGAAGAAGAGAGGGAGTGAGTGAGGTATGTTGCATTGACAAGGGTGTGTGAGAATAGTTTACTGAAACTTCATAAGTATTTAAGGAGGTGGGAAATGGCTTTCCAATAATTGTTTTGTTGTTTATTTTGAACTAGTGGGGAAGAACACGCGATTTTATTATGTCTTTGGTTGTGGTGCTTGGAGAGTTGGGTTGTTACAGGAAAGTAGGCTTGTAATCACTCTCTCTCTCTCTCTCTCTCTCTCTCTCTCTCTCTCTCTCTCTCGTAACCTTCTCTTCATCTCCACTCCTTCGTAACCCAATTCTCCAATCAATAGTGAAATTTTGTGTTTAATTCTTTTTTTCTGTAAAAACCCTATCAGTGGTATTAGAGCCAACCTCCTCTGATTGTGTGTGTGTGGGACGGGTGGTTGAAACCATGACGGAAACTCGAGCTCAAAAAGTAAAGCATTTGGAGGAATCCATCAGGAAACTATCAGAAACAACTAGTGAATCGATTCAGAAGTTAACACTGGTTACAGATCAACAGACTGCATCCATGGATGGAATGAAGGACATTATGGAAGGGGTTAAGAACTTGATTACGTCGTTGAAATCCAAATACGACCAGATTCAAGAAAAGGTATCGTCTTTAAATTCTCATCCATTACTATCAAATCCTCTTCTAAACCAAGGGCCAATGAGGATGTTCCAACCAAAACTTGATTTTCTGAAATTCTTTGGGGATGATCCAGAGTCCTGGATTTATAAGTGTGAAAAATACTTTGAGTTGAATGTAATCGAGGAAAATCAGAAATTACGTCTAGCTTCCCTTCACATGGAGGATAAGGCAATGCATTGGTACAGATGGTTTGAGAACGGAAATCCTATGTGTACCGACCAAAAGTGTAGGGAAACCGTACCGACCGCTGCGCGCGGCCGTCGCCGGCCACCGGATGGCCGATCCGAGCCGTCAAAAAATTTAAAAAAAAAAAATCGAGGGGCCTCGCGCGGGAATAAACGGCATCCGATGTGTGTAGAGTGTTTGATTTAGACACCTTATTTTATACACATATATACACGAAAAATAGGGTGTCTAGATCAAGCACCCTACACACATCGGATGCCGTTTATTCCCGCAATGGGCCCTTCGGTTTTTTTTTTAAAAATTTTTGGACGGCTCGGATCGGCCGTCCGGTGGCCGGCAACGACCGCGCGCGGCCATCGGTATACCGTCGATAGGTTGGTGTCGGTGCAAATAGCACGACTCGTTTGAGAAATCCCACACTTTGCGTATTTGGAGGGAATTTTCTAGGGTTCTCCTCCTTAGGTTTGGGGATAATGCCTTTGAAGATGTTGTGGGTCAATTGACAAAGCTTAGACAATAGAATTCTGTTAAGGTGTATCAAGAAAAGTTTGAGGAGTTGGCAAATAAAACCATAGGTGTCACACCCCATCCCGAATAACACCACGCCAAATTATTTTCCAAATGGGATGTACATAAGCCTGGTCCTACTCAAACAGTAAATAAAAACACCAACCAGGTGTCCAACACATAAAAAAAAAAAAACTTAACTTGCATATATATGGAAATAATTGTCGTACAAGACGTGCCCACAGATATTTACAACATATACAGGCTCCAAAAATAGGCACATAACCAAAAGAGTCCAAAAGCTAGACCACTATATCAACAACTCATGTCTAGACTCTGCAGTGGACCCGCGTGCCGTCACGCACCTAAAAAGAAAGTACTGTGGGGGTGTGAGCTATCAACATGCTCAGTGAATGTCCTTATCCATAATAAGAGAAGCAATATGATAAGTGCTTAAGAAAATTAAGCGACAATATTCAGCTCATCAAATAACTTTCCACTTTTTTTTTTATCAACTCATACAAATATATATATAGGCCCTTGGCCATGGCTATCTCAGCACCAACATAGTACTCATAACGCCACTAAGGCAATATTCATAATCATGCCAATAAGGCGATATACTTTATGCCACTAAGGCAATACTTGTCACGCCACTAAGGCAATATCATTCTTCCCACTAAGGCTGTAACGACCCTAATTTTTGGTAAACAAAAATTTCGTTAAAAATTTGAATTTTTATTTTTAATTACTTGGATTGCTTTTGAAATCCCTTTTTAATTTCTAAAAATCCATCATAATTAGATTTGAGACTTTTAAAAATTTAATCTCTTCGCACCAAATAACCTAGTCATTTTCTAAAGACCAGTATGCTTGTAGAAGCACTTGGATATTTTCTTAGTGAGTGAGATAAAGTCTTAAATTATATTTTTGACTAGAAATCCTACTTGGCCAATATAGTTAGCTTCTAACCAATTAGTTGGAGAAACCTAATTACCAATTCATCTAGTTACTTTCTCATAACCCTAGATAAACCTTTACCCATTGGACAATAAAAGTTAGGGAAACTTTTATCCATTGGACAGTAGGAAACCTAGATTTTCTATCAAAGATATTTTGTGCTAGATTTGATAAAATACTTATATATAGTTGTATATAGACTTATATACACATGCCTAAAGGACATTTGGTTATTTCAAATATTATTCAAGTATATATTACCTTATTCCTTTTATCCATTGGTCAAAAATGCAAGGAAAAATATTATCCATCGGATAATAAGTTAGTCTTACTAACTAGTACTAAGGTTTATTAAATAAATCACTTCCTAGATTTTTTCATGTGTTTATATGTATTAAAGATATGTGAATATCTAATTTCCTAGATTTTTAAGTATACTAATAAATATATAAATACTAGTACTTCTTGAATTATTCTAATAAGAAAATCTTGGCCATATATTTTATTTGATACTTGAAAATCTTGATGGATTATATGGTACCTAATAGTACCTATGTAACGCCCCTGAATTTTGGTCAGTAAAAATTTTGTTAAATATTTAAATTTTATTTGAATTATTTATTTCTCTTGAGTGGCTATATGATTTCTTGTTAATTTCCGTTATAGTTAGATTTTGGTCAGTGGTTGACTCTCGACTAGAAACCCTACGTGACCAATTTAGTTAATTTCCAACCGACTGCTTGGAGGAACTGAGCAACCAACTCACCTAGTTACTAGTTGAACCTTTTGAACCTTTTGGACCTTTTGAACCTTTGCCTTTACCCATTGGACCATAATGGTTAGGGTAATTTTTATCCATTGGACAATAGACTTTCCTTTAAAATATTTTGATAAGTACAAGGATATAGTATTTTAATGGATTTAAAAACACATGTGCAAAGTACATTTATTATTTGTTTATTGGGAATTCTCCCACCCCTCCAATATCTATTGGTTAAAAACCACAAGGGTAATTTTTGTCCATTGGATAATAAACTTTTTATTATAAAAGTACATGTAGTCTTTCAAAATCTTATTTTAAAATAAAAGGTATTTGTACTCTTTTGTCCAATGGTTATTAACCGCAAGGAAAATTATTACCCATTGGGTAATAACCGTTAGAGAAGTTAGTAACTCTTGGATAATAGAGTCTTTTGACCAAATAAAGAACCGATGTGACTAGAAAACTTTTCAATAAAGTTGATTTGACTAGTCAACCTTTTCAACCCTAGAAATTACTTATTTATTTTCTTTTATTAATTTGGCTTTATTCTTTGTCCTTTGGACAATAAAAGTTAGGGGAACTATTATCCATTGGATAATAGAAACCCAATTCTTTATATTATAAGGGTTTAATGAAAGATTT